>NC_091778.1:36120000-36485000 GCF_029378745.1 Bos indicus | reverse complement strand
TCTCACCCCTGCCTACCGCCCCAGGCAGGCTTCATGCCTCTGGGCCTCAGATTCCCCACTGGGAGGAGCCCTGTCCCCAGCTCCAGCTAGGAGGGCGTGAGGTGAGAGGGGACCAGCAGGGTCCAACCTTCCCGGGAGTAGGCCCAGGCACTGGACAGGACTCCCTGAGGCACAAGCAGGGCCAGCTCTGGCCAGGCCCACTCTCTCCACACCTGCACAGTTTGTTCCTTTGCTGTTTAAAGTTTGCCAACATCAAGGGCCCCAGGAAGCCCGCTCCCCTCCCCAAGGAGCTGGATGGGCCTGAGCCCCAAGGCAACACCTCCTCAGCCCACACCTCCTGGGAACCGACGAGGGGTCACCTCTCCAAGCAGTCATGTCCCCGGCTCTCGGCCAGCTGAGAATGTGGCCCGGTGCCCGGCCTGCAGTTGGTGCTGAAGAAGAATGGGCATCGCAAGCACTGGGCAGCCCTGGAACTAGACCACCTGGAGCAGAAACAGTGACCACACACCTCTCCTGCGGCCCAGTGCCTCCTCCAGGCTCCCGCCCAAGGCCTGCACCCCTTGCCTCGGTGTGCACACCCTCTTGAAGCCACCTCTGGACCAGGTTTGGATCGAGCCTCCAGCACACCCTGCTGTATGGCCTCAGCACCTCATCTGTGAACGCAGATGGGCCCCTGAGCTTGGGTCCAGCGGTGGGGGGGCCGGCACTGCCATCCAGTGACGGGCAGGAGCATCAGTGCCCCTGGGGAGACAAGGCCCAGGCCCAGCTGTACTTAGAGCAGGGTGAACCACCCACCTCTGGGAGGGGCTCCAGCATCTGCCTGGGGTGGGTGGGCAGACACCTGCAGCCTCTCCTCAGGGGGGCCCCAGGCCCCCTTCATCTGTGGGCCTGTCTCCCTAGGCTGGGCGTCCTGTGCTGGAACATCCTGGCCTGTGGGGTGGCACCTCTACCCCGCAGATGCCAGTAGCACCCCAAGTTGCTGAATGTCTTCAGATCTGGCCTCAGGGCCTGCCTGCTCAGTGCTGAGGGGATGGAGGCTGTGAGCTGGATGGCTTGGGGCCCTCCCATGGACTCTGCAGATGAGAAGGGCCGCAGGAGGTGGGGGCACAAGGGAGGTGGGGTCCCGGGGCTTAGGAAGCCAGCATGTGGCCAAGTGGCCACCTCGCCACTGTGGGGTGGTGGGCAGGAGCGGGGGGGGCAGGCAGAGCTGCTGGGCTGAGCGGCCCCAGCCCAGCCTGGTGCTCCCTGTGGGCTCAGCACTGGGGGCGCTGTGGCAGATGTGGGCCTGGCTGTGGAGACTCCTTGGAGTGGAGAGCCCTGGTTTCCCTAAGTGAGGTGAATCGAAGAGCTTCTCCTCCAGGGGCATCGTGACTCCTAGAGGAGACAGGAAAGGCCTGCATGTGAGTGGCAGGCTGCTGCTATCATGGACAAGGGGGCGTTAGAGAGAGGCCCCCACCTCCGACAACCAGCCATGTTGCCTTGTCTGTAAAACGGGATGAAATCACTCCACACTGAGGTCATGGCTGGGCAGTTGGCACACCCCTGTGCTAGGGGCAGGCTCCAGGTGCCCAGTCAGGTCCTGAGCAGGCCTGGGCTGGAGGTACAGAGGTGGGGACGTAGCTCAATGCAGGTTGGGCGCTGCTCTAAGTGCTGTATCTGACAACGACAGGCAGGTGCTTTTTTTCATCCCCACTGTATGAATGAGGATACTGAGGCTCAGAGAGAGGGGAGGGACTTACCCAGGACCACCCAGCCTGTAAGGCACAAAGGTGGGATTTGAACTTGTCGCAGAGAGAGCCTTGCTTTTGGCGACAGGGTTGCACAAGAGCCAAGGCAAGTGTGGAGTGAGTAGAGACTCGGCTCTGGGGCTGCGGGCTGTGCCGTCAGGGTACATGCTCAGCAGTGGGCCCAGGGCCGCCTGGGTCAGGCCCTTTGGCCAGGACTGAGTCTCCGCTGCTGGCCCCCAGACACCCGGCTTGAAGTGCATCCCTTTACACTCCCTGATGGCGCCCAGACACCTCTGTTGACACACGAGGCCCTTCACTTGTCCCCTTGCACCATTCGCTTGTGAAAATCTTAAGAGAAACCCTGGAAGCTACACAATGATGCAGTCAATGAAAGTCAGGGCTGGTGGTACAGCTGCCCAGGGGGAACACTGTACCACTGGGAACCTGAGATTCACTTGAAGCAATAACAGCTGGAGACGCTGAGACACGCTCAGTGCTTCCACATGTTAACACGCTGACCCTCAACAGAGGCCCCAGTATCACCCCCATGGTGCAGTTCCTCACTGCCGGCCAGTTCCAACCTCTCCCCACCGGCCACCATACACCAGCGCTGGCCTCACAGACCACGGTGTGGATGCTGGCCCAGGACTCCTGCAGGTCAGTGAACCTAAATATACCACATGTACCTTAGGGCTCGATTTAAAACAATACAGAAATGATGAGCACAAAAGTCAGGACAGTTATCAGGAAGAGGCGACACTGAAGGGCTTCAGGGGCACAGAAATGTGAGATATTTTTTAGCTGAGTGTCAGGAGCACAGAATTCCCTTTTCTTTGTTTCTTAAAATGCAGAGGTACATTCTATACAATCTTGTGGTGTCTGCAGTTAAAACACACAAAAAGAACGGATGCCCACCTGCTGGTAGGCATCAGCAGCGGCTGCAGACCCAGCCCCCACACCACAGGAGGACAGTTCAGGGTTGCCTGGAGGGACACCAGGGGGGAAGGGTGACTGGACACAGCCTCCCAGAGAGCCAGGACAACCCCTGGGTTGTCCATTCAGCCTGCAGTGACACCCCAGAGAGGGGTCCTCAGGACATGGGGAGGGTGACAGGCACCTGTCCCCATCAGGGTGAGTCTGGTGACCCTTTCTCGGGGGGCAGGAGTCCCCAGAGCCACTGAGGGGGAAGCAACCACAGAAGCATCTGGGCAAGAAGCCTGACTCACGTGGACAATGCTGTGGGCACCTCTGAGAGGCACCGCCAAGGGGAGGCAGATACAGTCCCTAGAGACGATGAGCTCCAGCATGCAGAGCTGAGCTCCGGGCAGGCCCACCCCATCTCCCCCATCCAGCTGGCACGGGGCTCTCTGTGTGTTGTTCTTCCTCTGCAGCCCAACAGTGACCCCTCCCAAAACACTGACAATGTTCCCCACGGCCACCAAGGCCCTACCTCCCAGCTGCTCCCCATCAGCTCAGTGGCGAACCTTGAAGCTGGACCCTCAGAATCACTCCTCCACCGCCTCCTTTTCTCCAGCCAGGATGCTCCCCGGTCAAGAGAGTCCTCACCCAACCCTGCATACCCACAGCAAGTGCCCTGCCTGGCCCTGAAGGGGCTCTGCCCACTGAGCGGCTGGCCTAGGAGGCTCCCACTCTTCTGACTCCTGGTGCCACATGCCCTACACTGTGGGGGAGGCAACCATCCCATTCTCTCTGCTCCCCACAAGCCCTCCCCAGGAAGGCCCAAGAGGCCATGAAGCTCCCGGCTCCAGTGTGGGGACCAGAGCCTGGCAGGTGCCAGCTGCAGCCAAAGTCATGTCATAAGGCTTAAAGTCCACCATCAAGGTCCCCATTCTGTTTGTTCATCCACCAACGAACAACTGCCACCACCATAACAACGAGAAAATAACAGATGACATTTGTTTGACAAACACTATCTCCCACCTTTACCACCACTCTGAGATAGGGGGTTGGTTACTCTCACTTTACAGAAGAGGAGACTAAGGGTCAGAGAGGGCACCTGAGGAAGCTGGGAAGCAGTGGAGCGAGTCAGAATTTGAACACAGGCCCACCCACCCCTGAGCCCAGGCTCTGCCCACTTCCTGTCTCACTGAGGTTCCTCATAGGCAGAGGGCAGTCTCTGTTGTTCCTGTACCTGGTACTAGCGAGGGGGATGAGGCTGTCTACACACATCCTCACAGCTGCCAGCATGCAGGGTTCCCATACCCATTCTGCAGGTGAAGAAGCTGAGGCCTGCATCTGAGAGCTGGGCACTGCCAGGGGACTGAAAGCATTACAGTGGGCAGTGGACGTCCAGCGTTACAGCGGGGGGGCTGGGCTGGGATCTGACCAGAGTCTTCGCCTCTGGGGGAGTTCAGGGCACCTCTGCTCCTCTGCAGCCCGGAGCCCCCAGCTGCACATCTGAGCAGGAGGAGCCCCTGGGCCGAGGGCAGTGAACAGTCACCACCACCTGCTCCAGCTCCATGAGCAAGAGGAAGTTTCTGGGGGGATGGGCGAGGGGCCAGGAGCAGGGGTCTGGAGCCACCCCGTACCAGGTCCAGGGAGGGGGCCGCCTCCACGCCCAACCCAGGACCAGAGGCCGGCCCATGAGGCGGGGACTCAGCCCCCCTCCCACCCACCAGCAGCCAGGCATTGGCCCTTTAAGCTGCAGCCGGCAGGCTGGCATGCCCCAAGAGTGAGTCAGTGCCCAGTGCCCGCTGACTCACCCGCCGGAAGCCTCCTGCTGCCCCGGCCCTCTCCCCGCACAAGTGACTGAGAACTTTGCTCCCTTCAGGCCCTGAGCCACAGGCTGGCTGATAGACAGTTTCCTGTGCGTCATGCCAGGGGTGGGGGAAGTCCCCAAGATGCCACCTTCCAATCTTTCCAAGAGCCAGGGACAGGACGGGTAGGGGAGGGCAGCCACATGGCAGGAAGGGCCAGGACACTGTGCGCCTGCAGCCTCAGTGTGCCCAGGGGGCAGCAGGAGGCACAGGAGGATCAACCAGGAAGTGCCCATGGGGGCAGCACTCACAGTGCAGCTGGGGGCACCCCAAGGACAAATGTGGCTGGAGGCAGCAGACCCAGACTGTGCTATCCAAACGTGCCCCTGCCCTCTGACCCTGGCTGCTCTCAGCCTCTGACCCCAGGCAGAGATGGCCTGTGGGCAAGGGGGCTGGGAAAATATCAGGGCTACGGGGCCTGGGGCCTCATGCACTCTTGGAAACTCCCCGGGCCAGTGGCAGGGAAGGCAGGACAGGGCACCCCTGCAGGGCAGGAAGCTCAGAGGTAAAGCTCTCTAAGGTCAGGTGCCAACCACACCCTGCTTGGTCCAAATTCCTCAAGAAGGCGTGAAGAAAGACATCACTATGAGAAGGGCTAGGTCAAGCCACTCCTCCTGTCTGACCTCAGTTTTGTCACCTATCAAATGGGCCTCACTGCAGTGAGCATAAAGTGTGCCAGCTATAAAGGGTTGTGTACACATAAGGCACCATTTCTGGCTCAGGCCATCCTCCAGGTCAGGCATGGACTCAAGGAGATGCTTCTGGACAGAGGTGTGATGGGGGAAGGGGAAGTGTCCCACCAGCTCAGCCCAAGCACCCAGCACAGAAAAGGGACACAGGGGAGCACTGGGCACTGAGTCCTAGAACCCCACTTCCATCTGTCACAGCTGTGTGACCTCAGGCAAGGCGCTGAACACTTCTGAGCCTCAGCTTCCTTGTCTGTGAATGAGGCTGTGAACCATAAATGGGTGAATGCATGGCACACAGGAAAAGTTTGGGATTTTCGGGGTGGGGGGGGTATTGTGGCTTTCCTGCCACGTGTTGCCACAAACTCCAAAGAGGTTAAGGGTGTCCCTGGGCCTTGAGTAGACCCCTGACCCTCCATCCAACCCACTCAACATCATCTGTTATCCAGACCCACAAACTGGAAACTCATCCTGGCCCTCTCTCTGCTGAGAGGCTCAGAGAAGACAATACCAGGGCTCAAGTCACACAGCATATAAGTGTTGCCCCAAAGTGCTTTATTCCTTCATACACCTGACTCCTCTCGCTTCCCAACCTTGCAACTTTAATTTTTATTTTGATGAGGCGTCCCCTGCCTGGAACAGCAGAAAGGGACTTCAAAAACAAACACTGTTTCCAATCTCTTCTTTCTGCCCCTGAAAACCCTGTGGCCCAGAGAGGATCATGGACCTGCCTGAGGTCTCACAGCCTGGCCAGGCTAGGCCTACACCTGGAGCTGGGGAAGAGAAATGTCTGATTTCCCGGTTCCCAAGCTCCACGAGGTCGGCGCAGTGCAAGTCCCTGCTGGGTACTCACAGTAGCTAGGCAGCGGTCAGGGACCCAGCCTCCCACTTAGGTTAAGACTTAATTACCCTCCACCTGGCCGGCTGGGCTCGGGTCCACAGCCACTGCAGCCACCAGGAACAGCAGCAGGGAAGGAGGACCCACACCCTTCCTGGGATCCCATAAGCGCTCCAGCTGCCACCCCGGCCCCACCCAGAGAGACAGAGGCAGGGGTAACCCCTGATTAGGGCCCCTAAGGGCCAGCTGTTACCTTTCTCCTCCTCACTCTGCAGCTACAAACCAGGAGAGGCAAGGCCTGGATCCCACATGGCTGGGGCCTTTCCAGCAAGAAAAATGGTAACAGTAACACAGTCAGACTGTCTGCTAAGCGCTTCTCATCGTCATCACCCACAATTGCCTAGAACTCTTTAGTATTCACTATCTCACATCCTACGCCTGAAGTCCACGGAAGGTAGGTGTGATAAGGACACTCCTGCTGCTGGCGTGAAGCAGCAGGTTAGGGAGGCGGGGGCAGCCCATTCATTACGGATGCGTCCGGTTTGGAAATCTCTCACACAGTCCAGCCCTCTGAGACTCTGACATGCCAAAAACATCCTATCCTTTTCCTGCCAAAAAAAAAATCCCCCTTTCACCCTCCAAGTCTCGTCCTCCCCCTCTGCATGACAAATCCTGCTGCCGCAGCCGCCACCTCACAAAAATTTCCAAGAAGGCCGGCTGCTTGGAGAAGACAAAAGCAAGACCACTGCATAGCCAGCAACCGCCTGGCAGTTGGCCCTGGACCCACAGACAGCGGGGACAGACCTGGTAGCAATCAACCCTGCACAAGAGGAGATGAGCTCCCCCAGTACAAAGAGAAGCCTGCAAGTCCAGATGAGCGGAGCCAGTGGAGAGGCCATGCAGTAAGGTGTGATGGGAGGCCAAGAGAGGTTCCCCCTCACCGAGACAGGGCTGAAGGACGGCCAGGAAAGGGGCCATGTGGGGCCTACTAGGATGGAGAGCCTTGGGGGAGAGTTAGGGGAGATCTGAGCTGGACTGTAGCCAGGACACCCACATGGGAGGGGGCGTTTACAGAGAGATCCCCAGAAGGGCAGTTAAACCCCAGCCAGGATACAGCCCTGGGACGCAGGAGTGGAGGGGGGCTGGGTGCAAGATGGGAGTGAATCCCACCTGGGTCCCAACTGAGGGACCCAGACTGGGAGCGTTTGTTCCTGTCCATGCTGCAGTTAAGGTCCAAATGGGGAGGTCCAAGCAAGGTTTCTGACCTGGTGTGGGGTGATCAGAACGAAACCTTCGTCAGAGTTCGGGCTGGGCCCGAACCGATCAGGGAGGGGTTCCAGGCCGGGAAGCTGCCCGGGTGCGGGCCCGGCCGGGAGACCGCGCAGAGGTCGGGTCCGCAGCCCGGGCGTTCCTACCTTTGGACGTGGGCACGCCGGCGGGCGGGCTCGGGGCAGGGGACTCCATGGTGCGGGCGGGTCCGGGCGGCGGCAGAACTAGTCCAGGGGGCGGCGGGCTCGGCCCGGGCGGAGCGCGCTCATGGCTACGGGCGGGCGGGTGGCCCGGGCGGCGGGCAGGGCGGCAACAGGGACGTGTCCGCGGCAGGCGGCGGGGCCAGACTGGGCAGTGCGGCAGGGCCCCGGCGGGACGGCGCCGACGTAGGCCCCGCCCCGCGAACCCATTGGCCCTCCAGTCTCCGGGCCCGGCCCCTGCCTATCAAACGGCGTCGGGGGCCTGCCCGTCAAACTCAAGCCTCACCTTCCATTGGCCCAGGGCGTGGCTCCTCCCACAGACTGTCAAGCCCGCCCCTCACCGGGAAACCCGTCAGGCCCCGCCCCTCGGAGCCCGGGCGGGTCCTTCCCGCTGCCGGTCAGGAAACCAGCCCAGCCCACTCCTGGGCCCGCCCCGCTCGCGCAGGCTGGAGTGCCCAGAAATCCTGGGTACCCCAGGCCCGCCCAGCTGCGGCCCGGGAAGCGGAAAAGTGGGTGCTGCGGGCGTCAAAGTGCGCCCGCCCCCTGGTGGGGTCGAGATCACATCCCGCTTTGACTACTTCCTGGCCAGGCTGACCTGGGCAAGTCATGTCACCCCGGAGCCTGTTTCCGCGTCCCCGCCTCCAGGCGCTGCTGAAAGGAAGGGACTCAGGCTTCCGCAGACACTCAGAAGGTGTTTGTTGACTATTCATTACGGACGGACCAGCCCTCTCTCCTGCTCCCACGTGGAGCCTGGGGGATTTCAAGAGCCACTCACCAATCTGGCACGGGGACCAGGTCACTAGAATGAACAGTCTAGCAGAGGTCACGGGGTCAGTCCCTCGCTTCACGTGGGCATGAGTGTGTCACCTGCCAGGCGCCTCACGTGAGGGAAGCAGATTCCACCACCTCCTAGAAAGGCTTGAAGCCTTTTCGTTTGTAAGATGAGGTGGCCACAGGGCCCACCCTCACAGTGATGAGGAGGCCCGATGAGATAAGGTGAGGCCTCCTTATTATCATTATTTCCTCCTGCACCCGGGGCGTGGGCAGAAAGACAGGAGCTATGGACTCAGCAGGTTATGAGTTCAAATGCCAACCGTGCCACTCAGAGGTGGGTGCTGAGCATCTCCATGCCTGCTGACATACCTGTGCTACAGAGACAGGGCAACCTCTCTGAAATGGGTTCATGAATGTGAGCTCACAAGTGCCTGGCTTAGGGCCTGGCACTCACTAGATGCCCAGCAAGTGTTTGTGAACTTCCTATGGGAAACTGACCCGGGCTCACCACTCCTGGGTGTCTGGAGTAGCCCAGAGTACTTGGTCCCAAATGGGTCTTGTGACCTCGGGACCTGCTGCTTACCCACCTGCAAAATGGGCAACAGCACAGACACCTCCCCACCAGGACTGCAAGCCTGGTCCGGTGGGTTTTCTGGGTTCAGGCCCCTGCCAACTGCTGGGACTTGTGCTCCCTCCGCACTGTTAGCGGGTTCTCAGTGCTGCCCCTTGTGCACACGAATACCCGTCTTACCCTGTGGCCTGTGCCTCTGCTATTCCCTCAGCCTGGTACATCTTTTCCCCTCCAACCTTCCACCATGATTCCTGGAGCTGGTCCCTTTCATCCCATAGGCCTCCTCTTTTTTTTTTTTTTTTTTTAAGATTTTTTGATGTGGACCAAGTCTTTATTATATTTGTTACAATATTGCTTCTGTTTTACCTGTTGGTTTTTTGGCTGGGAGGCATATGGGATCTTAGCACCCCAACCAGGGGTTGAACACTTGACCCCCTGCAGTGGAAGGTGAAGTCTTAACCACTGAGCCACCGGGGAAGTCCCCTGCAGGTATCCTCTTAAATGAACTACCTTCAGAGGCCTTCTGGCCATGCACCCAAATCAGTTGTATTCCTCTGCACAGCACTCACGCCACCAACGCCTTTCCTATTTCCTCTGCTTTTAATATGACTCTCACTCTGGACCGTCAGACCATCCTGGACAAGAATCTTGCCAACTTGCTCTCTGCAGCACTCCTGTTGCACAGCCTAGGGTTGTGGACATGTTATGCTATGTTGCACAACCCTGTTCCACATAGTAGGTGCCTAAAAAATATGTGAGGAATGAACAAAGGAAGCATGGAAAGCATGCTGCAGACACTGGAAGCAACTCCTGTCCCAACCCAGCCTGCTCCTATGGCACCTATGACTCAGACGAGGCCTGCCATTGCAGGAGGTGACGCTTAGTCAGGGAGCCTGACAGACAGCCGGAGAATCACAAAACTCCATGTGGGTTGCTATAAATAGACACGTGAACAAGGTGCCAGCCTCCACCTGGGTGAGGTCAGGAAGGCTCCTCAGAGGAGGTGACTTTGAGACGGGCCTTTAAAAACCAGGAGGAGCTCATCAGGCAGAGAAGCCAGAAACAGAGGGTTGGAGCTGCTCAGGGGACCACCTGTGAGAGCCCAGCTGGGACACAGAACTCCCTGGTTGCTGCCATGTCTGTTGGCCTCCCTCTGCCTCTAAACAGCACAGTGAAGTTGGGTTTCCCCGACCACTCAGAAGCCAGGAGGGACTTTGGACAGGGTGCCTGTAGCAGAAAATAAGTCCCCAACACCCTTCCATGTGGACTCAGGGAAAGGGGTGTAGCCAGATCAGGATGTGGGCCCGGAGATGGGTTCAGGGTGGGGGGTGGGGCTGGAGAGAGGATGGCTGAACCCAAGGTGGCAGCCCGCCGGGAGGTGACTCTTGAGCGAACCTCACAAGCGAAATGGCCAAATCAAATTACAGTCGCCAGGGGATGTGTTCCCGGTAAAGGAGGGAGGGGACTGGCGGGCGTCTGGGGGCGGGGCTGTGATTTTAGAGACGGAGGAAAAGAGCCTCACTGCAGCCTCAGGAGGGGAGGGAGGGGAGGGAAGAGCACCCCAGGGAAGGGAACAGCGTGTGCAAAGGCCTAGAGGCAGGCCCCCTGCACATGCTCACTCACGCCCTCGGCCCCCTTCCACTCGCAAGTGCACACGCCCCAGATACACATGCAGACAGCGTGAGCACAGCGGGATGCACAAGCGTCTACCTGTCCGCGGAGCGACCACTCAGGCTCAGGCACGTTCACAGACACCATCCACACGCACATCTAGGCACACTCGCAGACACACTCACACACACGCACACACACACAGCCCTGATGCCGCAGGGCATCCTCAGTTTGCGCCCACAGTGCCCTCTGGTGGCAAGTCCTGGCATGGTGGCTGGACCTCAGCGGGTCACTCTGTGGAGCCCTGGACACTGCCAGGACCTCCTCTGCCCCCCTCCCCTTGCTTCCTGTCCCCAGTTCCTCCGCAGCAGCCAGAGAGCCTTGCAAAACAGGGCTGGCCAAGCCCAGACACTCAGCAGAGAACCTCCCCAGGGATCTTCCAGCCCCAGCTCTCCTCCCTGAACCTTCCTTTCCAAAGGCTGTTCCCTCAACTGGGAATGCCCTTCCCTGCCTTTTCCACCTGACTCATTCCTACCCCTCAAGGCCCAGTTCTGAAACAGGGAGGGGAGGCTCTCCCTGACACAGCCTCCGAGGGAGCCCAGCTCTGCCAGTGGCTGCAACCCCACCTGCATCTCCAGCAAATCGAGCTGCTCCAATGTGGGGGCTGAATTCTTTCTGGCTAGAGATGGTGCTTTAGGGCTGGAAGTAGTTACCCTTGAGCCTGGAAGGAGATGGGCCTCTTACTCAGGGTCAGGCCTGGATGCTGCAGTCTACACAGGAGGAAAGGTCGTGGGTGGGGGTGCAGGAGCTCACCTGCTCTATCTAAGCTGTCATCACTCTTGAGTATCAATGGTGAATTCATACCAGTTAGGTGGCTCTATGAGAAAAACAGCAAGTCTTACTATGGGCTAATCCCTCGAAGCGCACCATTTTGTGGACTCACCATAATCAAGCTGCATGGAGGCATGACTGCTCTGGTCACTGCAGTGTCCCCATCACACCACAGGTGCGCCATAAACGCATGTGGAAAGGAGGAAGGCCCACAGTACTGCAGCAAGGTGCATGCTGCCACCATCATCTCTGTATATCAGACGAGAAACAGAGGCTCAGAGTGGGGCGGAGGCGGCTAGTAGTGGCAGAGCTGCTGTTGCAACGGCCAGAGGGAGATAGAGTTTCCCCTGCCCAAGCCCCCATTAAAGCAGTTTGCGACACCCTTCTGGGCAAATCACATCGCCCCAAACTCCTGCCACGGCTTTCTGGGAAGATGCCAAGCACTTTGCTTCTGACTGAGCCCTGTGGTCTGTCCTGCCCAGGACCCTGCAGGGCTTCACAGATACCCAAGGCATCCCCCCAGGAACCTTCCAGGTGCCAGGGGCCTCTGAGCATCCCGGGAGCCCTGGCCTGGAGCCTGTCTGTCCCCAAGTCCTTATGTGTAGCACTTCATGCCCAGGAGGCAGGGACAAAGTTTCACTGACAGGCATTGCACTCGAAGTCCAAGATTTCACGTGACCTGGCAAGGCCAGTGTGGACAGACCTTCATCCCACAGAAGAGGAAACTGAGGCTCAAGGCTTCAAGCATCTGGCCCAGGTCCCACCACCAGGAAGGATGAAGTCAGGCATTTAGCCTTGACCAGGAACAACCTGCTATGTACCAGGCATTTTACTAGCAGGCTCAACATAGAGCCCACAACCTGAGAGCTGTTCTTATCCCATGGTTTGGGGCAGAAGTACAGCAAACAGAGTCAAGCCACACACCCAAGATCACAGGCCCAGGGGGAAGAAAGAACTGTGTCCAGACTGGGCTGATGCCACTACCAGACGTATCCCAGTATCTGTCTGCAAAGGGCCGTTTTCTGATCTGAGGGGAGTCCTGGCTCCACCAGGAAGTAGCTGAGTGACCTTACGCCAATCACCGGTCTCAGTCAGGCCTTGGAAGTGATCACATCCTTCTTGTGTCCCCTGTCAGCCATCTCCAGGCCTGACCTCACCCTCCACCTCCATGAGGGTCTCACCTTCTCACTGGCAGTATCTTCCAAGCCCAGCAAACTCTGACCATTACCAGCTTCTTCCTTATGTTATGCTGAAGTTGCTTCTTGGAGATCCCAGGCTCAACTCCATCCATCTGTCCAACACATATTTCCTGAGCATCTATCTGTGCCTGATACCATGTTAGGTGCTGAAGGAACAGTAAACAACAAGACAGAAAGGGCCCCTGCCTTCATGGAGCAAGCCTTCTGGAGGAGACTGAAAAAAAAAAAACAAATACAACAGTGAAAGTAAATCTATAAAATAATTTCAAATAGTGATAAGAACTAAAAACGAAGTAAGCAGGGCAACATGACAGGGTGGCTTCATTAGATGGGTGGCCAAGGAGGCCTTCTTGGAGGAGGTGTCTTCTGAGCTCAAACTTGGGTGACCAAAAAAAGTTATGTGAAACTGGATGTAGGGGCCAACTTAAGTTATTCTATGGCACACAGCGGAGGCTCAGAGACAAGATGAGGGGGACTCCTACCTAGTTAACCATGAACTGAACCAGGATATTTTTCTCCCTTCCCTCCTAAATCCCCACTAAAATAATAGTAAACTAAGAAAACTTTAAGGTACAAACTATAAAGCCTCTTGATGAGAGTGAAAGAAGAGAGTGCAAAAGCTAGCTTGAAACTCAACATTTGGAAAAAAAAAAAACAAGGATCATGGCATCCGGTCCCATAACTTCATGGCAAATAGAAAGGGAAAAAGTGGAAGTAATCACATATTATTTTCTTTGGCTCCAAAATCACTGTGGATGGTGACTGTAGCCATGAAATTAAAAGATGCTTGCTCCTTAGAAGGAAAGCTATGACAAACCTAGACAGCATATTAAAAAGCAGAGACATCACTTTGCTGACAAAGGTCCGTATAGTCAAACCTACGGTTTTTTCCAGTAGTCATCTGCGGATGTGAGAGTTGGACCATTATAAAGAAGGCTGAGCACCAAAGAAGTGATGCTTTTGAACTATGGTGTTGGAGAAGACTCTTGAGAGTCCCTTGGACTGCACAGAGATCAAACCAGTCTATCATAAAGGAAATCAGTCCTGAATATTCATTGGAAGGACCAATGCTGAAGCTGAAGTTCCAATACTTGGACCACCTGATGCGAAGAGCTGACTCATTAGAAAAGACCCTGATGCTGAGAAAGATTGAATGCAGGAAGAGAAGGGGACAGCAGAGGATGAGATGGTTGGAAAGCATCACCAACTCAACGGACATGAGTTTAAGCAAACTCTGGGAGATAGTGGAGGGCAGAGGAGCCTGGCATGCTACAGTCCATAGAGTCACAAAAAGTCAAACAGGACTTAGCAACTTAACAACTATAAAACACAAACTCACAAGAGCAAAGAGAATAGGAAAGTCAATGACAGGGACAGAATCTACAAAATTTTTGAAGCTATCAAATGAATAGAAAAATGGTAACCAACTTAGTAGAGTGGAGGAAGGTGAAATTAATGTCTGCAGGGGAGGAAGCCAATCTGAGGCCAGACACCAATACAATACGAACACCAATACCAATACACCAATACAGATATCCCCTTGGACACGGCAGCCTGGGAGACACCAGGTCCCACTGAGGGTGGGTGTACAGGTAAGGATGAAAACAAAATAAGCTAAGAGTTTGTAAAAGAGCAGTTATGCCCTCCAACTTCCCAGAACTGAAGGCCATGAGTCCCAGGTTGAAAGGACCCCTTGAGTGCCCAGAGGGATGTAAGAAGAAAACAAGTCAATGATTAATTCCCGGAAAAACAACACAAAATAGAAAGTGTAGTCATAAACTACTGCACAGCTAAGCTGTGAACAATATTTACATAATCACAGTATGTAAACCAAAGCACCAAATGCTAATGTATCTGAAAAGAGAGTGGGCACGGGGGGAGGGGAAGTGCAGGGATCCGTGTGTAAGGGACTAAGTCTTTGTCTGCAGTAGGAAGCGTCAGACACTGTCTCACACTTAAAACAAGCATGTGACTGAGAAGTAAGGGGGCTATGAGGGTTGGAAACAGTCCCACAAGAATGTCAGCTGAAGGAGCATGTGTTGAGGTCTCTGCTGCACCCCCAGCACCTAGAGCCCAGTATACAGTAGGTGCTCAAACAGTTCCTGTTTGTCCATAGATATTCCTGCTCTCCAGATGGTTCTTGCAATGCCGTCTGACTTCTATGTGCCTGGATGGCTTCTAGGAGAATTGGAAATCAACTCAAAGCAGCACTTAAAGGCCAGGGTGTCTGGAGCAGAGCTTGAGCAAGAGAGGAGGATCGGGGAGTGAGAGCCTGAGGCTCGGAGGTCAGTAGGCCTAGGTCGTGGAAAGCCAAAAATGGAATATTTTTAGAATATCTGGACTGTCCAGCCTGCCAGCCTCACCTCAGGAACAAAGATACAAGTCTCCCCAGAGCCCTGCAGACCAGACGCCCTCCCACAGCCTCTGTGGTGCTGGCCCTGCGGCCACGCCTGGCGCCGCCCTTCTGCCCACAGCCTGGTTTCCAGTGGAGCCTGAGTGGGGCGCGGGTCAGGTGGGCACAAGGCCAGCAAGCAGTCTGTGGGGGCTGGGGGGGGGAGGAATCCAGGCCAAGCAGCCATCAGACTCCCAGTCAAGCCCCAGATCTGTCCAGCATGGTGCTCCATGGGGCATTGTGACAAGTGCTCTGCAGCGGAAAATGCTATAAATGTCGACTTTTTCCCACCAGCGCACTCCCCTCCGGCTGCCCAGGCCCTGCACTTGTACTGTTTCTAATGCCCTTGAGATGTCCAGCTTCTCGGACAAGCCCTCCTAAGCAAAGACTCCCACCAACCTGGGTCTGGAGGCTACTATGCTTGGGGCGAGCCCAGAGGTTGTGGGAGGGGTACTGGAGCTGGCACCCTTGGGCTGCTTTGTGACAACCAGGGCACCAACTGCATGATGACCTTGCTGTTGGCAGCTCTGCAGCATCAGGGGAGGAGGGCAGCACAGCAGCACCTCCTCAGGGACCACATGCCCCATGCCTGGCCTCCTCCGGCTGGTGAGAATGCCTGCTTCTGCCAGCTGGTTTGTGCCTTGTTTGAACCATGGGGAGCATTTGCCCAAAGTTGCAGCCTGGTCCAAGTTGCAAGGTGGGAAGGTAGGAAGTACTCCAGGCCAGCCATAGTGATTTCTGGGCCTAATTTCACAAGGAATGTGATTATTTTCTTTATGCTTTTCTTGTCTAACACTGCTGCAGGAATTATGTACTTTTGAAAGTGTGAAAGTGTTAGTCGGTCAGTGGTGTCTGACTCATTGCCATCCCATGGTCTGTAGCCCGCCAGGCTCCTCTGTCCATGGAATTCTCCAGGCAAGAATATTGGAGTGGGTTGCCATTTCCTACTCCAGGGGATCTTCCCTACCCAGGGATTGAATCCAGGTTTTCTGCATTGCAGGCAGATTCTTTACCATCTGAGCCACAGCAATTACTCTCCACCATGCTACTTTTAATCTAAATTAAATATATAGTATTTTAATATGCTGCTGCTGCTGCTAAGTCACTTCAGTCATGTCTGACTCTGTGTGACCCCATAGACAGCAGCCCACCAGGCCTCCCCGTCCCTGGGATTCTCAAGGCAAGAACACTGGAGTGGGTTGCCATTTCCTTCTCCAGTGCATGAAAGTGAAAAGTGAAAGTGAAGTCTCTCAGTTGTGTCCGACTCTTTGCGACCCCATGGACTGCAGCCTACCAGGCTCCTCTGCCCATGGGATTTTCCAGGCAAGAGTACTGGAGTGGGGTGCCACTGCCTTCTCCTTTAATATGCTAATTAAGTCAATTCTTATATTACTTTGATATTTTAATGTAACCAAGCAAAATGGCATGATTATTTTTAACTCTGGCTATTCTTTGCAACCAAATCCTGCCTCTTACAATGCAGCCTTCCTGGATTACCCAAACTGATCCTCAAAAGACTTGACCACACCTAGTGACTCAAGACTCTACTCCAGTGATATCAGGGGTTGAGTATACGTAGTGGTTTGGGTGGGGGGTGGGGGGAAGATGGTCATGGCCAGTGGCCCCTGATTCTAATCCAGTCCCATAGTTTTACAGGGAAAGGGTAAACAGTGGCTCTAGGATTTGACCCTGGGCTTGTGGAATCCGGAGTCGCAAAACGCACCTCGGAGGATACTCAGGACAGTGGAGTACAGTTTATTACGCCAGCAGGTCCAAGGGGAATCAGTTCCCAACAAAGACCCTAGTGTTTCTGAGAGGCCCAGTTTTATATCCCCCCTCCCCCACTACATGACTGGTTACATGTTAGCAATCTCTGTGTTGTATATGATTGAGGTTTACAAGTAGGTGCTAGAACAAACCATTAAGGTTAAAGGCGGAGAACATTGATTATACATCAAGGCGGGGGTGGGGGGTGGGGCATGGTTAATCTAACAGGGGCAGCCTGATCTCAACTATCTCCATTTGCCGTCTGTAGGGAGGGAAGTCTCCAGGAGACCTGGTTTTTATTAGCATCGGTTTCCTCACTATTGGGCAGGGTTCAGGCCCAGTTCACATCCTGTCTTTAAGAGGGATGACAGACAAGATGGAGTCTCTCCTGCTTTCCTCACATTGGCCCCAACAGGCTGAGTTCCAAGCCAGTGCCACTTTGGCAGGCCCCAGCCTCTCACAGGTCCTAGCAGAAACAGGTTGAGAAAGGAACGACATCAGAGATGGGGAGGGTCACAAAATCCCCCTATGCTTGTGTCCTGCTGCCTGACAACCCTAAACCATTGGTGTGGAATAACTGTTTTCTGACGCTGTCTCTGTCCCACCATGTCTGGGGCCTCTGCTGGATTCCTTCAGAGAGTCTTTGTTTCCGTTCATTTCCAAGTCTGGCCCCTGGGCCAGGAGGACTCCAGGGCTGGGCCCTGCGGGGATGCAGTGGGCTGGAGCCCCTCCACACAGCCTCTGCCCCTGTTCAGGGCTTCCGCACAGGGAGTGGGCAGAGGCTGGAAGCTGCATAGCCCTTCCTGCTGGTGGTGCGTCTGCCTGACTCTACTGGCCAAAGCAACTGGCCTGGTTTTAAGGGGCCGAGACACTGAGGCCGCCCCACAGTGAGTGGAATGAGAATTGCAGCCATTTTTCAAAACCTCCTTTCAAAACCCCTTCTGCAGCTTGCCAAGGGCAGTGGCCATTCACAGAGCTACCTACCATACTTCCCAGGGTGTCAGGAAGACCCCAGAAGGGACTTCCTCCTCCAGGGAGGAGGCAGGAGCAAGTCCAGGAGGGGCAGGAAGGTGGGGACAGGGTCTGAGAAAGATTCAGAGGCCTGAGTGGCTAGTGGGAAGAAGGGAGAGGATGAGGCAGGAGGCCGCCTCCAGGCCCTGGAGGAGGGTGCCAATCAAGAGATAAAACGGGGCAGGGCAGTAGGTGTGGGAAGAGAAGATAGTGAGCTTAGTAGGGAACACGCTGGACTGAAGATCTGATGGCTACCTCATCCTCCCAGGCTGAGTGCCAGCACCACCTCCCCCAGGAAGCCCTCCCAGCTGCTCCAGGTGGAATTACTGCTCCCTCCCCTGGCCTCCTGAAAGGGCTGTGCTGCCCTCAACCCACGAGGTGGGAGCCCTCAGTCCCAGGCCGGGGCATCTTTGGGGCCCAAGTCACCCAGGACAGGAGAAAGGCACCTCCAAGCTGAGGGGCTTCCGCCGCCCCACGGGGAGGAGCCGCACCCTCTAATAGCTGCCAAGAGCCGCACAGACAGGACTCCTGCTCCTCTGCCT
This sequence comes from Bos indicus, assembly GCF_029378745.1. NCBI lineage: Eukaryota > Metazoa > Chordata > Mammalia > Artiodactyla > Bovidae > Bos > Bos indicus. The sequence continues at coordinate 36,466,805 of NC_091778.1, read as the reverse complement.
CCGGCTAATTAAAGGACTTCAGAACTGCTTTGAGCTTCAGTCTCATCCTCTGTAAAGTGGGGGTTTTAATGGTCTTCACTTTTAAAAGTCAGGGTGAGGATCAGAGGTGCCTGGCACACATTCAGAGCCCAGTGAGTCTGGGCTGTGAAACCAGCCCCCTCCTGAGGCCAGGGAGGGGCAGGCCAGGCATCAACTCAGTGGCTGTCTAGGGTTTTGAGCTGGACACCAGGCCCCTCCCTCGGGGGTGCCCAAGGCCACAAGGGAAGGACTGGTGGGAGGTGCTGCCCTAGAACTTATGGGGAGCAAGTTTAGAAAAGGGCGCCCTCCCCCAACCCCCAGGTTATTCAAAATAGGCATTTCAGGGAATGGAACCAGAGGCAGCCTCCGGAGGAGGGAGAAATTGCAGTTTGAAATTCAAGCAGTGATAAGATGTGGAGTGAAAAGTGTCCCCAGCTCTGTTCCTCACCCCCAGAAGCGTGGCCAGTGTGCACCTTCAGGCAGGCAGCCTCTGTTCTCCGCACACTGTCCCTTTGTGACTCAGAGGCCATGGGTGTCCTTCCAGCTCAGCCTGGGGACAGCAGACATCCTCACCACAGCTGCCAACAGTGTCCACCGGGTGACTCTCCCACAAGGCGCTCGGTGGTCCCTGCTGAAGGCATTTGGGTGCCTCCCAGTCTTCTGCACTGTTTGCCGTGTAAACACCATGTCCCACCCACATGAGTGTTTCAAGGAAGACAGTCCCAAGGGGGCCAGAAAAAGGAACATGCTCCTCCATGTAGCCAGATCTGACCACATCACCCTCCACACCTCGGGGCCAGCAAAGGCTGTGAGTCAGCCACGTCCACTGGAGGCTCTGCTGAATGGGGTGGGGGGGGGTGGTGGTCCTTGGGTGGGAAGGGAGCAGGGAAGCAGCCCCGCACAGATAAGGGTGCAAAGACAGGGATGTCACAATGAGCTTGAAGGCAGAAGGGAAGTGGGGGAGTCATGGACGACGTGGGGGTGCCATAGCTGACTTCCAGTGGGTATCATCAGTGAGGTGCATGCCACCCCCACCCAGTTGGGGCAGACCCCACGGAGGGGACAGAGGCCACAGGTTCAGCCTGGCCCAGCAGGCAAGCACTCAGGTTATAGGGACACTGATTTCTTCAGTGAGTAACCTGGGCTCCCTCAGCCTCAGTTTCCTCATCTGTAAAATGGGACCATAACAGCTACTCCCTGGAGGGAGATCATCCACGCAGAGCCCTGTGCTCAGGAGCCCCTGTCTGCCTCCACTCGTCCTCAGCCTGAGGGGCATCTGCTGAGTGCCAGTGCTGCAGACTACCCAGTCGGGCACTAGAGCCAGGGTCTTCTGGGTGGTGGGTGGTGGGCTCTGGGTGGCCACACCACCGCCTCTAGCCTCAGCTGTCTGGCAGACAGGGCTTGGATTCTGGGTGCCACCATGAAGCACGAACGAGGGGACATGTCTGTGCAGGCCCACCTGGCACTAGGAGCATGGACTGGGGGTGGCAGGGACGTGGCTGTGTCCTGCGGGCAAAGCAGGAGGGCGAGGCCACCTCTGGGGCCTCCTCTGGGCCCAGCCGGGCAGCCAGGGCCAGCTGGGTGGTTTTGATAAGTGAACATGTAAACAACAAACAACCCAGATGTCCTGGGCTCCAGCAGAGGCTGCCCCCACCCAGGGGAGTTCCAGCAATGGGGACCTGGGGGTAGGTGTGGGCAGCCTGCGTGCAGGTGCCATGGGGAGCTCCGGGTGCAGACACGTGAGGTCTTGTTCTGTTGAGGGACAAAACAGAATGATACGCAGCAGTAGTAAAAAGACTCATAATGGTAAGACTACCCACTGACTTGGGCTTCCCAGGTAGCTCCGTGGTAACGAATCTCCCTGCCCGGAAGGAGATGCAGGTTGATCCTGGGTCAGGAAGATCCCTTGGAGGAGGAAATGGCAACCCACTCCAGTATTCTTTCCTAGGAAATCCCACTGACAGAGAAGTCTGGTGGGCTACAATGGAGTTGCCAAAGAGTGGGATGCAACCCAGCAGCTAAACAACAACCCACTGACTTAATGTTTATAATGTCATTTAATCCTCAAAACAGCCCTGGGAGAAAATATTTTCAAAACACATCTCTGATACAGGGCTTGTACCCAGAATATACAAAGAATTCTTACGACTCAATCATAAGAAAACAAACAACCCAATAAAAAGTGTGCAAAAGACCTGAGCAGACACCTCACGAGGAAGCTATCCAGACGGCAAACAAGCCCATGGAGCGACGCTCTCATCACCAGTCACCAGGGCTTGCAAGCTGAGACCATGCAGAGTGTCCACTGTGCACCTGTTAGGATGGCTAAGGGTTTTCTTATACACAGATTTTTAAGAATTGAAGTGCAGTTGATTTACAGTGTTGTGTTAATTACTGCTGTACAGCAAAGTGATTCAGTTGTACATGTATATGTATTATTTTTCTCATATTCTTCTCATATTGTGCATACATGCTCTGTTGTATCCAATTCTGTGAGACCCCATGGACTATGGTATAGCACCGATTTTTAAAATAATTTTTTAAAATATTTATTTATTTGTTTACTTGGCTGCCTTGAGTCTTAGTTGCAGCTAAGATCTTCCTTTGCGTGAGATCTTTCTTTACGGCACATGGATTCTCTAGTCGCCGCTCACGGGCTTAGTTGCTCTGTGGCATGTGGGATCTTAGTTCTCTGACCAGGGATCAAACCCAAGTCCCCTGCATAGAAAGGCAAATTCTTAACCAATGGACCCTCAGAGCAGTCCCATATCATAGAATATTGAATATAGTTCCCTGTGCTCTACAGTAGAGCCTAGTTGCTTACCCATCCTGTATATAAAAGCTTACATCTGCTACAAACAGGTTGGCAGTCTCCTATAAAATCAAACCTATACCTGCCTACGACCCAGCCGTTCTACTCGCAAGACATGTGAAAACCTACATTGACACACGTGAGAAACCTGTTGCAAGTACTAAGAGCAGCTTTATTTAACTAAATCCTGGAAAGGCCCCAAGTGCCCGTGGACTTGCAAATGGACAGACAAAGGCAGTCGATCTGTCAATGGGAGGCTGCTCAGAGACCAAGGAGCAGGAACAAGACGATGCACCCCAAGGCGGTTGAGTCCAAGGCGCCAGACCTAAAAGGTGACTCCGTAGGATCCCACTGTTTCCTGAGGGTCACTGGCATACCCTTCTTCTCCTACCCGTCAGCATGTGTCCCCAGAGAACAGAAACCTTCTCTTTGCAAGCACAAGACGATTATCCCATCTGGGACAAAAGCCATCATTCCACAGGCAGCTGACACTCAGGCCAAATTCAAATACCCCATTAGCCCCACGTGCCTTTTACAGCTGATTTTTTTCAAACCAGGATCTGACCAATATTCCCATATTCTATTTGATTTTATCTCTTCTGCCCCACGGTTTTTTTTTTTTTTTTTTGCATTTTTTTTGCCACACAGCATGTGGGGTCTGCGCCCCCTGATGAAGGTCAAATCCACACCCCTGCCTCAGAAGCACACAGTCTTAACCGCTGGACCACCAGGGAAGTTCCCCCGCAATTTTTTATTTTTGAAAAATTTATATCTCCAGAAAAATGTCTAGAATCCTGCAATGAACATGCTGATGGACTTTATCTGCCAGATCCTCTGTCTCTCTCCCCAGTAAGAGTAGCAACAGCTACGTGTAACTGTGTATTTAATCACTTGCCATCATTTAAGCCACAGGAGACCTCACTTTATTTTTGTTTCCAGCTCCTACTGGAAAATCAGATCTGGGACGGGTTTCCTACATGACCCGTCAGATGGAGGGGGCAGGACAGGACACCCCACTCCGCCTCAGTCCACACTGCCCCCTCCTACCTGGCACCTGGCCCAGCTCCCTGTGCCCACTGCACTCTCCACCCCCATCTTCCCCAGAGGATCTCAGGGCCTTGAGTGGTCTCGGTTCTTCCTTCACCTCCAAGTTCAGCTTTGGTCTCAGCCTCACCCTGTTTGAGTCCTGGCTCTGCCACCTCCCGCCCAGGAGAAGCTCAGGCAGCCTAGTGCCCTCCCCCGAGGGACCCCGGCTCGTCAGGCAGGAGGGAGAGGAACTGAGACCCTGCCCAGGGGCACTCAGTGCAGTGAGAGCCTTGGCACCCACTGCGACGGCCCAGCGTGGGGCGTCAGAGGGTCATTGTCTCCTTAAGGAAGTCTCAGCGGCGACAGAGGCTGTATTTAGAAATGACTCAGGAGCCCAGGGTTGTGGGGGTGGGGAGGGCGGGGGCATTGCCAGGGCCTCGTCATCTGCTAATGTCGTCATGGTGTCCACCTACCGTGCACCGGGCACTGACTGTCACTGGGTCCCCGTGGCTCAGTGACAGGCTTCACTTTGGGGTTAAATGGCAAGGAGAAGAAAGAATATACATTTGCATTTAGTGGGTTTATGTATGGGAAACCAGGAAAATCCACAAAGTGAGGATGTTTTCCTCTGGGAGATGGGAAAGGACCGGGAAAGTGGGAGGAGGAGGTGGAGTGGGCCCTGGGGTTTATTTTACTTTTGGAAACATCAAATATTACATAATCAAAACTTAACCATAGGAATATCCTTAAAGAATGATTCTGTGGGACTTCCCTGGTGGTCCAGTGGTTGGGAATCCACAATGCAGGGAACACGTGTCTGATCCCGTCTGAGAAGATCCCGCATGTCTCTGTGCAACTAAGCACGGGCGCCACAACTGTGAAGTCTGCTCTGGAGACCGGGAGCTGAAGGCCCCCCGCTGCAGAGCCCGCCGTGCTCCACAAGAGAAGGCACTGCAGTGAGAAGCCCGCGCCCAGTAGCTAGAGAGTAGCCCCCTCGAAGCAACGAAGACCCTGCACAGCCAAAATAAATAAATTAAAAAAATTAAAGACGGGGAAAAAAAAAAACTCAAAGCATAGAAAAAGAATGATTCTGTGGTTTCCTAAGGAACTTGCTCATAGTATTTTATTAAATTGGTAGAACGAGTACACATGAGCCCATCTGTGTTGAAAGAGAACACTCTTCCTGTGTGTAAAGAGCTCATGCCAACAGCTTCAGTGCCTTGTTGGCCAAGTTCTGGGTGTAGAATCAGGGTCACCCGGCAGGACCCGGTGGGTTGCGAGGGGCTCGGTCTCCTGGGTGTTTCCCTGCTTATTCTGAAGACTGTAAATCAGCCCCCTCGTGCGTCCACTCAGGCAGGAAGAATGGGAGAGGAGCCATCCCCGGGTGGTGGTGCGGGGCCAGACAAGCACGGTGGGACTCCCTGGGGAGGATGTGGGCCTGAAGGTCAGCATGGGCATCCAACTTCACCACCCGCACCTTCCACACAGGCCTGGGGCTGCCAGAGGGTGGGGGTGGAGGGCCCCTGAGGTTCACAGCAGAGCTGCCACAGGACATCAGACACTTGATGACATTATTCTGACCCCTTAAGAGCGAGGCTCTGGATCCACCAGTGCAAATTCTAAATGTGTTTCTTCTCCGACTTGCCATGCAGCCTCAGTCCCCTCTTGTCACTGGAGCCCAGGATGCAGGGTGGTGTGGGCGCTGAACCCTCCCGCCACCTGCACTGCATGCAGCGGGGCCCCCAGGCACCTGAAGCTGCTGGGGCTGGCCTCTAGGATTCTGAGGTCAAGCTTGGCTGCCTCCCTGGTGCTGGTGGCCCCTGGCCCTAGTGGGGTCAGAGTACCTTCCAGTGTCCACAGAGCCCACTGGGGGCCCATGGAGAGCCACTCACATTTGGGATGGAGCAGAGAATAGTTGGGTTTGAAATGGACTCTGCCACGAACCAATGGTGGGACCCACGGCCAGCTGCTACAACTCATCTGTGCAACTGTTCTTGTTGGGTTTCTATGAGAACTGGCAGCTCAGGCTGGTCCTCAGCCTCCTGCTTCCCTTGCACAGTCCACACCCACGTGGTGGGCAGGAGCCTCGAAACAGTGGAACAGACCTCCTGCAGCCCCCTTTGGAAGGATCACCATGCAGTTCTATCTGGGGATAGAAAACAGGTCGAGTTGGGGAGAGTTGGAAGGGGAGGGCTGGGGGCTTGAGGGGGTCATAAAACTGCTTTATAAATGGGTTGTGATGGCAGCTGCAGGGAGTACGCTTTTGTCAAAACCATATGCTAATACCTTGGAGCAACTAAGCCCATGCGCCACAAAACTACTGCCCACTCTAGGGCACTCAAGCCACAACTACGGAGCCCACGTGCGGCAACTGCTGCTGCTGCTGCTGCTAAGTCGCTTCAGTCGTGTCCGACTCTGTGCGACCCCATAGGCAGCAGCCCACCAGGCTCCGCCGTCCTTGGGATTCTCCAGGCAAGAACACTGGAATGGGTTTGTGCTACAACTTCTGTAGCCCAAGTGCCTGCAGCCTGGGCTCAGCAACAAGGGAAATCACTGCATTAAGAAGCCTGCGTACCTCAGTGAAGAGTAGCCCCTGCTCGCTGCAACTCGAGAAAGCCCGCGCAAAGCAATGAAAACCAAGTGCAGCCAAAAATAAATAAATGATTAAAACAAAAAACACTACATGCTGAAAGGGATCATTTTTACTGTATGTAAACACTACCTTGGGCTTTCCCTGGTGGCTCAGTGGTAAAGAATCCACCTGCCAATGCAGGAAACAAGGGAAGATCTCCTGGAGAAGGGAATGGCAACCCACTTCAGTATTCTTGCCTGGGAATACTGGCAAGAGGAGTACATGGAAGAGGAGCCTGGAGGGCTATAGTCCATGGGGGTCGCAAAGAGTTAGACACAGCTTGACTAAACAACAACCACCACCACAAAACACTACGTTAAATTTTTTTTTAATAAAAGAAAAAACACAGAAACAAAAACTTCAGCCATGGTGGGTGTGCTGGGCTTCATTATATAATTCTATTTACACACAGGTTTGAAATTTTCAAATATTAAGAAACAAACAAACAAAAACCTAAGATCCTTGATCTGCTTAAAATCCTCCAGTAGCCCCTTCTGACTCAGAATGAAAGCTGAAGACCCCATGTGGCCTCAGGGGTTTAAACCCATCACAGGGTCTTTGCATTGGCTGTTCTCTCTGCCAGGACTGGGCTGCCTCACCTCCTTCAAGTCTTTCACTGAATGAGCCACAATTGCTTGAGGTCCTCAATTCGGTCTGAAGCTTCCCAAGGTACCTACTCACCCCTCTCCACACTGAGGCTCCAAACTCTTAGTCTCTGTTTCCTTCTTGGCTTGGTGTCTCCCTCCCCTAGAATGTCCCTCCTGAAGAGCAAGGAGTTCGGTCTGTTTGTTCACTAGGTACCCCTAGGACAGTGACCCACACACAGTGGCTGCTCACATACTTGGAACCCAGTCTCAGCGTGGCCCTGCTCAGCCTTGGTCGTTAGGGCTTTCCGGACCCAGAGCCCATCCACCCAAGATTTCTGGGACCCAATTCTGCTTTCTAACTTTGGGGTGGGGGTCACAGGTTCATTCAGTAGCCCGTCCCAGATGCTCCTCCACGACCAGTGTGCTTTGGGGTCGAAAGATAGACAAGCCTTTTCAACTCTGTAAACATCAATTTCTTGCCTCATTCTTTTATTGATCCACTGCCTTGTTCCACAAAGGATTTCTGCAATGAGAAGGCCATGGCACCCCACTCCAGTACTCTTGCCTGGAAACTCCCATGGATGGAGGAGCCTGGTGGGCTGCAGTCCATGGGGTCGTTAAGACTCAGACATGACTGAGTGACTTCACTTTCACTTTTCACTTTCATGCATTGGAGAAGGAAATGGCAAGCCACTCCAGTGTTCTTGCCTGGAGGATCCCAGGGACAGGGGAGCCTGGTGGGCTGCCGTCTATGGGGTCCCACAGAGTTGGACGTGACTGAAGTGACTTAGCATAGCATAAAGACTCCAACAAGATAACAGACATTTAAAATCACAGAAGAAAGAAAGGAATCAAAAACAGGGAGGATCTTGGGCTCTCACGGTGGACCTGGTGTGCACTTGGCCCTGCCTGGAATCTCCCCTGGCCCCGGGCTGGCAGGGGAGCTTCGCCGAGGACTTTCCGAGGGAAGTGCACATGCAAAGGCCCAGAATGGAAAATGGCACAGCCGGGTGATGGGATTTCCAGAAGCCTGTATGGCTTCCACACACCACTCAAGTTCTTTGGAGACAAAGAAGTCTCCTGAGATATACACAAGGTTACATCTCCTTCAGGATTGCAGTCAGCCCTGATTCAGCTCAAGTCAAAGCCCTCTCTGATCTCAGGATCCTTTTCTATTTCCTTGTAAATGATGACTCATTCTTCAACCCTGTTTTGTTTCCAAACTCTGTGATATAATACACATGTTTTTCTTTAAAACAAAAAAATGTCTGCTAGGATAGGATATTCTCAATAAATATATCTGACAAAAGACTCATAACTAGACAAAAAGAACTCCAATTTAAAAAAAAATACCCACAAAAATAGATACCAAAAAGGGCCAAGAAGTAGATGAAGAAGGTTCAGCATCACGGGTCATCAGGGAAAGGTATACTGATGCCTGTGAGCCACCACATCATGTGCACCAGAACGGCTAGAACTAGAGACTGGTGACACCAAAGGAATACTCAGAATTGTTGGCAGGAGTGTAAAATGAGGTTGCCACTTTGGAAAAGGTCTGGCTAGTCCTCATAAAACTCATGGTCCTAAGACTCAGCCACCTTTGAAAAGTGCCATGTTCAAGAATGGTCACCGCATGTGTAATCATAACAGTCAAAATCCAAAATCAACCCAAACGCCCATCAACAGTAGGCAGATAAATACATTGTGGAATATGCATCCGGTGGACTACTACTCGGTCATGAAAAAGATACACTCAACAACGTGGATTAATCTCACACAAAATGTTTTATAAAAAAAAAACAACACTGAATTCTGAAAGGGCATACTATATGATATTGTTTATATGAAGTTTTAGGAAAAGGAAATTAGTCACGGGGTGGGGCAATGGCTGGAGGGGGAAACACAAATGATGGGCATCTTACATTGGGCGGTGGTCACGTGGGAATTACGTCATACTCACGCCTTCACCAGCAAACTAATAAAACCTGTAGTCACGTGACTCGGTGGGTCCGAGCAGTTGGTGCGGGGGTGGGGGGGAGGTGTTGTCCCGTCCCGTTTCAAAAATGTAGTCTGTTCCCCACTCACCCACCCAGAGTCCTGTGTGTCCTCAAGTCCCTGGCCCTCTTGGGACTCAATTTCCCCCCTCCCAGTGAGTGGGTCCAGGAATCTCCAAGGCGCTTCCCGCATTTGTTTCTGGAGTTAGAGGTGGCATTGCACCAGATCCCAAGCCAGGCTTCTCGGGACAATCGTTCCAGCGGTGTGTGACCCTCGCAAGTCGCCCCCAGGCGCCTGGGTCAAGCGCACCTATTTCCCGGCTTCATGAGCGCTTCCTGCAGCTTCCGGGGCTTTGCTGCGCGCAGGCACACAGCAAGCGCTGAGTAAGTGGTGGCTGCGAGGGGACGGTTAGAACTGCCCTACAGGTCGAAACGTGTGTTTGAGACAGGGTCCGTGGGGGTGCCCCAGAGTCTCCTGCGGGTCGGGGCCAGAAGCCCAAGGGCCCTGGCACGGAGCTGTGCGCGACGCTGCGCCTTTAAGAGGCGAACGGAATGTATCAAAACAGAGCGGCTGCGCGCCCACTGGTCGCGCGCCGCACGTGACCGCACAGCTGATTTCCTGCTCCCCCCTTTTTGTTGCTGCGGCCGCCGCCGAGTGTCAATTTCCGCGCCGCCGCCTGCGGTCGACCCCAGTGCGGCTCCGCGCGCCGCCCACCGAGCCCGCCGCGCGCCCCTGGCCCGGGTCCGAGCGCCCATGGCGCAGTCGCCGGCAGCAGCGTCGCCGGGCGCGCCGGAGCAGGGCTGCCCCATCCGCGTGGAGCACGACCGTCGGCGCCGCCAGTTCACCGTCCGGCTCAACGGTAACGCCGGGCCCGCCCGCCCCCGCCTTTTGTCTGCGCGCCGCGGGGCCGGGGGCGCACTCGCGGGCCAGGTGGGGGCGGGCGCCCGGGGCGGCGCGAGCCCGGGGGCGGCGGAGGCAGGCACCGGGCGGCTCCGGTCCCGCCTCGGCCCGGGGGAACCCGCACCTGCTTGGCCCGGCTGTTTTCCGGGATCCTGCCGAGGTCCTGGGGAGCGGGTGTCCCGCCATTTCCCCATTCCCGGTGTTGAGTGGCTTTTGGCTGCCCCTGCGAACCTTCGCTTTTTTGCGCAGAGGGGGCTGGAAGACCCTGCTAGACCGACCGGGGGCTGACGGACTGAGGGGCTTCGGCCCGTCAGGGGCGGGGCGGGGCGGGGACGGGGAGGGACGGTGTCTCCTTCAGACCCCGGCGGCTTCGGGGCTTGGCCAACTTGCCTCATCTCTGTGCGCCCGTTTCTCGCCTCTACAGTTGGATTAACTCCTGGCTGGTGGGAAGAACTGGATGCCCCAGTAAGAGTGAGGTTCAGAACAGCGCCTGCGGCGGGTAGTCAGTGCTGGAGGACACGGACTGGGCATTACTGATTTTTTCTTTTTTTTTTTGCTGGCAGGATCTTAGTTGCAGCATGCGAACTCTTAGTCGCGGCATTTTTGATTTTTTAGTTGTGGCCTGTGGGATCTAGTTCCTTGACCAACCGGGAGCCTTGCATTGGGATCGCACTGGAACACCAGGGAAATCATTGGGCATTACTTTTTAAACCAAAGCGAAGTCAAGCTCCACCGCTTACTAGTCCACGCCCCCTCCGCCTGATTGTGAAATGGAGGGTTGAATTCCTTGCATCCCACACCTCTCTGTTAATAACTTTTTCCTCCCTCCCAGCTGGGCCTTCTGTGGTAGTGCCCAAGCTGGATGGGCCCGTATGGGCCACTGTGCCCTTGTCTGAGGAGGGAAGGGCGAGGCTTCCTGAGGTCAGGCAGTGGGGGGAGGGGCAGAACTCGAATAGGGTCTTGTCTGGGCTGACCCCTCCCACCTGCGCTTGGAGGGTCTGGCTGGGACCTTCTCAGACCCCATTTGGCTGTGTTCGTCTTTGAACCCGGCCCCAACACACGTCTGTTACAACACTCTCATGACGTGGCCATCACCACCCTGTGTTCAGAAGAGTAAGCTGAGGCCCCCGCAGGCCAGAACTCAAACACCTTTTCCTTCCTCTTCTCCGTTGTGGTGCCCACCCTGGCGCACCTGGCCTTGACTCTCAGGGCTCCCCCGCTACTCGCATTCCAAGAGACCCCCTGGCCTTTCAAGGCTCCTGAGAGGCCTCTGATTTCCTTGTGGGTGCTCAGGAGACCCTCAACACTCAGAGAAAGAAAAAAAAGGGGACCCTTGGGGGTGTCCCTTCTTTCTTTTCCTAATGAGTACAGCCATTAGGGACACCCTCTTGAGTTGGCTGGGGTCAGGACTGGATGAGCCCAGCTGCCTTTGTAAACTTGCCCCGTCTGTCGCCTCCTGCTCAGATGGCTGACTCTAAAGTGGACCAGGATCCCTGGGCAATTTCTCACCAGTCTGCAAGACCAGACTGTGCATCCAGGCCCAAAATGGTCTGGGTGTGTATAGGGGTGGGCCGAGGGCTCCTCTGTGCCCAGGCCCCCACCCTGCCTCAGCTGGGGAGGGGAATGGCCTGCCATGGTGACTTGCAGCCAGGCCCTGGAAGCCAGCTCACTGTGCCCATTGAGAGAGGTGGACACTGAGGCTGAAAGGTGGAGCAGCCCTGTGGCTCCTAGCGCAGGTGTGTGCCACCCATCCCCTGGCAGAGCTAGGCTGGTGAGTCCCCAGCACATTCCAGGTCTGGGGAGAAAAGAGCAGCTGTGTGCATTCAGTCCTTGGGTTCCCGGCATGCCCCTCGCACTGGAGTCAGTTATTTTATCTGCTGGCAGTGTTGGTGGAGGGGCTGCTCTGCCCATTTTACAGAGGAGGAGGCTGAGGCAAGGAGAGTTACCAACATGCCTGCAGTCTTGCACCTTGGAGGTAGAAGAACTAGCATTCATGCCACAAGTGCTTCTCGAGTGCTTACTATGTGCCACACATTGTTGTAAGTGCTGGGGGCTCAACCATCTGAGGGTCAGTGGACAATAAAGCACAGACTGTCCTGAAGAACAAGACCTGTGAGAAGTAAGGTTGGGGTGTTGGGAAAATGCCGGTGCTTTTTGTTTTTGTTTTTTTGGCCACACTGCATGGCATGTGGGATCTCAGTTCCCCAACCAGGGATCCAACCCTGCCCCCTGCAGTGGAAGCATAGAGTCTTAACCACTGGACCACCAGGGAAGTCCCAAGGGCTGTTGTTTAGAGTCAGGTGTCCAGGAGGGCTACCCAAGAAGGAGGCCAAGAAGGGAGCTACGGTGGCATGAGTGCTCCTTGTGGAAGTGGCGGCAAGTGCAAAGGCCCTGGGGTGCCTGGTGTGTACCGGGAGCAGCAGAGAGGGGAGAAACGGAGCCAGGCCACAGGACAGGGGACATCAAGAGGCATGGAGGCAGGTGATGCGGGGCTGTGGAAGGCATTATGAGAACTTGGTCTTGACTGGGTGAGGTGGGTGCCTGGGAGGGTCCTGAGCAGAGGGTGGATCAGATGTCATGGGCTCCCTCAGGCTGTCTGGGGGCAGGCAGCATGAGCAGATGGGGTGAAAGCCCAGTTCCTCGGTGCTTGCTGAAGGAAGCGTGGACGGGTCTTGCTGACATGGGGTATGAGAGGACATGGGTGCTCAGGCTTTTGCCTGACCCCCAGATCCAGGGCCTGAAATGCTGGGGTGACATGTGGGCTAACCTCAAATAGTGAGGACCCAGCCCTGGGGACTCTGGGGGAGGTGCCAGGAAGAGGGAGCAGCTGGCTGAGGCAGGTGGACCTGAGGGGCCGCAGGGAGGCTGCTGAGCTGGGGATGGGCGGGGTCTGACTCTGCTTCCACAGCGGGTGCAGGGGCTGGTGGATGTGTGAACAGTGGTCAGATTCCAGGAAGATATTGAAAGTTCTGCCCACGGGCCTGCCAAAGGCTCAGACTGGCGTCTGAGACACGTGCGAGAAGGACCCCAAGCACCTTGGCCTGGCTTGTTCGTGGCCATGTCCCCAGCTCCTGAGAAGTGCCACGGATGGGCTCAGTGAACTTTTGTCAAGGGGGCAGAAGGGTGGGTGAGCATGTGGTTGGATGGACAGACACGCTGGCTGAGAGGCTGGAACTCCAGCTAAGTGTTTCTCCAGCAGGGGACTGGGGCAGACTGGTGCACCAGGCCTGAGAGGGTGTGAAGGTCAGTTGCCTGTGCCTCCTGGGCCTGGTCACTTTCCTGCGGACGCTGGTTCTGCTGCTTCTGACCTTCCCCAGGGTCTAGCGGGTGGTCCAGCTCTCTGGTCTGTTCAGGCTCTGGTCTAGTTGGCAACTTGCTGAGTCCTGTTCTACATCCAATATTGGGCCTTGGGCTCCCATAGCACTGGGCAGGTGCTCCAGTGGGGGTGCAGAGAGCTGGGCCTTGGGGAGCAGTGGGAGCCCTGGGATGCTAAGCTTGATGGTAGCAGAAAAGGCCCACATGGGGCTCGGTGTGTTCTGGACGCTGTTCTAAGCACGCTAACCCTCCAGACACTGTCCTGAGGAGTGCTCTGTTATATCCATGCTTTGTGGGTGAGGAACTGAGGCACGGAGAGGTGATTCCAGACCCAGCACTGCAGCCCAGCACCGAACCCCTGACCCTTCCCCCAGGCCTCCCTGCTGGTTCAGGGCCTCACCTGCCCACCGCCTCCCCACAGGATGTCACGACCGGGCAGTCCTGCTCTATGAGTATGTGGGCAAGCGGATCGTGGACCTACAGCACACAGAGGTCCCTGACGCCTACCGCGGGCGCGGCATCGCCAAGCACCTGGCCAAGGTAGGGCATGGAGGCTGACCCCATTCAGAGGAGACCAGGCCCAGTGGTGGCCAGGCCCTGCCCTCCCATGGGCTGCAGCTGCCACCTACCCCCCTTTCACCTCTACGCCCCCACCTCCCAGGCCGGGCCCCCAGGGACCCGGATGCCTGCTTTATGTGGGGAGCTCACTGCTGGGACCCAGTGTGCATGGATGGTAGGTGCCCAGTGAACTCTGTGGGGGGCCGAGCCTGGCACCAAGTGTGAGGGTGGCCATGAGTCCCCTAAAAGCTGTTCGGGGCCCCGCCCTGCAGTCTCCACTGCCCCTCTCCCCTTTTCAGGAGCAGCTCTGTGCTGGTCTGTGGGGCCATCCTGTTACCAATAAGGAGCCCTGGGTAACAGGAGTGGGGTGGGAATCTGTTGGGCACGAGGGCGCTTAACCTGCAGCCCCCAGTTCATTCGCAGAATGGGAGAAGAGATTGGAATCCTGTCACCAGAGGGTCTCAGGCTGAAACCGGGGGTCAGGTGTGTGGGGTGCTGAGTGATCAGGTGGTTCCAGACCCACTGGGTTGACAACTGCAGGCTGACCGCTCCTACTGCTGGCCTTGGGATCCCTGTGAACACTGGGCAACCTCTGCTGAGAGCAGAGGGAGCCCCAGGTGCCCTGATCCAGCCCACAGGGGTGGCTTCCTGGAGGAGGCATCCAGTGAAGAATGAGTGGAGAAGAGGGTTCTCCTGGGGCCGGTCTGACCCTGGCCCCCTCGCTTCCCTGCCATGTCCCTCAGGCAGTTTATCAGTCTGTCCGGGTTTGCCAGGTGTAACAGGAGTGGTGACAGCACCTCTGCCTCCATCGCAGACCCAAGGGAAAGCCTGGAGTGTGAGGGACTGGGGCTCTGACCGCTCTTCTCTCTGCCTGGCTGCCAGGCCGCTCTGGACTTTGTGGTGGAGGAGGACCTGAGAGCCCATGTCACGTGCTGGTACATCCAGAAGTTCGTCAAGGAGAACCCTCTACCGCAGTACCTGGAGCGCCTGCAGCCATAGCCCTGGCTCCACAGGGCTCAAGCCCGCCTATCGGACCCCCAGGCTTTGCCCTGGCCTCCGTGTGCTCTCAGGAATCCTGGTCCCCACGGGGGACAGACTCAGAGTTATTTTTGTAAGGACACTCGTCTGTGGCTCTGGAAGGCGGCTGGCCAAGGATGGGCCATGGTCCAGCTGCCATGGCGAAGCGGGGCCCGGCTGTTCCCGCTCTGCAGACGGCGTGAGGGCCTGCAGTCGAGATCAGAACGTGTGGGTGGGGGCGTCCCTCTGGCCGTGCCGGGTCCCCCTGCTGCTCCGTGCTCTGTGAGGGGCAGCAGGGGGTCCGCTCCCCAGATGAGGAGCAATAAGGAACTGTGTGTGCCAACTTCCAGGGCCATTGGGCCAAGCGAGGTGGCCCCCATGCTGCCCCTGCTCTTGACTGTGTGCCTGGTGCAGGAGATGGCTACAACCACGGGAGCCCTCCCTGATGAACAGGGCCAGGAATGGGCTGGGTGCCAGTCCAGGCTCAGGCTCACACACACACGGCTGGTGTCTCCTTTACATACGCACATGCACATGCGCGTGGCTGGTGTCTCCTTGGCAACCCGCCCTGCAGGACAGTGGTCCTCTCCCTCCACCCCACCCCCATGCCCGCCCTCCCCTTTGCATCTGAGTGTCTTGGGGATCCCTGCCCCTCATTGTGGGTGAGCTTTCTCAAAGAGGACCCTTGAGCTGGGGTGGGAAAGCTGTCCTTCACAGACCACAGAGGAAGAAGCAGTTCGGAGGGATTTCCTGTGCAAACGCCACACGTCAGAGCGTCCTTCCTTTCCTGCAAGCTATGGCCCATCAGGAGTCTGAGGCCCCTCCCAGACTGCCTTCCTGGGAACAGCTTGGGGAGCACCCCAGCACCTTTGTTCTGTGGGGCCTGCCTTTTTGGGGACTTCCTTTTGGGGGCTCGTTGAGGCTCAGAGTACAGCCTCCTGTGTCCTGCTCCCCACAAGGGCCGAATTCACGCCTGCTCCCCTGTGGGGCCAGAGGGCAGCTCAGGAGTCCCGTCCCTCTGGGGCTGAGATGTGAGTTAACAGTGAACCCCTGGGATGACACAGCCCCTCCAGGCCACTGGCTGGGGTGGACTGCTTGCCCCAGTGACCCCTCCCTGTCTGACCTCGGCAGTCCTCTCCAGGGTGCTCCCACCTATATACGTCTCACCAAGCAGTGGGGACAGCTCCATCTACGTGTATCCAAAGGCCTGGCAGCCCTGAGTCACTGCCCTCGGCCCCCACATCCTTCCCAGCGCCCAGCCCTCCTCTGGCCTCCAGGAATTCCTTAGAGGTTGCAGGACACCCTCCCCTTCCCTCTGTGCCCCTGGCTGTGTTTGCAAAGAGCTTTGGGGGAAGCCCCTCCGAGGCCACACATGTGCCCTCCTGGTGCTGCGTAAGACAGAGTAGGTAGTAGGCATGAGGGTGGACTGTTGGGCAGCCCAGGCTGTGGGCCATTTCCCTCTCCAGCATCACCCCCTCCCCATCCACACTCCCATGTTCAAGCACAGACTCCATCATGAAAACTCTCCAGTAGCTCAGAGAGCTGGTGCTGATGCCTTTGCGGCCTTCTGGGCGAGGCGACCTGGTTCCAGGAGGCACTGTCCGTGGGAGGGTGTCCTGCAACAGTGGCACAGGGGACCCCAGGGCAAGTTGCATGTGGAGGGACCGGAGGGTGGGGTGGCACAAGGGGGCCCACCATGCCCCAGCCTGCACCTGTGTTCTCCCAGCGGGTGACTGGCTACCTGGCTGGCACACACAGCACTTAGGACTTGAACCAGGGATGTACAGGGTCCCCAGGGCCCTGTGGCACTGGGCCAGGGACAGCTCATCCCGTTTCTGCAGGTGCAACCTGGGCCCCCTTGCCTCAGGCTGCCTTACAAAATGCCGCTGCTCTCACTACGGCCCTTGACAGCAGCAACGGCCAACTCCCCCAATTGGGTGGGTGTGCTGCAGACCCAACCCCGGAAGCCCAGTCCCCTCCACCAGCACTCCCAATCCTGACACTGCCGGTGCTAGCCCGACTGTGTGACGTCTCAGCCTCGCCCTCCCACCCCACCCATCCCAGGGAACTTGGGGAACCCTCACTCAGGAGGCAGGTCATGTGGACCAGTTTGTGTGCCGCCAGCAGGGAACGGGAAAGCTCAGAGACCTATCAGGCCCCCAGCAGATGGCCCCATGGTCACATGCTCTCCTGCCAGGGCCATTTGGTAGGTCTCACCCAGTTGAGACAGGCGGCCACCCATGTGCCTTTCCCACTCAGGACCTGCTGCAGGTGGCGTCTGGGCCAGGGCTGGTCTCCAGACGGAGTGCATGACATTTCAATAAAAGGTGTGACCCAGTGTGGCTCTAGGACTGCTTCTGGAAGGGCAGGGGTGCTCGCCTCCCTCGCCTCTGCTCTACCCCCAGGGCAGCCAGGCTCCCGGGGTTGGAAGCCCTTGGGAGTGGGAGGAGCGAGAAGGGCAGACTTGGCAGGTGTCCGGACTCATGCATCCTCACTGGCAGGGAAGCGAGGCCCTGAGAGGTGCAGGTGGCATCAGGATCCGGAGGTCTGCTGGCTGTGCCTGTGCCTCCTCCCAGGCACGGGCCCCTCTGACCGAGGTCACGGTCAGGCCTCCAGCACCAGGCTCCCCTCGCTGGGAGCAGCTGGACAGGGGGGCCAGGAGGAGAATGTCACGTCATGTCATCTGCCCCTCTCCCCCCAGGAACCCTCTCCGGGCTTCTGTCCAGCGGGGGAGGCAGAGTACTCAGGCAGGCCAGGGCCAGCAGCACTTAGGACACACAGGATGGAGAGCCGCCTGCATGGAGCCTGGAGCCCGAGGACTCCAGGGTGAAGCATGTTCCTCTAGGTCCCCTGGGGGGCCCTCTGTGGTCATGACCAGCTTGGCTTCCATAGCAGCTCCGTGAGAAACCAGGTATTGGGAACTGGAGGCTGGGGGTGGGGGGTCAGGAGGCTACAGAAAGGTGAGGCCAACAGGACCCATACCCGGTTCCTGCCCCCGCCCCCCGCCATGTCCATGAACTGTGGTGGGGCCCTTGCAGGGTGATATGTAGGGACATGCCCAGCAACTGCCCTACAGCAGCCTGGGGTCTAGAAGTAAAACCCATGTTACTTTCTACCCCGAACCTGAATGAAACGGAGGGGCAGGGACAGGACAGGCTCAGCGAAGTCCCAGTGGGAGAAAGGAGGGCAGGAGCCAGCAGCCAGGTGGCTCTGGGGTGGGTGGGTGTTGGGTGCTGCATGCCCCCGCTTGACTGGTCCTCCCCCTCTGGTGTCCCCGCAGCCACCTCTTGGGAGTCTGCTCACTTTCCTGCCCACGTACGTGTCAGCAGGATTTCCTCCAAGCAGCAGCTCAGGGGCCTGAGGCCCCTCTAGCCTGCAGAGCTGCCATCCCCACAGCTGACTGTGTCTATCTGTGGCACAGGTGGGATGGGACCTGCTGTGGAGGAGGCTGGGGACAGGTTCTAGGCATACAAACAAGGAGCCTGCGTGCTGAGGCTTGGATGGGAAGAAGACAGCACAAGCCCGCTGCGATCTGGACTTGGGGAGGGCTCTTTGCTCACAGCATGAGGCAGGGTCCCCTCAAGGCAGCCTGGCTGGCAAGGTGAACCTGGGTGGTTCAAGCCCGGAGTTAGATGGCAGGAAAGACCAGCACACACAGCTCTTGGTCTCTGGGTAAAAGAAAGCAGTTTTGTTTTTTTAAACTGAGGTATGGTTACTATACAATTAAATAAGTTTCAGGTGTTCAAGATAGTGATTCAGTTGGCCTGCCCAACACTTCACACAAACAATGCCCTGTATTAAATCCATTCTGTTTAAAATACCAAGGGTGGGTTTTTTTCCCCTAATTAGACACTGACTGCTCCATTTACAGTTGAGAAAGGTGATATTCAGAGAGGAAATGACTAACCAAAGGCAAACCCATTATCTCTCCTGTCACCCTAGTCACGTTACTGGGTCACAACGCTTTGTCCCCAGCTCTTCCTTGCACACTCCTCCTCCAGGCCCCATGCAAATGCCATCTCTTGAAAAGACCCCTAACTACCTGTAACCTCCAAGTCATCTATTACATCATTCTGCTTAATTTATTATCACTCTGGAAATAGTTGTTAATCCCATTGGACTGGAAACTCTTGAGACCAACTGCAGGGCATGAGGAATCTTAGTTCCCTGACCAGGAATCAAAACCCTGCATTAGAATTGCAGAGTATTAACCACTGGACCACCAGGGAAGTCCCAGACCAGGAAGTGTTTGTCTTACTAGTGTGACTCTAGTGCCAAAGAGTACCTGGCACTGAGCGTGCACATGGTAATTACTTGCTATAAGAATGAATGGCTCACTGGTAAAGAATCTGCCACCAATGCAGGAGATAAGGTTCGATCCCTGATCCAGGAAGATCCCACATGCTGTGGAGCAGCGAAGTCCATGTGCCACAACTAGAGCCCAAGAACCATAACTACTTAAGCCCATGTGCCCTATAGCCTGTGCTCTGCAACGAGAAGCCATCACAATGAGAAGCTCGCACTGCAACTAGAGAGTAGCTGCCACTCGCCACAGCAATGAAGACCCAGCACAGCCAAAAATAAACAAAATTATATATATGTATGTACATATTGTTGTTGTTATTCAGTTGCTCAGTCATGTCTGACTCTGCGACCCCATGAACTGCAGCACACCAGGCTTCCCTGTCCTTCACTATCTCCTGGAGCTTGCTCAATCTTATGTCCATCAAGTTGGTGATGCCATCCAACCATCTCATCCTCTGTCATCCCCTTCTCCTCCTGACTTCAGTCTTTCCCAGCATCAGGGTCTTTTCCAATGAGTCACATCGGGTGGTCAAAGTATTGGAGCTTCAGCTTCAGCATCAGTCCTTCCAATGAGTATTCAGGACTGATTTCCTTTATGATAGACTGGTTCAATCTCTTTGCAGTCTAAGGGACTCTCAAGTCTTCAACACCACAGTTCAAAAGCATCACTTCTTTGGCGCTCAGCCTTCTTTGTGGTCCAACTCTCACATCCATACATGACTACTGGAAAAGCCATAGCTTTGAATAGACGGACCTTTGTTGGCAAAGTAATGTCTCTTCTTTTTAAAACGTTGTCTAGGTTTGTCACCAAAGAGCAAACATCTTTTAATTTCACTCACCATCTGCAGTGATTTTGGAGCCCAAGAAAATAAAATCTCTCACTGTTTCCATTGTTTCCTCATTTATTTGCCATGAAGTGATGGGACCGGATGCCATGATCTTCATTTTTTGAATGTTGAGCTTTAAGCCAGTTTTTTTACTCTTTAACCTTCATCAACTGGCTCTTTGGTTCCTCTTCACTTTCTTCCATAAGGGTGGTATTATCTGCATATCTGAGGTTACTGATATTTCTCCCAGCAATCCTTATTCCAGCTTGTGCTTCATCCAGCCCAGCATTTCTCATGATGTACTTTACATAGAAGTTAAATAAGCAAGGTGACAATATATAGCCTTGATGCACTCCTTTTCCAATTTGGAATCAGCCATCAGTCCGCTGTTTCATGTACAGTTCTAACTATTGCTTCTTGACCTGCATACAGATTTCTCAGGAGGCTGGTAAGGTGGTCTGGTATTCCCATCTCAAAGAATTCTCCAGTTTGTTGTGATCCACACAAAGGCTTCAGCCGTAGTCCATTAAGCAGATATTCTGGAATTCTCTTGCTTTTTCTGTGATCATAGGGATGTTGGCAATTTGATCTGTGGTTCCTCTGCCTTTTTAAAATCCAGCTTGAACATATGGAATTTCTCTGTTCATGTACTATTGAAGCCTAGCTTGCAGAATTTTGAGCATTACTTTGCTAGCGTGTGAGATGAATGCACTTGTGCGGTAGTTTGAACGTTCTTTGGCATTTCTTTGGGACTGGAATGAAAACTTACCTTTTCCAGTTATATATATATAAAGAAATACATCCTTTAAAAAATGAAGAATGAAAAAAAAAAAGAATGAAGAAAAGGGTGGTAAGGGAAGTGGCACATGATTTCTGAGTGCCAGACCAGCTAGAACCCATCTGCCCTGTAGGCTACCTCTTTGCCACCAGTCAGTGGTCCCTGGGGGCCTACAGGGATTCCAACTTCAGCCATTCAGATTGTGCCCTCAGTGGGAGCTGTTACTGAGGGAAACCTGACTGTGATGCTTCCGGGTATCTGTGCGTTAGCAGTGAACCAGAGGTGACATTCTGAGGGGTCTCTGCTCAAGTTAGCAGGCTGAGGCAAATGGCCTGTTAGAAGTTAAGTGCAAGTGCAGGGAGAGGATCCCAGGTCCACAGCTTCTGAGCACTTTCCTCTGTGCACTAGACCCCAGCCTGATTCTTCCCGAGCGGTACCATAAGGAGCAAAATCTCGGCAACCAGACAGCTTGGGCTCAAATCCTGGCACATGAGGTCAGAGAGTGAGTCAGGTAGGTTTTTCTCATTTGCAAAATGAGAATGTTGATAATAACAGTATCACTTTCATCGGGCTGATGTGAAGATAAAAGTCACTCAGTTTTTTAGAACAGGGCTTGTCCTGACTTAAGTCAGTTGATTGTTACTTGTGTGCTGAGTTCCTCAGGTGTCACCTTATGTAATACTCATATTGGTCTTAGGAGAGGTGCTAGCTAGTATCACTCCAAGGTTACAGACCAGGAGGCAAAGAAACAGCGGTTAAATACGCAGTCCCAGATGGAGATCCACACTTAAAACCCAGCTGTTCTAGAACCCCAGGAAACCCTCTGAATCAGCAAACTAGAGAAAACAGACTAACCACAAGACAATGTGGTCATCGTTCATCTGTCTCTAGTAGTGCTGGCATCTGGAGGTGGAGCTGTGACCCAACTGAAGAGCGGGTACTGCTGAGGGGCGGTTGGTGGGGAGAGAAAGGCATTTTAGGCACAGCACGGACCGTCTGTGGTTGAACTCGCACTCTCTGTATCTGCTAACCTGGCCAGCTTTAGGCAGGAAAGGGAGGTAGCTGAAGCTGGAGTGGGGTGCGATCTCTGTATTTCGGCCGGGCTTCTGGGTTGCGCTAAGGAGCCTGAGTTGCATCTTGTAGGTACTGAGAGCTTGTAAGAGGATTTGACATTTAAGACTATTGTAGATTGTGAACCGGAAGGAAATCCTGGGGAATCCTCAACGACAGGAGCTGCACCTACACCAAAGAGCCCTCCGGCCCTGGCTCAGCAAGTTCCACCAGCCCCGAAGCCTGAGAGCAAGCGCCGTGCTTCTCCCGTTTCTGAACTCGTAGCAAATTTCGACAGGAGAGTTGCTCAAACTCTCATAGGTCTAATTAATATGTCTACCAAGGCTGTCGGTCGGAAGCAAGAGAAGGGACTATACGTTCCAGAGCTGCGAGGGGCCCCCAGATCAGCCCCCACTCGGAAGGGACAGCGGGCAGGAGTCACTGGGCTCCGTCTGCACTCCCAACTCGGCAGCGTCCAGGCAGGGCTCCCGCCGTGGGAGTGAGGAGCCAGCAACCGCCTTCGAAGACGCCCTAGAGTGGGGCTGTGTCCTCGCTACCGCGGCCGGACGCGGCTAAGACATGCGCGCGGCCATCTCTGCAGCCATCGCGCTTTACGTTCCCCCCCTTCTCCGCTTCCAGACCCACTCGGCCAACAGTCTGGCAGCAGGGACTCCGCGGCGGCGGGGACCTCGTCTCTTTTGCCTCCCGAGTATTTGGGGGGTGACTGGCAGTGGCCCTTCGGTGACCTCAGCGGTCGAAGATCTCGAAGCACAGGCGGCCTGGCGAAGTCTAGTCCGGAAGTGGACCCTCAGCGCCGCCAGTCTGAGCCCGCGTTCCCAGGCGGCCGCGGGGCGGGCTTTCCGGAGCGCTGTGCATTGTGGACTTTGTAGTCTCGCGGGGCCGGGCCCCCGCCTTGAGCGCCGTCCGGGAAGGCAGCTGGACTACATCTCCCTCCCGCCCGTGCGGTGTCGCGAGGCCGCCCGGCGCGAGGCGTTCGCGAGCGGAGAGTCTCCAAGATGGCCGCGTGGGGAAGGAGGCGTCTCGGCCCGGGCAGCGGCGGTGGCGGCGCTCGAGAGAGGTGAGGCCCGGGCTGCTCCCCGCGAGCGGTTTAGGGCGGGAAACCGGCGGGGCTCTTTGGACTGCAGCGCAGTCCCCGCCTCCGCCCCGGGGTTCGCCCCGGTCCGCCCACTGGCGCGCGGGGTCTCAGTTCCGGTCGACGCGGTCTCAGCGGGCGGCTCGGGGAGGGGTGATGGCTGGCTGGGCATTGCCGGGCCGCGGCGGGACCCGCCTGTATGCAGCGAGCCGAGCGGCGCTGGAGCCCCCGCCCGCCTGGCCGCGCGCGTGGTCTTCTCCAAGCTGCAGCGAGGAGTGGTTCTCGGGACGGAGAAGGGGAAGCTTCCTCAGGGAGCCGGTGCGGGCCGGACGGGACGGACCGCACGGGTACCGAGGGGCCTCAGCTTTCCGCGCTGTTACTCTCGGCGGGGAGCTGACCGCTTTCCCCCAGGGGTGATCCTTGGGACTTTGGAGGCGTCTCCGTGAGCGCCCCTGCTGTGGAAGTCCTTTGCAGTGACCTTCCCTAACAAATGTGCGTGAGTAGGAAACCGGGGGCTTGATTCTTCCGAGGTGGATCTGGATGTAAAGGATTCATTTTTAGATGAGATTGGAGTAGTTCTCGTTTCGTGTTGAATTTACAGTTTTTGCTTCTGGAAAACAGTTTCAGCTTAGTAGAAGCTGTTGAGGCACCAGAAGTTTGGGAAAGGAGAGGTACTGGTAGAGTCACACGCTTTGTACTGTCCTGACCCTTCTGTAACTAGTGGGCTGGTGCGGCGGAAATCGGCAGGATCTCCGTGGTGTTTTGTTTTTTCCCCCAGTGAGGACTGTTAAACAGAAAAGTTGTATTTCCCACCCCCCCACCCCGCGCCTTTTCTCCCAACTACTCTGCGTTATTCTTTTTCTTTGATCGTTTGCACCACCTACTCTTTGCGGTCGCCTTCTGTTTGGTTGTGGTTTAGTTCGCTAAGTCGTGTCCCACTGTTGCGACCCCATGGACTGTAGCCTGCCAGGCTCCTTTGTCCATGGGATTATTTCCAGGCAAGAATACTGGAGTAGGTTGCCATTTCCTTCCCCGATCTAGGGATCGAACCCGGGTCTCCTGCATTGCAGGCAGATTCTTTACCAGCTGAGGTTAGTTGTGTTGATAGAACCCTCTAGCTTGCATTTTATTCTTGAGCCCAGAGTTATCCAGCCTTGTCTTTTCTGCAATTCCTCTTCCTTGAAGAAGCAGCAGTAAGTGGCCAGGACGTACTTTTGTATTTCCAACTCCCACCCGGCATTTCTTAGATCGTACCATAAAAAGTTAAGGAGATGATCACCTTACTGGATAGAAACAACAGAAAGGGCCAAATGGGGAGACCCAGACTTCATACAGGGCCGTGCCAGCAAAACAGAAGCCTTTACTGATCTAAGAAATTAAATGGGGGGAGGGGGGCGTTCTCTTTCGTTTAAGACAAGTGTTAATTCAAAATTGAGTTTGCAAACCAGGATCCCAAAGGCTGAATCTAGTCCTTGACTCTGACCCTCAGTTTTTAAGAGAATTTAAGTTATCAGTGCTTGTAAATGGAAAGACTTTACATTAAAGTCCCCTTGGAAAGCTCTCATTGGCTCTCTTTGGTCAGAGCAGGTGCTCATCATTCCTACCTGACAGCTTGACTCATCGCAGTTACATGCCTGGTCTCCTTAAGTGTTTCCACTACACCCTTCGGCCTGAACAAGCAGGCTCTGCTTGTACGTGCATATGTTGTGTGTCAGCCAAGAATGGGGCGTCTAGTTTTGTGGTTTGGGTGGCACCATCTGCCCTCCTCCTAGATAACGTGGTGTGGCTGTGGGACCCCTCTGTTTGCTCTGCTGGAGGAGCGTTTGCCTGGGCCTGGTTTCCCTGAGCTGCATGCTGAGCAGGGGTGGAAACCTAACCCGCCCAGGCACACCTCCATTCCTGCTCAGTGGGTGGGAGGACTTTGGGGTGGGGCAGGCGGATTAACTGCCCACAGCATAGACTGAAGCCCAGGCAGACTGGAGGCTCTGTGGCTACAGTAGGCTGTTCATGGCGCTCTTAAATGACTTCGTTCCATGTCACATTCGTGCTGACTCAGATTTCAGCTCTACACTGTAAGACCACTTTCCCAAGTTGTCTCACACCCTTCGTTGGAATCTGGTTTATGCTGACACTCTAGGAAACATGGTCTGGTTTGGGGCATTGGCTGGAGCAGAGCAATGCTTTGGGCAGGCGTTCCAGATTTGCCCGTGGCTGCAAACTCCAAAGCCTGCCTTGTGCTTGAAGGCCCTGCTTGGTGCCCGACGGTTGGCAGGAGTTGCTGCTGTCATCTGTGTGTTGGTGGCTGTCCGGTTTAGAAGGCACAGTGTATGGGTTCTTGCTTTACCTGGTTCTTGAGTCTAGAGCTGTGTTAATTCAGTGCCCACTTGTCATTTGCAGCAATTAGATCTAAATTAAAGTGAAAACTTCAGCTCCTCAGCCACAGTACTCACATTGCAAATGCTCAGTAGCCAACCATGGCTTGTGGCTCATATACTGGATGGTGAAGATAGAGAACAGAAAAGTCAGCGATGGTCTAGACCAGGATAAGAGAGGGATGGAAGAAAAGAATGAGAGCCGCTTGCATGTTTTAAAAGTTTGTTTTATTGAAGTATAGTTGATTTACAATGTTGTGTTAATTTTTTTTATTTTTTTTTTAAGAGAATCCCTAGGCTTCCAGTAGAAGCTGTTGGTCTGGACCATTTTAAAGTCTTTATTGAATTTATTACAAAATTGCTTCTGTTTTATGTTTTGTTTTGTTTTCTTGGCTATGAGGCATGTGGGATCTTAGTTCCCCTACCAGGGATCAAACCCAGATTGCCTGCATTGGAAGGCGAAGTCTTAACCACTGGACTACCAGAGAAGCCCCCCCCCCCCCCCCGCCTTTTTTTTTAGTGTTTATTTTTGACCGCATCAGGTCTTGGTTGTGGAATACAGACTCCTTCCTTGAGTTATGTGGCCTGCCTCTCTAGTTGAGGCACATGGGCTCAGTCGCTGCTTTTCCTTGGCTTCCTTGGCGCTTCTAACTGTTGTGATTGATTCTGCTGTGAACATGGGTGCAAAAGTATGTTTGAGTTTGAGTCCTGCTTTTAATTATTTTGGATCTATACCTAGAAGCAGGATTGCTGGATCATATGGTAGCTCTATTTTTTGAGGAACTTCCACACATTTGCCACAGTGGCTGCTCCAACATTCCCATCAACAACGCATATGTGGGATCTTCCCAAACCAGGACTTAAACCTGTGTGCCCTGTATTGGGAGGTGGATACTTAACCACTGGACCACCTAGGAAGTCCCAAACTGGCCTTTGAGTCCACAGCATAGGATTTTACTGATTTCCTTGGCTCCTGAGGAAGTGATTTGGGGTTTGCCAAAAGTGGGTTTTCCTAGACCCCAGGGAGGTGGGGGAGGGGAGGGTTGGTGAAGGCCACTGCCTGGTGTGGTCACATGACCCCATACTTCCTGGGTGGGAAGCAACTTCGTTAATAGTTTTTAACAATATATTAGTTTAATTTTTACAATAATTTAAGTTTTTCAGCCACAGATGCGCTAATTACTGTCATTTTCTCCCCTTGTCACTCTTTTTTTTTGCTGTGCTGGGTCTTCGTTGCTGCACGCTGGCTTTCTCTAGTTGCTTCTCGTGGTCTTCTCACTGTGGTGGCATCTCTTGCTGGGGAGCACAGGTTCCAGCGCAGGCTCAGTAGTTGGTGCACCAGCTTAGTTGCCCCACACATGTGGGATCCTCCCAGACCAGGACCTTGCATTAAGAGGTAGATTCCTAATCACTGGACCACCCAGGAAGCCCTCGTCACTCCCTTCCAAAGTACTTTCCCTAAGTCTGTTGGGAACCTGGCACTTTGAGGCCCGGGGCAGGAGCAGAGGGTGACTGTGATGAAGATAGTCACAGCCCTCAAGGAGCTTTGCGTCACCTTCTTCTGTGTTTGAGCTGAGTACAGGAGCCCAGGGTCACTCCAGAAAAGGTCCCTAATGCAGTTCCCTGTCCTGGTTCAGTTCACCTGGCTCTAGCATGACCAGAAAAGATGGGTTTCAGGGCCAGTGGCCACTTTAGTGGAACAGGGACACAGACCACAAGACTGTGAGACCACCTTGGCCCCGGGAGTGGAGGCCTCTTTGTGGGGCCCAGGAAGTTGCTGGAGCAGGAGGGGTTCCTTCCCCTCAGCTGGAGGCCTCGGCCTATCTGGTCTCCTCTACCCCAAGAGATACAAAGCTACTGGTTTAAGAAAAACTTTATAAAACTTTATCATTATAAAAGAAACGTGTATTTATTTTTTGTTTTTGAAAAGTACAGAAAACTATGAAGAAAAATAAAATTTAAAAAAATACCTGTTGGGCCACCATCCAAAGAAAGGCCATGATTGGCCTTTCTCATACATCATCTTTAATGCTTTCCAGCAGGTATCTTGTCTTGGAGTTATAAAAATTGTATGTTAAATCCATCAAAAGTACCTCTCTAACATGTGAAAAGTTACAAACTTGTGGGGCCCTGGAGGCATGAGGCTGAAGGAAGAAAGCAGCCCCAGCACATGTGCCCTGCGATGCCTTCCTACCAAACGCCCAGAAGAGGCAGGTATGGAGTTGGGAAGTCGGCTGGTGATTGCCAGGAAAGGGGGTCGTGGGGGATGGGGAGCAGTGGGGTTACTCTCTCAGATGAGGAAGAGGCTCTAAAACTGATTGTGTGTTAACTCAGTGACACTTAAGTCAGTCGAGCCACTGACTTGTGCGGTGGAAGTTGGTGAACCTATTTCAGTAAAAGCTGTTATGTAGGAAGCACAAATCAGAACTACCATGAGATGCCACCTCACACCCACTGTAGGGCTATTATTGAAAAACACGGAAAACAAAAGTGTTGGCAGGGATGCAGAGAAAAGAGAACTCTTGTGCACTGTTGATGGGAGTGTAAATTGGTGCGGCCACTATGGCAGTGTGGAAGTTTCTCAGAAAATTAAAAATAGAGCTACCATATGATCCAGCAATTCCATTTCTAAGTATATATCCACAGTAATTAAAAGCAGGGACTCAGACATATTTTTACACCTATGTTCACGGCAGCTAGAAGGTGAAACCTACCCGTCAACCATGGATCGGAAACAGAATGTGGTCAACCGTGGATCGGTAACAGAATGCGGTCTCTACATACAAGGGAAAATGAAGGAAATCCTGACACATGCTGCGATGTGGATGAGCCACAAGGATATTATGCCAAGTGGAATAAGCCAGCTGCTAAAAGAAGTATCACGTGGTTCCACCTATACGAGGCCCTGGAGCAGTCAGATTCATGGAGAGACAGCAGAAGGGCAGTGTGGGAGTTGTGGTTTAATGGGGACAGAGTTTTAGTTTTGCAGGACAAAAAAGTTCTGGAGATTGGTTGCCCAACAGTGTGAGTGTACTTAACCTTACTGAACTATATACTTAAACTGGTTAAGAGACTAAATTTCCTGTTAATGTATTTTACCATAATTTAGAAAAGATCAATAAACCAAGTGCTAGCATTTCCCTGGCCACACGTCCCTCCCTGCAGACAGCAACCACCTCACTCCTAAACCCTCCATCATCTCCATGACGACGTGTGTGTGTGTGTGTGTGTGTGTGTGTGTGTGTGTGTAAGACACTTACTTGGCTCTGTGTGCTTCTGATTGTGTGTGTGTCTCTTTCTCTGCTCTTGTAAGGGGTCTTCTGCTCTCACCAGACAGTACTGCTTTGAACATTGTTGTGCAACCCTGACTTTGGGAGTAGTCTCCAGACTTTGGGGGTTCCATGCCTGAGGTTCCTGTAATCCCAGGTTCCTTTGAAACTGGCTTTGTGATGGTGTGGGGTCTGTCCTATGGGTTCTTCGTGGGGGCCCCAGGATGCCTTTGATGACTGTTTCCTGGGTGCTGCTGGGGCTGATTCAGATGAGGAGAGGGGAGACCAACTGGCTGGAAGCAAGATAATCAGCCCCTGACCCCGCAGCAGCAGGCGCCTGGCAGGCCATGCTGTGCACTGGCCAATCCCATTAGTTCCACAAAACCTACTGGATTCAGAGGGTTCCCAATCATGTAGTAAAATTGGCTCCTTTTCTTCCTGGAGCCGCTCTCCTGCTAAGTCTCAGGTCTTGCATCTGCTCAGAAGCATTCTGTGCGTGTAGAAGCAGCGTTTAACTCTTACAGAAATGCACTGAAGATGGCCAGCTGCAAACACTGTTCTATGCTTGACTTTTTCACTTTACTTTGAGGGCTTTTCCATTATCAGCCTGCTCTCAGATTTGTTTTTTAATATGGACTCCTTTTACTGTGTTCTCTTACTTTTCATTTCTCACCTTCAACAAAATGAAAAAATATAGTCCCTTAGTAAGGCTCAAAGGATCCCAGTTAGCTATTGTTGTCGTTTTTAATTTGCCTTTGTGTACAGGGTTCAAGTTGGCTGGTGATGCTGAGATGATTCAAGGTAACCCTCTAAGTGTGTTCTTTCCTTAGTTGGGTTACTTTTGACCCAGAAACACAGCAGGCTGCCTGCAGTGGGCACTGGGGTAACCAGGCTTGGTGGCCATGGCCCCTGGCTTCTGAAGCAGTAGTCTCTGTCAGCTGGGGGACTAGCTGGATCTGGGGGTCTAGGCAGGGTGGAGGGCACCCCAGCTGAGGGTGTGGGTGCTGAGCACGGGGTGGGTCCTCTGAGTGAGCGGCTCTTGTAGGTCTGTGTGGATCTTGTACTTGTCCCCATCCCTGCACTGGACCTGTTTCTCTGGGTGTTGCAGTCTGTCCTCTCCTGAGGGTAAAGAGGTTTGACTTCTGAAGCAGAAGTAGTGGTGAGCCCAGGATGGCATGCCTGCGGGGCTGGCTCCCAGCCTGCTGTGTGAGAGGGCCCCTGGGAGGGTTGGTTCGTGATGATGGACAGGAGTCCACAGGAAGACCTGGGGGCTCCAGGCGGCCACAGCGGGTGATCGCCTGGTCCACACCCCCTCAACCGGGCCGTCCTGACTGCCCCTGTCCACTGACTGTTGCTCTCTGTCCTGTCTGGGCTGAGCCAGGAGCCTGGAGGGACCTGTGGCACACGCACCAGTCAGTGGGGATGGCCTTGCCCATCATGTCTGTGGGAGGAGCCAGGGAAGCCTTCCTCCAGGGTGGGTGCTAGCTCAGCCAGAGGTGAAGGCCAGGGAGCTGGGAAGGGCTGGGTGAGCAATCAGGTGAGGGCGGGGCCTGCCCACTGACATGCCCCCGAGGTGGAACGATCTGTTCACCTGATGCTTTCCTGTTGGGCCTGTCTTGTCACTGCACTGGGGGTGGCCACAGTCTGCCAGGCAAGCAGAGCACTGCACTCAGGTAGATCAGGGTTTGGGCAACAATGCTCTGTAATCCCGACCTTGTCCCTGCGTCTGGCTCTCAGTGCTGCAGAGGGACTCAGTGGCCAGAAAGCTCCACTTGGATTCCGACAGCAAGGCCTTACCCCCAGAACCCCCTCTGTGGGTCACCAGGGTGTCCAGACCCCGCCCCGCCCTCCACGAGCTCCTCTCCCGCTGCCTGGCTGACTGGCTCGATTATGAACTTGAGAGCACAAAGGAGATCCCAGGCCAGGATGGCTCCTCTGAGACTGAGGTCATGCCTCATAGGTTTGCTTGTCTGCTAAGGAACTGAGTCCCACCTGGAGCCTGTCTCCTTTCTGAGTTAAAAAACCAAATGGGGAGACTCCAGCAACGCCCCAGAGGAAGACCGTCTCTTCCAGGTTCATTGATGTCGGTGGTTCAGCTCATTAACTACCTAGAAAGGCTGCCCTGCTAACTGGACCCTGTAGCCAGTGCCTGGGAGTGTCCCATCCCCAGGGGACGGCTGTTTCCCACACACACAGTTTCATGGGGGCCTGTGACTTCATTGAGGGGCTTCCCCGAGCCCAGCTTAGTTACAGTTAACTATTCCAGGATACAGAGCCCCCTGCCTAACTCCCGGAGCCTGGTGGCGCCTCCTCACCCTCCCCCTGCAGCCTCAGGAGAGCATCAGGCCCACTGTCCATCCACCTGGAAGGAAGCTCTGCCTCCTGAGTGTGCGCACTTGTTTGCTTGGGTAGCTTTTCCCACCACATCCCCGGGGAGCATGACCAGAAGGGCACCAGCGGTCAGCTCCCCATCGCCCCTCCATCCTCCCAGAGCTCTGCCTGACAGTCGGCCTCTGCTGCCCTGAACACACAACTGTTTCCCGCTTCAAAGGAAACACTGACCATGGAGATTCTGGGGTTACCTCACTCCACACGCCTTCCCTGGTCCCGATGTGCACGGTCGCTGACTGGGAAGCTGAGCCCTGTTCCCAGTGGCCTTTGGGTATGTGCGGGGTGGTGGGAGGCTTGCCTCTGTATCTCTGGGTCACAGAGCAGCCACCAGTGCTTAACTGTCCCCTTTTTCTCCTCATCTCTCCTTCCTAAGGGTGAGCCTGTCGGCCACAGACTGTTACATTGTACACGAGATCTACAACGGGGAGAACGCCCAAGACCAGTTTGAGTATGAGCTGGAGCAGGCCCTGGAAGCCCAGTACAAGTACATCGTGATCGAGCCCACCCGCATCGGCGACGAGACGGCCCGCTGGATCACCGTGGGCAACTGCCTGCACAAGACCACCGTGCTGGCGGGCACCGCCTGCCTCTTCACCCCCCTGGCGCTGCCCCTGGATTACTCCCACTACATCTCCCTGCCCGCAGGCGTGCTGAGCCTGGCCTGCTGCACCCTCTACGGCATCTCCTGGCAGTTCGACCCCTGCTGCAAGTACCAGGTGGAGTACGACGCCTACAGACTGTCCCGCCTGCCCCTGCACACACTCACCTCGTCCACCCCGGTGGTGCTGGTCCGGAAGGACGACTTGCACAGAAAGAGACTGCACAACACGATAGCGCTGGCGGCCCTGGTGTACTGTGTCAAGAAGATCTACGAGCTCTGCGCGGTATGACCGCGCCGCGCCGCGCGGCGGCCAGGCTGGGGAGGCATCTGGCGTCACGGCTGTTATTTTAAAGAAATAACAGGTGACAAGCGCACCAAGGGTTTTCTCAGCTCGTCACACTAAGACGTGGATTTCCACCACCAAGGGGCCTGCAGCTGTGGAAGTCCCACTGGGCAGCAGGATGTGATGGAAGCGAGGCTCCGGAGGGGGTGTGGACGCGCTTGGGGGTCGTTAAGTGTGTCATTTAACTGTACCATCCAGAGCCAGCCAGAGGCTAGTGACCATTAAAATGATGAGAATTTCAGCTCCAGGTGTCTGCTCTCTCGTGACGGCCCTGGTGGGAGCGTGCAGGCAGCAGGAGTGGGCACCACTTGCAGCAAGAATAAGCCTCTCACCCGCAGGCCCAGCCCCTCCTGGAGGAGCCTCATGTCTCACCTGGGCCTTGGTTCAAGGAGCACTGCCCGGGGCTGCTCGGGTGAGGCGGGGCAAGGCCATGCCTGCCAGTCTCTGAGTCTCTGCTGAGTTTGCCCAGAGAGCTGGGGCCTGGGGTCTCTTGTCCAGGTTCTGATTTAGGAGAACAAACTAACGCCTGTGTTTTTTTTTTAAGCATCAAGGCTGTCCTGCTGTGGACCCTGAATTCAACCTGCTGCCCCAGGCTGAGGGAAGACTCCCCTCGTCTTCCACCAGAGGGGGCCCTGCCAGCCCAAGACTCTGCTCAGGTCCCACTGAGGGCACATGTGTGAGTGACACCTGGAGTTTCAGAGAGTCCCTCGGGAAGGTCAGATACCAGAGTGAGAAGGGGTGCTTGGGGCGACGGGGCCATTTGTTTACCGGGGGAGAGCCAAAGATTTTAGAACAGTTAGAGAAACTCTGACTTAATTCCAAGAGGCCTGGGAGAGCTGGGTGGCATATGGTCCACAGGTAACCTGGCAGTGGTCTGGACCTCGTGTCCACCACGCAGCGCCCACCACCCACCTGAGCCTGTGGGGTTGGAACGGGGTGGGGGCCAGATCTGGAAAGGGAGCCTGGCTCTGCCTGCAGACCAGACTGGGGGGAGGTGGCCAGAGGCAGACAAACAGCAGCCAGCTCAGGGCAGCTGAGCAGAAGCTGTCACTGAAACAAGCCTGGTGCAGGAGGGCAGCTCCCATGCACTGAACAACGGGGAGGCCAGTCACATGCTGACCATTTGCTGTGTTGACCAAGACAGTGGGGGTCCCGTAAACAGTGTGAAGGCCGCTGCCTCCTCCCTGAGAACCAGGTTCAGGTGACGTGAGGGTGTCTTCTGACCCTAAGATGCAGGGGCTGAGGTACGAAAGAGGCGTGGTTCTGCCTGCCCTCAGGGACCACAGATCCCAGGCTCCTTCCTTTATTTCATGTCCCTCCACCTGGAGGAAGCTGTCCTTCACCCTTCCTGGTTCCCAGACGTCCTCTTAGTTCCCGTCCCCCGCCAGCAGGCCTGGCCAGGGGTCTGCAGGGGAAGCGTGTCTCCCTCCTTCCCCACCCATGAGGCAGAAGTCCAGCACAGTCCCCATGGAGCAGCGACTGCCCCACCTGCCCACCAGGACAGGCACTAACTGTGCTTGGACTTCCGTTCCTTCCTGGCCCGGGAGGCCATGAGTCTGAAGAAGAGCCCAGGAGCCAGAGTTCGAAGGTAAACAGCCAGGGAAGGCATCGGGTCGGCCAGCACCACATCCTTCTTCTTCTTCCCCAGAGCAGCCAGGATGTCTTGGGCCACCTGCACAGGACTTCGGCCCTGGGCCGTGGTCTCATCCATCACTGAAATGGAACAGGAAACTCACTGAGTTTGGGGGCAGAAGCCTGAGCCAACTCTGGACACTTGGTCCCCCAGGGAGCTCTCCCAGGGGCTTGGCCAGCAGGTGCAGTGACTGTCCTTGCAGTCCAAGGAGGGAGGTGGACAGCTCAGAACTACGGTCCATAGCCAGGGGGTGCCCAGCAGATACTCCCTCACTCCCTGACCTGGGGCATTTCAGCCAGTTGGGGCAACCAGTGACTAAGGGTGCTGTGCCAGGGCAGTGGGCCATGCAGGGGGCCAGGTGGGTGGGAGGGCTGCAGAGCACGCTGGCCGGAGAGGAGTGAGGCAGGTGGCAGGGCCCCTGTCTTGGGTGTATCAGGGTGGCAGGCAGGAAGGAAGCCTTGGTTTGTTCTGTGGATCAGAGGTCAATGCAGGGGCACACGATGTTACTTTTTCCCTTATCACTGGCGAACTGTGCCCACAAAGCAGGAACAGCAGGCAGAGGGGAGGCCACCCGCAGCCACGGTGGTGCCCGGCTTCCTCTCCACCATCAACACAGAACAGTAGGTTTCTGGTGGCTGCTCGTTTTTAAATGCCACAGAGGGAATTTTTTAAAAAGATGCTTGGGACTTCCCTGGTGGTGCAGTGGTTAAGACTGTGTTTCCAGTGCTGGAGGCATGGGTGCAATCCCTGTCAGGGAACTAGATGCCACAAGTCATGGGGTGTGGCCGCCATCCTGGGAATAAATGCCTATGAACCTACCCAGCCCCGTGCTTCTGTACGGCTTCTGCTGCCTTGCTGAATGAGGGGGCTGCTGTCCTGGGCATAGGTGGTCTTGGTTCAGGCTTGGCCAGAAGGCCCCTTCTGAACACCCAGCATACTCCCAGGAGCATGTCCCAGGAGGCAGGCCCCGAGCAAGCGCAGGAAGGCAGCTCATTTGGGTCCACCAGCTGGGGAGGCAAAAGCCAGCTGGTCCTGGTTGGCCCCACCTGCTGGCTGGGCCTTGCCGATCGGGCCACTAGTGACTGCAGGTCAGCTCTGTGCTGTCTTTGGCCTCTGCCTACCCCTGAAGTCTTGTCCCCCCAACACTGCAGGGGAACCTCACGGGAAGAGACCCGGCCTGGTCACTTTAGCACTAACAGTGGGCTAGCAGGAGTCCTGTCAGCATCTCAGCAGAGGGCTCCCCCCAGCCCTCTTGTGGGCCTGTTCCCACAACTTCCTCCAGCCTGCAGGGTTCAGGGTAGAGATGGTTGGTGCTCAGGTCAGTCATCAGTATATATGACCGACCTCACAACGTCAGGTGGTTTAAACTGATACTCTGAATGAAAACTGCAAGATCATCAGGGAGCTTTCACAGAGGAACGCACGCTGGGGCCTCACCTCCATACTTGGACCCGTCGGCTGTGACTGCATTAAGGGAGAGATTGGTGTGGATGTAGCCAGGACTGATGACCGTCACCTCGATGTCATGCTGCTCCACCTCAGCCCGCAGACAGTCGAAGAAGGCCTGGGTTGCGTGCTTGGAGGCCGCGTCTGCAAAGGTTGGTGACCAGGGAGAGTAGGATGATGCTGGTCAGGACCCTGAACAGGGGGGCATCAGGTCTCCCACTCCGGTTCAGGGAATACCCTGTGCGTCTTATGTACATGCACTCACTCACACAGAACACGACACAGCACGTACGGTCAAAGGTTCCTGGGCATTCTTGCTCCTGCAAGTTCTAAGTGTGAATTTAATCTATAAAGTTAAAAAAGTCTACTGTGTAAAACATTCAGATAGTTCAGAAGAAACTAAGAAAGTGAAAGTCCTCCTCACACCTCCCAGCGCAGTTCCTCAGAGGGGCCAGGCCACTGGTGTCTCATGTCGGCCAGGTCCCTGCACAGATGAGGACATGGCCACAGGTTGCTCCTATGGTCCGTGTTACTCATGCTCAGGGTTCTCTCTGTGTGGAAGGCTAGCTGGGTGCCTGCCGTGTGACTCAGGGTCATAGCCACAGAACA
The DNA here is from genome assembly GCF_029378745.1 of Bos indicus. Classification (NCBI taxonomy): domain Eukaryota; kingdom Metazoa; phylum Chordata; class Mammalia; order Artiodactyla; family Bovidae; genus Bos; species Bos indicus. Next base: position 36,431,228 of record NC_091778.1, on the reverse strand, counting down.
GGCTCAGCGTTGTTTCAACTTTCATCACTGAAAATGTCCAGGGATGCTCCCTGGCTGCATGGCAGCATGTGTGCAAACCCATGCCAGGCCTCACGTCTGTCTGTCAGTTCCCACGGGGCAGTCTCTAGTGTGGAAGAGTCCCCAGAGCTCCATGTGCTAGAGCTCCACGTGCTCACCTCCTGGATCCTCCCACCTGGCCTCACAACAGCCCGAGGGGACAAAGCCCCGCCCACACCCCACTTCACGACTGGGGAGCCCACTGCCTGTGGGTTGGCCAGTGTGCCTAGGAGGCACCACCTTGTCCAGCCTGGGGGTTATGAAACTTCCAGACCAAGTGTGACCTATGCAGTCACAGCTAAGAGGAGGATAAAATTCAGAAAGACCAAATCCAATGATGTCTAGAAGCAACTCAGTACAAAGAGCACTGTGCACCGCCCCCCGCCCCCGAATGCCTGGTGTGGCCCCTGCTGTCAGCTGTGACGCCCACACGTTTCCTGAGGAAGCCACCCACCAGGCCAGGACAAGTATGGACACGGCATCCCTGGGCGTGTCAGGGCGTCCTGAGTGTGGCCGCAGGGGTGAGGGAGCTGGTGTGGACTCATGAGCCCCGCAGCTGACCTTGGACACACGCACCAGAAGGAGCGCTGGGCTGCATCCAGTTCTGACGGGCTCCCCATCCAGCTGAGGGTGCCATGTGGCTGTCCTCGCCAGGCTTTGCCCCTCCCCTCCACATGCCCTCTCCCCTCCATGCCCCCTCTCCTCCACATACCCCTCCTTGGAGCTGCCTCAGGCATCTGCGGGTGGGGGGCTCGGTTACAACAGAGTGTTTCCTTGCAGACGGTGAACCAAGGAACGCACTTACCAGGACGGTTTAGAGGTAATTGTGACGTTACTTATAACATTAAACAAAAGTAGAATCTGCCTGCTGGTGCCCTGTGATGGTGCAGTCCCACCATCCTGGCACAGCTGTGCACACTGGCAGGTGAGTCTAAACTGAGGTCGAGCTGGCAGCATTCCCACTTTCTGGAACTAATCTTACTGAAACCCTCACAGTGAGTGTCCAGAGAGAAAAACACTGGAGGACGTGGCACACAGCACATCCCTGCTGCTGGCCACTGAGGAAGGCAGTTCCCTCAGGCATCAAGTCAACCCCTGAGTTACGTGACGCCCATCCATTCAGCAAGTAGGGAGCCGAGTGGAAAGACTGTCAAGCAGGATGATGGAAGCACAGAGCTGCACATAAGGGCCCCAGCGCTGCACGTCTCATCACATGCAGGAGAACTCTGGAGGCGTGTGCAGTAACCGGATGGAGGGGCAGCACCTGTGGGCTGATGGTGGTGGTGGCGCTGGGAGGGGCCTGGTACGCGGTCACACGTGGCGTGAGGACCGTGGCTGGGACTGAGCCCAGGCTTCTGCTCAGGCACATGCCTCTCAGGTCCCCACACGCTCTGTGCTGAGCGCCCCTCTCATGTCTGAATTCTGGACCGGGAGCCTGCTGTCTTCACAACAAGAGTAAACAATGGGCGTGTGGGCAGGAGGAGTCTGGGCAGAAGCGCCTGACCGGGGGGAGGGAGCACTCACACGCGGATCGGAAAGGCAGGCTGATCTTGCCCTGGATGCTGCTGATCGCAACCACGTGGCCCTGGCGCCTTCTGATCATGGCAGGCAGGAGCGCTGTGGGGAGAGGGCAGAGGTCACCGTCGTTCACGTGGAGAGCCCGGGGAGGGCCACGTCTGAGAGTGCTCGGCCCCCTGTGCCCTGCTGTGAGAACCGTGGCAGGACATCACTGCCTCTGCTGTGCTCTGCCTGCACCGGGTAGGTCACCAAACCCAGTGGGACATGGAGGCAACAACACAGCGCAGGCCCAGGCCCAGAAAAGCCAACCCCGAGTCGCAAGGGCAGCACTGACCCCAGGGTGGAGTGGATAAGACAACAGGTCCACAGGAAATGAAAACCATGCCAACCTGCCCGGCACTTCTCCCTTCTGACCCAAGGGCTTACCCTTTGTCAGAGCTACTGGGCCAAAGTAGTTTGTCTCCATTACTCTCTTGTCCACGTCTGGGCTGGTGTCCACAATGGCGCCTCGGTAGCTGATCCCGGCATTATTGATGAGCACGTCCACGTGGCCAAAGCACTGCAGGATCTCGGAGGCAGCCCCTGCTATGGCCCCAGGGTCTGTGAGGTCAAAGGTCACCGTGCAAGGCTTGTGTGTCTGCACCTGGTCAAGTGCGACAGAAGCCAAATGTACCTTCAGAGTGATGGTCTGGCCTGGCTCCTCATCGTGGGGGCAGCCTAGCGTGAAGGACAGGCTGCAGCACTTCCCTGAAGAACGTGGCCTGCCCGTCATGCTCACACCTGACCTGGGCAGCACTGTGGGCAGGGGTCACAGACAGGTGAGCAGGGCCCCCTCCGCCCTGGGCCAGCAGGATGCTGTACACTGTCCCATGTTACAGAGCTGCTATGCCTCTCAGGCCAAGTCAGTTTATTCACAAAACATTTTTATGCACTCCTATGTGTCCAAAAAAGCAAAATGGCTGTCTGAGGAGGCCTTACAAATAGCTGTGAAAAGAAGTGAAAAGCAAAGGAGAAAAGGAAAGATATAAGCATCTGAATGCAGAGTTCCAAAGAATAGCAAGAAGAGATAAGAAAGCCTTCCTCAGAGATCAATGCAAAGAAATAGAGGAAAACAACAGAATGGGAAAGACTAGAGATCTCTTCAAGAAAATTAGAGATACCAAGGGAACATTCCATGCAAAGATGGGCTCGATAAAGGACAGAAATGCTATGGACCTAACAGAAGCAGAAAATATAAGAGGTGGCAAGAATACACAGAAGAACTATACAAAAAAGAGCTTCACGACCCAGATAATCACGATGGTATGACCACTCACCTAGAGCCAGACATCCTGGAATGTGAAGTCAAGTGGGCCTTAGAAAGCATCACTACGAACAAAGCTAGTGGAGGTGATGGAATTCCAGTGGAGCTATTTCAAATCCTGAAAGATGATGCTGTGAAAGTGCTGCACTCAATATGCCAGCAAATTTGGAAAACTCAGCAGTGGCCACAGGACTGGAAAAGGTCAGTTTTCATTCCAGTCCCAAAGAAAGGTAATGCCAAAGAATGCTCAAACTACTGCACAATTGCACTCATCTCACACGCTAGTAAAGTAATGCTCAAAATTCTCCAAGCCAGGCTTCAGCAATATGTGAACCATGAACTTCCTGATGTTCAAGCTGGTTTTAGAAAAGGCAGAGGAACCAGAGATCAAATTGCCAACATCCGCTGGATCATAGAAAAAGCAAGAGAGTCCCCAAAAAACATCTATTTCTGCTTTGTTGACTATGCCAAAGCTTTTGACTATGTGGATCACAATAAACTGTGGAAAATTCTGAAAGAGATGGGAATACCAGACTACCTGACCTGCCTCTTGAGAAACCTATATGCAGGTCAGGAAGCAACAGAACTGGACATGGAACAACAGACTGGTTCCAAATAGGAAAAGGAGTACATCAAGGCTGTATATTGTCACCCTGCTTATTTAACTTATATGCAGAGTACACCATGAGAAACGCTGGGCTGGAAGAAGCACAAGCTGGAATCAAGATTGCATTGCTGGGAAAAATATCAATAACCTCAGATATGCAGATGACACCACCCTTATGGCAGAAAGTGAAGAAGAACTAAAGAGCCTCTTGATGAAAGTGAAAGAAGAGAGTGAAAAAGTTGGCTTAAAGCTCAACATTCAGAAAACTAAGATCATGGCATCTGGTTCCATCACTTCATGGCAGATAGATGGGGAAACAGTGGAAACAGTCTCAGACTTTATTTTTTTGGGCTCCAAAATCACTGCAGATGGTGATTGCAGCCATGAAATTAAAAGACACTTACTCCTTGGAAGGAAAGTTATGACCAACCTAGACAGCATATTGAAAAGCAGAGATATTACTTTGCCAACAAAGGTCCGTCTAGTGAAGGCTATCGTTTTTCCAGTGGTCATGTATGGATGTGAGAGTTGGACTGTGAAGAAAGCTGAGCGCTGAAGAATTGATGCTTTTGAACTGTGGTGTTGGAGAAGACTCTTGAGAGTCCCTTGGACTGCAAGGAGATCCAGCCAGTCCATTCTGAAGGAGATCAGTCCTGGGTGTTCATTGGAAGGACTGATGCTGAAGCTGAAACTCCAATACTTTGGGCACCTCATGCAAAGAGTTGACTCATTGGAAAAGACCCTGATGCTGGGAGGGATTGAAGGGGACGACAGAAGATGAGATGGCTGGATGGCATCACCGACTCGATGGACATGAGTTTGAGTGAACTCTGGGAGTTGGTGATGGACAAGGAGGCCTGGCGTGCTTCGATTCATGGGGTCGCAAAGAGTTGGCCACGACTGAGCAACTGAACTGAACTGATGTGCCCGATGCTGGAGACGGTAAAAGCAAGGCGGACACGTTTCTGTCCAAGAGCATATGGTCTCATGGGGAAGACTGACACACTATGGCTGTAAAGAACATCGCAAGAAGAAAACGACTGGTGGACATTCTGACTCATGATGCCCTGAGCCTAAGCAGATGAGGGAGGGGTGTGGAGTCAGAGAGGTCGTGCAGGAGTTGCCCTCTGCCTGGACAGCTCAATGGCAGTGACTCAGCTCTGAGGTCAAACTCTCTGAACACTTGCAGCTTCCAGGGGGTCTGCTCAGCCACCAAAGTATAGAAAATGTTGCCTGATTTCAACCATAAGCTCCGTGGTGACCACGTTCCTGTGATGAGAAGCTGTGAGAAAGGCAACCCACATTTCTCGTGCAGCATCAGAAGCCAAGGAAGACCCTGTCTCCCAAACACTGGGGCTGTGTTCCAATGGTGGATGCTGTTCTGATGGCCGACCTGTGTCATCTTGTCCTGGCTGCAGGATATAAGATAAATACAAAACACCCAACTGTGTTTCTACATACCAACAATGAATAATCTGAACAGGATATTAGGCGAGCAAGACCATTTATAATAGCAGCTAAGAGAATTAAATCCTTAGGAATAAATCTAAAGAGGTGAAAGATTTGTACATGGAAGGCGGTAAGACACATGATAAAAATGAAAATTTAAACACATGGAAAGACATCCCATGTTCATGGATTGGAAGACTTAACACTGTTAAGGTGACAATACTATCCAAAGTGATCTGGACTCCACACAATTCCTATCAAAATCTCAATGCCATTTTTGTCAGAAAAAAAAAAAAACAATCCTAAAATCCATATAGAAGTGCAGTGGCTATTCAGGAATAGCAGAACAATTTTGGAGACAAGAGCAAAGTTGGAAGATTCACACTTTCAGTCTTTGAAACTTACTACTGAACTATGCGGATTAAAACAGCATGGTACTGACATAAGGACAGGCATATAGATCAGTGGGACAGAATAAAGTGTCCAGAAATAAACCCTCAGATTTAGATTTTTGCCAAGGTTGCCAAGGCCATTCAAGAGGGAAAGGGACTCTGGGCAAACTAGATATCCACATGCAAAAGAATGAAGCTGGAATCTTATCTATCACCATGTACAAACATGGCCTCAAGGGCTTCTCTGGTGGTCCAAGGGTTAAGAACCCGCCTGTCAATGCAGGAGACAGGAGACTCAGTTTTGATTCCTAAGTCAGGAAGATCCCGTGAAGGAAATAGCAACCCACTCCAGTATTCTTGCCTGGAAAATTCCATCGATAGAGGAACCTGGCAGGCTACAGTCCATGGCATCACAGTCAGACATGGCTGAGCACATACACTCAGTATCTAGAATATACATAGAACTCCTCCACAACAAACAACCTGATTAAAAATCAGGAAAAGGACTTGAATTGACATTTCCCCAATTGAGATATATAAATAAGCACATGAAAAGATGCTCAGCACCACCTGTAGTTAGGGAAATGCAAGTCCAAACCACAGTGAGATTCCACTTAGATCTCCTAGGACAGTACAATTAAGAAACAGAAAACAACATGTGCTGGCCCAGATGTGAAGTCAGAGCCCTTGCGCAGTGCTGCTGGGACTGTAACTTGGTGCAGCTGCAGTGGAAAACAGTCTGCAGTTCCTCAAAAGGTCAAACTAAACCTCCACAAACCCTGCCATTCCACTCTTGGGGTGTCCAAAACAGCTGAAAGCAGGGACTGGAGCAGACACATGTCCACCTGTGTCCACGTCGGCATCATTCACAATAGCCCACAGGTGGAGATGCCTTGCAGTACGTCAAGAAAATGGACAGACCAAGTGAGGAACATCTGTACACACAATGGAATACCAGTCCATCAGAAAGAGGAAAGAAGTTCGGACACATCTGTAACGTAGATGAACCCTGAAGACATTACGCTTAGAGAAAGGGCTACTCGTAGAAAGACAAATAGTTTAATTTTATGAGGCATCTAGAACAGGCAAATTCACAGAAAGACATTTCCAGGGACTGGAAAGCAGAGGAAAAAGTGGATTGTTTAAGTGGGAACACAATTTTTGTTGGGGACAGACAGGTGATCATTACAAACATGGTGAATGCACTTACTATCACTGAACTATAAGCTTGTAAGAGGTTAAAATGATAAATATGTGTATTCCCCCACAAATAAAACGTTAAAAGTCATTGCCAACCTCCCACCACCAAAAAGAGATGAATAGGGACCGGGGTTGACGGGGAGAACTCGCAGAGAGACCTCTCTAAGCGCTGTGAAGACCCGCAGAGGACGGGCTGTGCCTCTTCCCCAGGCAAGTCCCCCAGGCTCACTCACCTCCGGAGCCCGGGAAGCAGCAAGTTCTTGGCTGAGCTCCTCCAGGGCCTCAGCATTCCGGCCACAGAGCACCAGCCTAGCACCAGCAGCATGGAAAACTCTGGCACATTCTAGGGGACAAGAAAGCAGCCTGTTGTCTGGGGAGACTCAGGCCTTCAGCCCCGTCAGCTCAGCTCAGCTCCCAGCTCCCCAGCCTCAAACCGCAGGCCTTTTCTTCCCCAGGCATCGGTACTAGCCCCGCCATGGAGGGGTGTGGGGCTGGGAGTCAGGGCCCTCGCAGAGCCGTGTTCAGGGCTGTGACACATCCATGGGCAGGAGGGAGGCTCAAGCCGGGGGACAGACTGTTGGGTACCAGGCTCAGGATTTTCCAACATAGTCTTCAGCTCTGACCCCCACTGTAAGCAGGATCCCCACTGTCACTGCAAAGAAGCTCTGTGAGGCAAGGGACGCGCCCAACAGTCAGCAGCGCCAGAACACCTCCCCCGCACCCCTGCACCGAGGCCTGTGGTTGCTGTCACCTCAGTACAACAGGCACACATCTGCCAGGGGCACTTCTGTGGACACATAGGACTCTGGTGAGAGGGGGTGGGGAGACCCCCCCACCAGACCTGAAGCCTGTAGGGCTGTTCCTCCTGAGATTGCCCAGGCCCAAGGGCTCGTAGACACACATGCCCTCTGCACACTACATTGCTCAGTTGTGTCCAACTCTCTGCGACCCCACGAACTGTAGCCTGCCAGGCTCCTCTGTCCATGAGATTCTCCAGGTAAGAATACCACAGTGGGTTGCCATTTCCTCTCCACACAGTGAGGACAAAGTGCGGAGGCTGGCAGCCTTGCAAGGAGGTTAAAGAACAGCAGGGGGACAATAAAGGGGACATCATTTTAAAATGATCAGGGGCAGGGGGGTGAGACCAGGCTCCTCTGAGTCACTAGAGCATCCAGGTGACAACTAAGACCGTGGCAGGGCAGAGTCCAAAACTGCCTGGACACCTGTCTTCGTCAGCCTTCTTTGGAGGCAAAACAAAAAGCGGGCTTGTCAGGAGGGTTCCAGGCAGCTCAGGAATTCAGAGAAGGAGCTGAACGGCCCAGAGGCGGGTACAGGAGGCTGCACAGGGTCCCAGGCAGCAGGAGCCCAGCTCTCTGAATGCTGGCAGGTCCCTTCCCCACTTCATCCCCCAGCCTCTCCACAGAGGGGATGGGGCTGCAGACAACTCTGGGTTCCCACAGACACCACTCCCCAGCCACGCAAGGGGACCTCTGACCTGTTCCCTCCAAGCTCTGGTGTCAGAATTCGAAGGAAGGGCCATGTTAGGGGGCAGAATCACCAGGACTGGGCCAGTCAGGGTCACCTGGGAACCCCAAGACCACAATGGGAAGGGCGGCGGGAGCAAGGAGTGATTCCCCAAACACGGCTGAGTGGTGACTGCCGCGAAGCTCAAAGCCCCTAGGTCAAGAGGACGGACGTGAGCGAGACTTCCTGTGATGGACTGAGTCTCCTTGAGAGGCCTCCTCACCTCCACTTCCCTCTTGTGAGGACTGAGCGCGTCACAGCAGCCTCAGGCAGACAGAAAGTGCCAGCCAGGGCTAAGTGTGTTTCTAAGCTGCCTTTTTAGACTGCTCAAGGGACATCCCTGGTGGTCCATTGATTAGGACTCCCCACTTCTACTGCAGGGGGCGACTGTTCAATCCCTGGGTGGGGAATTAAGATCCCCCATGCCATGCTGCAGAGCCAAAAAATAAATTTAAAAACTGGATGTTGGCAAAAATGGAAACGTGGGGTTTAAAGGGCCACAGCCTTTCCTCACTGAAGGCCTGGCCTCACTCAGGTGCCCACAAGCAGGTCTGTGCAGCCCCCACCGCCCCAGCTGACCATGCAGCCACCCTAGGTATCAGACTGAGTCCCGGGCCCAGCGGTCAAGTGGAGTCTTGGTGCTATGGGCTCAGAGGAGGGGCACGGATCCAGGGATGGAGGAGGCTCTGGGGTCCAGGCGACATCCTTCCCCGGCCAAAGTGAGGGCATAATGCCAGCGTCCCTCAGGAAAGGAGGGAGGAGGTTCCGGGTGACAATGCCCTCTTTCCAGACACAGCTCCTCGTGCAGTCTCACTTGCTCCCCTGATCCAGGTGGAGCTTTCTGGAAGGAGGTTCAGGCCGTGTGGTGTCATCTTCCCTGAACCCCATCCTGACCAAGGGCTCAAACCCAGACTGAGTCGAGCCCCTGCTCTGGCCCTGGGTGGGCTGCTTGGGTCACAGCCCAGCTGAGTCTCCTTGGGTGGGGTGGAGTAGGAGTTGGGGGTGTTCTCACAGAGACCCTCAGCGTTCCTGAGGCCAGTTTCCTACCATTCCCAAAGCCCTGCTGGCTTCCTCATCCCGTTTCATCCTGACCTGACCGCCATAGTGGACATTCTGTGAGCTGCCACCAAGACGTAAGGTGGGGGACACGGGTCCACACGGCTCTGGAGACTGTCATCCACTTTGCAGTGAAACAAAGGGAGGAAATTAGAGCTTGTACAGGAGTGACGGGGATGCAAACAACAGACTGGGGAGAAAAGCTGATACAGTGAGGCAGAAGGGTGGAGGGAGCACACTTATCTCGGCTGCTGGCCAGTCCCCAGACCTCTAGCCCTGCTGGCTTATAGCCCCCCAGCTGCTCACAGCTGCAGAACCAGGATGTGTCCCTTCACCCAGCATCCTGTGATCCACAGGACAAGCCGGGAGACACAGCAGGAGGAACACAGAGGGCCGTCTGAATACCTGGCATGTCTGCCAGGCCTCCAGGTGGCCGACGGCATAGCCACAAGGGTGGGTGAGGTCTCCTCCCCACAACCCATGGGCAGTGGCCAAGGGGTGTCTACTGAGGCCAGAGGGGAAGAGACACACGGCTTCCTGGCCCTCTGATGGGACCCAGGAAACAGCAGGAAGAGCAGTCACACAAGGACACACAGGCCCCAGTGCTGCAGGAGGAAACGGGGTGAAGAGAGGACGGCCTCTCTCCTGCGCATGCACATGCTGGCCCCGCAGCCCACCTCTCCCGCACAGCCAACCCTCAGGCGCTCTTCAAGGACGTTAAAAAACGCTTCTCTCTGTTGCGAAGCAGAGGCCGCTAAGAATCTATATTTAGAGCTGAGTAAGGTCAGAGGCTTGGCTGTGGCTTGGGGCCGGGAGATCTGATGACAGACCTCAGGTTACCCCCAAGACCTCACCTCAACACCATGCTGGCGCACGCTCCCCGAAGCCTGCTGGCACCCTGGCCACCAGCAGTCCAGTCCTCATCTGCTCCCCCATGTTCCTGCAGCCCCCGCACAGCCCTGCTACTCTGGACCTGTCCTGCCCACCTCGCCGCCTCCCCAGGGAGAGGAGACGCGGGCTTCCATTTGGCTTCCGGTTTCTGCCTACAGATCCCAGGAGGAGTCACGCCTTCTCTGAGCGTATGGAGGACTCCGAAAATGAGCCCGAGCCAGCACACACCTGGGTGCCGTGCCTGCCGGCTGCGGGGAACACATGGGGTACACACGGGCAGAAGTCCCTCCTCTCTGTAGGACCCGGGCTCCCTGAGGGGAGGACCCTGCCTCCCATCATCTGTCCCAGCACGTGGCAGGAGACACAAAGGTGCCGGGTGTACCCCACCGCAGGGCGCCTCTCGGCCTTGTTCCACGGAACTGAGCGCCAGCGTGGGGAATATGTAGGGTGGCATGGCACACGTGCGGATTCCAACACACCTACACTGGTACACTGTGCTGAGGGCAGTCTGGGACCCAGAAGCTCCATGTGGACCTAGAACCAGACTAGAACCAAGCTTAGCTGGAGACCGGCTGAGGAACAGCTGATGCCTCATTGATGCTGTCCTGATCTGCCCGGATACAGCTGGAGGCCCCGTGAAGAGCAGCGAGGAGAAGGTGACCCCAGAGCCTTAAACCAGGGATGTGGATGAATCCAGTAAAGACCCTCAGAGAAGCAAAAACATTATTCAATTCAACGGACATGAGTTTGAGCAAATTGGAAGACGGTGAAGGACAGGGAGGCCTGGCGTGCTACAGTCCATCTCTGGGGACCTCTTTGGGGTTGCAAAGAGTTGGACACAATGGAGCGACTGAACAACAACTGGGAAGCTGGGTGCCACCACATACAGACACCCGTCTCCATGCTGACCGGCACTGAGGCCGCCCCAGACACGTGTGTGGCCTTCTCCCTGGCTGCCACCTCCAGCCCTGATGCTCCCACGGCCTTTTCCTCCTGGACCAGGGACAGGGAGGCCCTTGCTGCCCAGTCACCAACTGACCTCATATGTCTGCACCCACGTCCCCAGCCCCTCCCCAACAGCCCTGCACCATGACCCACCTCGGCCCAGGCCTGATGTGGCGCCAGTGATGACCACCACGGCGTTCCGGACGTAGGCCCTCATGCGCAGCCACTGAAGCAGCTTGAAGAGGCTAAAGAGGCCCACACAGCCCAGGAGCAGGGGCAGAATGGCTGTGGAGGTGATGAAGTCCATGACCCGCGCCCTCAGCAGACTCTTTCTGGAAGAACAAAGCACATAAATTAGTGACGAGCTGGGGGGACGCCAGGGACTTGGCCACCCTCTGCCCCTGAGTCTGACACAGACCCCAGGTCCCACGTCAGGGTCTCAGTTCTGAGCCCGGCAGGGTCTCCCCAGGCCCCGCACCCTGTGTGGACCGTTCAGTGTGGTAGAACCAGTTTCCTCTCTGTAGGGACACAAGCTGGCATCACAGACTGAGCTGGGTGGCTGAGGACCCGCTCCTGGAGTGCGTCAGCACCCACCTGAGTCTCCCTCAGAAACCTGTTTCGGGGAAATTGATACCACCCAATATTATTTCCCATTCCTGGTATTTGTGAAATGAGAAAAGTTTTTCTGTAAAAAAGGAAAAAGGAAGCCATACAATCCTTACACTCCTCTCAGAAGAGACATCCCCTGGATGGTGTCCTCAGTGGCCATGGGCCTCAGGATGCCCCAAGGGACTCATAGCATGGTGAGCACCCTCTGAGATGCGGGCGCAGACTCAGGCCTGGAGCAGAGGCCCTGCACACTGTGGCCTGTGCCCGCCCAGTGTCACTGGTGAGCCACGTCCCCCCAAAAATTGGGAGGCCCTGGCAGTGGGCACACAGCTGTGCACGGTCCACACTTCAGAAATGTCCACTCCTTCCAGGACTCACCACCCCCACTCCCCACACCCCCATGCCCAGAGGGGAGACACGGGGCTAAAGGCATGTTGAGGGGAGCAGTACCTTGCGTGCCGCCCAGAGAAGGTGGCCCCAGGCCCTCCAGGACCATGAGATTAGGGGCTCGGGGAAGAAGGGCTGCAAATCAGAAGGGACTTCAATCATTCATCAGACTGAATGACTTCAGTGTCCTTGCCCAATCCCAAGCCTTCAGTTCAGTTCAGGCACTCAGTCGTGTCCGATTCTTTGCAACCCCAAGGACTGCAACATACCAGGCTTCCCTGTCCATCACAAACTCCTGGAGCTTGCTCAAACTCATGTCCATCAAGTCAGTGATACCATCCAACTATCTCATCCTCTGTTGTCCCCTTCTCCTCCTGCCTTCAATCTTTCCCAGCATCAGGGTCTTTTCCAATGAGTCAGTTCTTCACATCAGGTGACCAAAGTATTGGAGTTTCAGCTTCAGCATCAGTCCTTCCAAAGAATATTCAGGACTGATTTCCTTTAGGATTGACTGGGTTGATCTCCTTGCAGTCCAAGGGACTCTCAAGAGTTTTCTCCAATGCCACAGTTGAAAAGCATCAGTTCTTCAGCACTCAGCCCCACATATATAAGGATGTGCTTCCCCCCTTCCCATGACACACCCACTCTGGTGCCTCCAAGGCGGGAACACATGGAGCCCTCACGGGCCACCTGTGTGCCTGCGCTGTGCTGACCCTGACGTCCAGGTTTGCGAGGGCCATCCCGATCTAAGCTACAGGCTCTGTTCCAATCGGAACTGTCAACAAAGCTATTTCAGTATTCAGATTAACTTTTCACCTGCCTTTCCCATACACCTAAATTCTTAATCAGCATAAAAAATTAACATCCATGGACAAACATCTGCAAAAATGACTCTTTCCTATCAACCTCCACTTAATCTACTTAATCTACTTCTGAAACACCCCAGCTACTGTCTGCTAAGTGGGCACATTCCCGTCTTACCTGACACTGTGCCAAGCCCACACATGGATGTCCTGGCAATCCAAATGGCTTCCAAAGCACCTAGCTCTTTACCTGGGTATGACTGGCACCAATGCCTGCCCTCAACTGAACGTTCAGGTGGGGCTGAGCCCCAGAAGCAAGGTGAGGACCTAAAGGCCCTTAGTTTGGCACCTGGGAAGTTCTCAGAGAGGCTCAGTGCAGGCAGGAGCACCTCCGGCACCCATGGATCTGTGGGTGCTGCCTGGGGGCCTTCACAGGGCCCAGCCCCGAAGACTGTGGGTACACTTCAACCCAGCAGGACGGCTGTGTGGGAAGAGCTTTATCCCCATGGCAACCCAAGATCCTCATACCAGGTAGGTCCCAAGAAGGAGCACGCTGCTTGGCTCAAATGACCCAGGCCCAGCCACTGCCCAGGAAGCCCAGGAGGTGGGGACACTGCTTATGGAAGGACAACAGGCTCAGCTTTCCAGAGACCACAGCCCTGTGGAGTCTGCCCATGTCAGGCTTTACTGAAGGCTAAAAGTAAGGCACCAAGCACCAACACGCAGCCCTGTTGCCTCCCAAATTCAGAGTTTCCGAGACCATCTGGAGAACACGAACACATGGCAGTGGCAGCACAGGGGCTCAAAGACGAGCCCTCGCCCTGCTGGCACAACCGGCTTCGGCCTCTTACCAGCCTGAGTGGGGGCCACTCCGCTGGGGTCTTGGCACCTGAGTTTGTAAAGCGAGGTCTGTAAAACAGGTTTGTTGCGGAGGATGAATTAACACATAGAAGTATGAGTACGGTCCCTGGCCAAGGGTAAGAGCTCAGTGAACACGGCTGGCACCAGCAGCAGCATCGTCACCCATCACTAACTGAAAGCCCAGGAATCGGTTTCACAGCAATCAGATCTCCAAGGTTGTCTGAAGGGGTCTCTGGTTTATGAAATAAAGGAAACTCATCAAATACTGCTATAATTTAATGTTTATGACTCATAAACCTCCTGGTTTAATTAAAGTAACAAACAGGAAGAAAGAGACAGAATCCCATATCCCAGACTTCGCTAGTGGCACAGTGGATAGGAATCTGCCTGCCAATACAGGGACACAGGTTCAATCCCTGGTCCAGGAAGATTCCACATGCCATGGAGCAACTAAGTCCATGCACCACAACTGCTGAGCCTCTGCTCTAGAGCCCGGGAGCTGCACCTATGGAGCCCACGTGCCCTAACTACTGAAACCCAAGCTCCACACCTAGAGCCTGTGCTCCACAAGAGAGAAGCCACTGCAATGAGAAGCTCACATACCGCAACTAGACCGCAGCCCCAGCTCACCGCAACTAGACAAAAGCCTGCACCACGATGAAGACCCAGCACAGCCAAAAATTTAGAAATAAATAATACTAAATATTAACATACAGAAATTGGTTGCATCACTTTATATTAACAATGAAATACCAGAAATGAACAAGCAATCCCTTTAAAAATAGCATGAAACAAATAAAATACTCAGGAATAAACCTGACCAAGGAGGTAGAAGACATATGCTGAGAACCATAAAACATTAATAAAGGAAATAGAAGGTAATTCATAGAAATGGAAAGATATCCTATGTTCTTCAATTGGAAGAATATTGTTAAAATGGCCATGCTACCCAAACTAATATACAGACTTAATGGGAGAGATCTGACAGAATGTGGTCCACTGGAGAAGGGAATGGCAAACCACTTCAGTATTCTTGCCTTGAGAACCCCATGAACAGTATGGAAAGGTAAAATGATAGGATACTGAAAGAGGAACTCCCCAGGTCAGTAGGTGCCCAATATGCTACTGGAGATCAGTGGAGAAATAACTCCAGAAAGAATGAAGGGATGGAGCCAAAGCAAAAACAATACCCAGCTGTGGATGTGACTGGTGATAGAAGCAAGGTCTGATGCTGTAAAGAGCAATATTGCATAGGAACCTGGAATGTCAGGTTCATGAATCAAGGCAAATTGGAAGTGGTCAAACAAGAGATGGCAAGAGTGAATGTTGACATTCTAGGAATCAGCGAACTGAAATGGACTGGAATGGGTGAATTTAACTCAGATGACCATTATATCTACTACTGCGGGCAGGAGTCCCTCAGAAGAAATGGAGTAGCCATCATGGTCAACAAAAGAGTGCGAAATGCAGTACTTCGATGTAATCTCAAAAACGACAAAATGATCTCTGTTCGTTTCCAAGGCAAACCATTCAATATCAGAGTAATCCGCTGAAGAAGCTGAAGTTGAACGGTTCTACGAAGACCTACAAGACCTTTTAGAACTAACACCCAAAAAAGATGTTCTTTTCATTATAGGGGACTGAAATGCAAAAGTAGGAAGTCAAGAAACACCTGGAGTAACAGGCAAATTTGGCCTTGGAATACAGAATGAAGCAGGGCAAAGACTAATAGAGTTTTGCCAAGAAAATGCACTGATCATAACAAACACCCTCTTCCAACAACACAAGAGAAGACTCTACACATGGACATCACCAGATGGTCAACACTGAAATCAGATTGATTATATTCTTTGCAGCCAAAGATGGAGAAGCTCTACACAGTCAGCAAAAACAAGACCAGGAGCTGACTGTGGCTGAGATCATGAACTCCTTATTGCCAAATTCAGACTTAAATTGAAGAAAGTAGGAAAAACCACTAGACCATTCAGGTATGACCTAAATCAAATCCCTTATGATTATACAGTGGAAGTGAGAAATAGATTTAAGGGCCTAGATCTGATAGATAGACTGCCTGATGAACTATGGAATGAGGTTCGTGACATTGTACAGGAGACAGGGATCAAGACCATCCCCATGGAAAAGAAATGCAAAAAAGCAAAATGGCTGTCTGGGGAGGCCTTACAAATAGCTGTGAAAAGAAGAGAAGCAAAAAGCAAAGGAGCAAAGGAAAGATATAAGCATTTGAATGCAGAGTTCCAAAGAATAGCAAGAAGAGATAAGAAAGCCTTCCTCAGCGATCAATGCAAAGAAATAGAGGAAAACAACAGAATGGGAAAGACTAGAGATCTCTTCAAGAAAATTAGAGATACCAAGGGAACATTCCATGCAAAGATGGGCTCGATAAAGGACAGAAATGTTATGGACCTAACAGAAGCAAAAGATATTAAGAAGAGATGGCAAGAATACACAGAAGAACTGTACAAAAAAGATTTTCACGACCCAGATAATCACGATGGTGTGATCACTGACCTAGAGCCAGACATCCTGGAATGTGAAGTCAAGTGGGCCTTAGAAAGCATCACTACGAACAAAGCTAGTGGCGGTGATGGAATTCCAGTGGAGCTATTTCAAGTCCTGAAAGATGATGCTGTGAAAGTCCTGCACTCAATATGCCAGCACATTTGGAAAACTCAGCAGTGGCCACAGGACTGGAAAAGGTCAGTTTTCATTCCAATCCCAAAGAAAGGCAATGCCAAAGAATGCTCAAACTACTACGCAATTGCACTCATCTCACACGCTAGTAAAGTAATGCTCACAATTCTCCAAGCCAGGCTTCAGCAATATGTGAACCATGAACTTCCAGATGTTCAAGCTGGTTTTAGAAAAGGCAGAGGAATCAGAGATCAAATTGCCAACATCCGCTGGATCATGGAAAAAGCAAGAGAGTTCCAGAAAAACATCTATTTCTGCTATATTGACTATGCCAAAGCCTTTGACTGTGTGGATCACAATAAACTGTGGAAAATTCTTAAAGAGATGGGAATACCAGACCACCTGACCTGCCTCTTGAGAAACCTATATGCAGGTCAGGAAGCAACAGTTAGAACTGGACATGGAACAACAGACTGGTTCCAAATAGGAAAAGGAGTTCGTCAAGGCTGTATATTGTCACCCTGCTTATTTAACTTATATGCAGAGTACATCATGAGAAACTCTGGACTGGAAGAAGCACAAGCTGGAGTCAAGATTGCCAGGAGAAATATCAATAACCTCAGATATGAAGATGACACCACCCTTATGGCAGAAAGTGAAGAGGAACTAAAAAGCCTCTTGATGAAAGTGAAAGTGGAGAGTGAAAAAGTTGGCTTAAAGCTCAACATTCAGAAAACAAAGATCATGGCATCTGGTCCCATCACTTCATGGGAAATAGATGGGGAAACAGTGGAAACAGGGTCAGACTTTATTTTGGGGGGCTCAAAAATCACTGCAGATGGTGACTGCAGCCATGAAATTAAAAGACGCTTACTCTTTGGAAGAAAAGTTATGACCAACCTAGACAGCATATTCAAAAGCAGAGACATTACTTTGACAACAAAGGTCCGTCTAGTCAAGGCTATGGTTTTCCTGTGGTCATGTATGGATGTGAGAGTTGGACTGTGAATAAAGCTAAGCACTGAAGAATTGATGCTTTTGAACTGTGGTGTTGGAGAAGACTCTTGAGAGTCCCTTGGACTGCAAGGAGATCCAACCAATCCATTCTGAAGGAGATCAGCCCTGGGATTTCTTTGGAAGGAATGATGCTAAAGCTGAAACTCCAGTACTTTGGCCACCTCATGCGAAGAGTTGACTCATTGGAAAAGACTGTGATGCTGGGAGGGACTGGGGGCAGGAGGAGAAGGGGACAACAGAGGATGAGATGGCTGGATGGCATCACTGACTCCATGGACATGAGTCTGAGTGAACTCCGGGAGTTGGTGATGGATAGGGAGGCCTGGCGTGCTGCGATTCATGGGGTCGCAAAGAGTTGGACAGGACTGAGCAACTAAAATGAACTGAATGTGACTCCTATCAATTTACCTATGACATTTTTCACAGAACTATAACAAATAATCCTAAATCTTATATGGAACCATTAAAGACCCAGAATTGCCAAAGCAATCCTGAAGAAAAAGAACACAGCAGGATGCATAAGATAATACTTCCAGCCTTCAGATAATACTACAAAGCTACAGTCATCGAAACAGCATGGTATTGGCACAGAAACAGACACATGGATCACAGGAAAAGAACACAGAGCCCAGAAATAAATTCAAAGACCTACAGACCCTTTTCGAGTAAGCAGCCTGAGGTGACCCCTAAAAATGGTGCACTATTCACTCGACCCAGAAAACCCCACAAAATCATCCAAATCAAGAGGTTCAAATCTTCGTGTTCACTTTAAGAACATTCGTGAAAACTGCCCAGGCCGTAAAGGGTATGCATATCCGAAAAGCCACCAAGTATCTGAAGGATGTCACTTTTAAGACGCAACGTGTGCCTTTCCGTCGCTACAACGGTGGAGCTGCTGGGTGTGCACAGGCCAAACAGCGGGGCTGGACGCAGGGTCGGGGGCCCAAAAAGAGTGCTGAATTGTTACTGCACATGCGCAGAAATGCAAAGAGTCACGCTGAACTTAAGGGCTTAGATGTAGATTCTCTGGTCATTGAGCACATCCAGGTGAACAAAGCCCCCAAGACGCGGCGCAGGACTTACAGAGCTCACGGTCGGATCAACCCCTACGTGAGCTCTCCCTGCCACATTGAGATGATCCTTCCTGAAAAAGAACAGATTGTTTCTAACCCAGAAGAGGAGGTTGCACAGAAGAAAAAGCTATCCCAGAAGAAACTGAAGAAACAAAAACATATGGCTCGGGAATTAATGCCGCAAAAAATCAATGCAAATAAAAGTTAAAAAAAAAAAAACAACAGACCTATGGACAATTAATCTTCAACACAGGAGGCAAGATCATACAATATGGGGGAAAAAAGTATGTTCAGCAAGTGGTGCTGGAAAACCTGAACAGCTGCATGTAAATCAATGAAGTTAGAACACATCCCTCACACCATACACAAAAATAAACTCAAAATGACTTACAGATGTGTCTGACTCTTTGTGACCCCATGGACTGTCCATGGAATTCTCCAGGCCAGAATACTGGAGTGGGTAGCTTTTCCTTTCTCCAGGGGATCTTCCCAGCCCAGGGACTGTACCAGGTCTCCTGCATTGCAGGTGGATTCTTTACCAGCTGAGCTACAGGGAAGCCCAAGAATACGGATTGGGTAGCCTATCCCTTCTCCAGCAGATCTTCCTTACCCAGGAATAGAACTGGAGTCTCCTGCATTGCAGGTGGGTTCTTTACCAATTGAGCTTACAGGGAAGCCCAAATATAAGACAGGACACCATAAAACACCTTGAAGAAAACACAGGCAAAACATTCTCTGACATAAATGGTACCAATGTTTTCTTAGGTTAGTGTCCCAAAGAAATAAAAATAAAAGCAAAAATAAACAAATGGGACCTAATCAAACTTACAAGCTTTTGCACAGCAAAGGAAACCACAAACAAAATGAAAAGACTAAAAAAAAAAAGTGAAAAGACTGGGAGAAAATATTTGCAAATGATGTGACCAACAAGGCTTAATTTCCAAAATATATAAACAGCTCACAGAAGTAAATAATAAAACAAACAAACAACCCAATCGAAAAATGGGGAGAAGACCTAAATAGACATTTCTCCAAAGAAGACGTTCAAGGGTAGCAGGCCCATGGAAAGACGGTCATCACCATTAATCATGAGAGAAATGCCAATGAAAACCACAGTGAGGGGCCAACTCTCTCCAGTCAGACGACTAACAGTAAATGTTGGAGAGGGTCTGGCCAATAGGGAGCCCTCTTATACTGTTGGTGGGAATGTAAGTTAGTACAGCCTGTATGGAAAACGGTATGGAGGTTCCTCAAAAAACTAAAACTAGATGTGCCATGTGATCCAGCAATCCCAGTCCTGGGCATACACCCAGACAAAACTATAATTTGGAAAGATACGTGCATCGTTAGGTTCAGAGCAGCACTGTTTAGAAGACCTGGAAATAGCCTCGATGTCCATCAACAGATGAATGGATACAGAAGATGTGGTGTATATACATACACACACAAACACACACGCAATGGAATACTATTCAGCCACATAAAGAATGAAATAATGCCATTTGCAACAGCATGGATGGACTTAGAGATTATCATACTGAGTGAAGTAAGAAAGAGAAAGACAAACGCCATATGATATCACTCACGTAGAATCTAAAACACGACACAAGCGAACACATCCATAAAACAGAAACGACTCAGACATAAAGAACAGACTCTTGGTTGCCAACGGGGAGAGAGGGTGGAGGAGGGGAGGGTTGGGAGTTTGGAAAGAGCAGATGCAAACTACTATATATAGAATGAATGAGCAACAAGGTCCTACTTGTATGGCACAGGAAACTATGTTCAATATCCTATGATAAACTATGATGGAAAAGCATATGAAGAAATATATATACAACTGAGTCACTCTGTTGTACAGCAGAAGTTAACACAACACCAAATCAAAGTTTAAAAACAAAAAAAGAAAATGTGGCTGCCACGACAGTCACGGAGGCTAACAGAGCAAGGAGAGAGCAGACGGGGACTGTAGTGTCCCGTCCACCCCCTTCTCAGCCAGGGAGGAGCAGGATGAAGATAAACCCACCCAGCAAAGCACACCACTGACACAAACGCAGCTCCATGCACCTGCTCAAGCCCAAGGCAGCACCTCGGACATAAAAAGAAGAGGAGCCACACACCGTCTCGGACACATCTGGTGTTCCTGGAGCACCTGACACATCGCCCGCCAGCCCAGGTCTTCCGGCCCCGGGGACCTCTCTGCCCGAGGCAAATACGGCACCAGGATAAGGGGGTCCATTCTCGGCCCGCTTTCTGTAAGGAGAGTGCACCTGCATTCAGTCTGGCAAGGTCTCAAAATCAGAACGTAAAGTAAACTAGAAACCAGCACCCACTCCGCCCAGCAGCTCAGGACGATGGTGGGAAAAGGGACACCCCAGAGCAAGCCACTTATTTTAGAGTCAGGTTCAATTTCAGCATCATTTCCCTGAACAGGTGAGGCTGCAAACACTGACAATCACACCTCTTTCTGGGAGTTTCTCAAATTCTTAAAGATCTCCCAACTTTAATTCTGCTCTGCCGTGCACATGGCCACACGAATGGGCCCCTGGGTCTCCCAGACTCTCAGAGGCAGCTGTGCCGACTCCTTTCTGTCTCACTCCCACTGGTGCGGGCAGCCAAGAGAGTGAGACACAGAAGTAACTCAGCCCCACAGCCTTGGTGCGGTGTCTGGGCCTTTTCTGAGCAAAAGGGCAGAAAAGAACTGAGTCTCAGCTGGCCATATGTACTGATCAGGAAAGAAATCTCCTATATAAACCAAAGGGTGTGTATTGGCGGGGAGGGGGGCAGTTTAACGTGGCACATGTGTTTATATGTTTTGCATTTTATATCCAAATGCTTAACTGCTAGTTGTAGATATAAATGGAATACAAGACTGGAGGTTAAAAAAAAAAGGTAGGAGTGGGGAAAAAAATCTTGCTCACGATTCCCAGCGTTTGGAGATGAGCTTATAGCACGAGGTGCAGTCAGACAGGATGGGAAGCACGTGGAGAGATGGAGGCGGGGAGGCACCAGCCAGGTGTCCCCTGGACTGGAAGCAATGGAAGCACGACCACACACTGGGAGCCACGCCCACGCTCTCCAGGACAAGGCAGGAGCCCAGGATCGGCCGGTGTTTTCAGGCCCAAGTCAAGCGTATGAAGGTGGAAGAGCCCCTACGGGTGGCAGGAAGGTCGTGGGTGTGCACTGCTCTCCTGCTCTCTATGAGGCTCTTCAGACAGGCCTTCAGAACCTCAGTCTGGAGCTCCGAGGAATCAACTTGAAGTAGGCTTGTCACCGCTTATGCCATCTGTTCCATTTTCTATCCTTCAGTCAAAATCCTACACTGCATTTCACAGATGGAATCTGCTCCTAAGATCCCTTTCTTCTCTCAAACAATCACAAAACTAAAATAAACTGAAACTTCAATAAAAACAGGTTGTTAGAATCCACTCAAAAACCACACACAGAAATTAAACCGTTAACAGCCACATCTGAAAATCAAAGGCAGGGATCTGAGAACCCTCCAAAGTCAAAGATAATGATGAGTTCGGGTCTGTCAGGGTCAGTCATGAAATAATGTGCCATGTTAAGTACAAGAAAATGGGGCGAAAGGGTAGAGAGGGGTTCCAACCGGGCGGCAGGACACGGAGGCCACACGGCAAGGAGGGGCCTGGCAGCGACAGGAGTCAGGCTCCTGTTCCCACAGCCCACATTTAGTTCCACACAGCTGTTCTGCTAAAGGTGACCTAAGCTACAGGTCATGCTTGTGACCCATATCTGAAAATACATATCTAATTTCAGAAAGTAAGAACAGAGTGAAGCCACTCTTTTGTGGTCCTAAGCGTACGAGAAGCAGCAGCGAAGGCCATCTTCGACAGGAAAGACAAGACAGAACCTACCTCAGGCGGCAGACGCTTCACCAGTGGCAGCCCCGACACCGAATCTTCTCTGGTCTTTTGACCCGAAGCTGAGTGACTCAGACCGGAGGCCAGAGGAAACCTTCAGGTCAGCAGGCCCTCCCCGGAATGCTGGAACGAGCCACGGACGGGTGGCCTGTGGGGTGTATTTTAAGATGACAGCCTTAGGGCCCCCAGTTTAAAGGAGTGCAGGCCAGCATTAGTGAAGACAGAACCAAGAGGAAGGCCTGAGTGTATTTCAGACCAGCTCCGGGGCGTTCCGTCCTGGAAAAGCAACCATGCTGAAGCGGGCACTGCTCTGCAGTAAGACGCTGAGCACCGACTGCCCACAGCCTGGCAGGGAAGGTGGCAAGAGGGATGCCAGACACAGCTCCAGACCCTGCAGGGGGGAACGGCCGACACAAGCACAGGATGCTGGAGGCTAACTGTTCATTACGGGCCAAAGTCTGCCTTCGGTTTTTAAAAACCACACTGAACGAAACTGCCCAGACACCATGTCACTAAAAACAATTTTGGTTTCCAATGTGCTTTATAAAATGAATTTAGTATTACTAGAAGATGCCCACGTGACCTTGCCCTCTTCCTAGAACACACACCAGACCTGTACCATCACCCCAAAAGAAACCACAGGAGGCAGTCATTGCAGTGGTAAAGCAGAAAAAGTACCAAGCTGGCGCTGGGGAGGGGAGTTCAAGGTCACCTGTTGTGTCCCTGACACGCGAGCAGATTTACTCTCTGCAACTAACTTGTGCTAACTTACAAAATGGGGCTGACTATTCCAATGAGAAACAACGTGGGCAGCACTCTGTAAACGCTAATGTCCTGCTGACTCATAAAGTGACTGAAAAAAAGCACTTCCAGGGAGGATTTCGGACAGGAACTTCACACAGGCAGCCATCTTGAAGGGCGTTCAGCAAAAAGACTAAGCTCTCTATTTTCCATCCACATGTCACATGCAGAGCCTCTCAGCTCAGCTCCAGGATGGCTCTGGCCCACCCATTCATCAATGGCATATCGGCTGCCATTTGCACCAGGAGCTGGGCGGACCAGGGCTGTAGGGCGATGGACCCGTGAGACACAGGTTCTGACCTCATGGAGCTCACAGCCCAGACAGACAGACTGACGATAAAAAAAGAAACAAAAGTTAAATGACTAGACTTGTGATAAGGTAGCCTGTCTAGTGGACAAGCCTCACCTGAAGCTTTGATTCAAAGTCAAAACCACCCAAACAGGCATGCTGGCCACACAGCACACAGCCCACCCCAGGGCAGCTGCCAGCTGCAACTCCCGAGTTTTAGGAGAGAACACTTTCTAACTCATTCCATGAGACCAGCAAGAAAAAACACTGTAAGAAAACTACAGACCAATATCCCTTTTGAACAGTGACACAAAAATTCTCAACAAAAAAACCCTAACAAACTGAATTTAGCAGTATAGTAAAAGGATTATACATCCCAACCACGTGGGGTTTGTTCCTGGGATGCAAGATTGGCTCAACATATGAAGGTAAATACACCACATCAACTGAAGGAAAGAAAAACATATGATTGTCTCAGTTGATGCAGAAAAAGCATCTGATTAAGAAATAAGCATCTGATAAAATTTAACACTGTTTCATGATGCAAGCACTCAACAAATAGGAATAGAAGGAAACTACTAACACAATTAAGAGTCATATACTAATAAACCTCCATCAAACATCGGACTCAATGATAAAAGAATGAAAGCTTCTCTTCTAAGATCAGGAACAAAGCAAGGATGCTGACTTTCACCACCTCTATTCAACACAGACTGAAAATTCTAGCCAGAGCAATTAGGCAGGAGAAAGAAAGAAAAGACATCTAAATTGGAAAGGATGAAGTAAAATTATTTGTTTGCAGACGATATGATCTTGTTTGTGGAAAACCCTAAGGACTATAACACACACACACAAAAAATGTGTTTTAAAATGTGTTAGGCTTCCCTGGTGGTCCAGTGGCTAAGACTCCATGCTCCCAATGCAGGGAGCCCGGATTCGACTCCTGTTCAGGGAGCTAGATCCTACATCAGTTCACTCGCTCAGTTGTGTCTGACTCTGTGACCATATGGACTGTAGCACGCCAGGCTTCCCTGTCCCTCACCAACTCCCGGAGCTTACTCAAACTCATGTCCATCGAGTTGGTGATACCATCCAACCATCTCATCCTCTGTCGTCCCCTTCTCCTCCTGCCTTCAATCTTTCCCAGCATCAGGATCTTTTCCAATGAGTCAGTTCTTCACATCAGGTGGCCAAAGCATTGTTCACGTGTAGAGTCATCTCTTGTGTTGTTGGAAGAGGGTGTTTGCTATGATCAGTGCATCCTCTTGGCAAAACTCTGTTAGACTTGCCCTGCTTCGTATTGTACTCCAAGGCCAAATTTGCCTGTTACTCCAGGTATCTCTTAACTTGCTGCTCTGGTGTGAGTTCTAGGTCTTGTAGGTCATCATAGAACCATTCAACTTCAGCTTCTTCAGCATCAGTGGTTGGGGCATAGACTTGGATTACTGTGATATTGAATGGTTTGTCTTGGAAATTAACAGGGATCATTCTGTCATTTTTTTTTTCCTTCATTTTGTTTTTATTATAGCATGTTTGCTTAATTTACAGCAAGCAGAAAATAAGCTGGGTCTTGTTTTGATCCAAACATTGATGTTTTAAAGGTTGTACACAATATTTGTTAAAAAGAACATATAAAAATACCTTTTTAGAAGCTTCTATAAGAAAGAAAATACAAAGTTTAACCCCACAACTTTCCTCTTTGCTAGAACTGCGAACTACTGCTACAGTTTTAAATAGACTTTTTGTTTAAACTATACATCCAGGAAAATCTAAAAAAATTAAAGAAACGTGCATATAAATGATTGCATAGCAGAACATGAACATTAACTGCAAACAGTAAAGAAATGAGTTAGAAATACTATCAAATATACAAAGGTTCTAGAATCAATCCTTGAAACACATTCCACAAACAGTATTTAAAAACCACCTTTTGTTCTTTACAGGCAAGGCCTAGATCTCTAAAACCGAAACTGAAAAAAGTAATCCTCTAAAAGGCATAGTTTCCCCACAACATTTCTTACTTATGCCTGTAAGCAAGCAATCTAAAATTTTAAAGATGCTAGCTTTTACTCTGAAATGAAACTGGACATATCAAGTCACTTTTTATTGCCCCCACATGATATCACAGAGAGATGTTAGAAATTTTTATAAAGAGTAGGGTATTATTCTCTTGTTTTTATCAGGTACTATACTGATAATCAATCATAAACTCAAAGAGATGTGACTTTCTTGAAATTAATTTTTTCCAAAGTTATTTTAAATCTCATGGCACCAGAGAATCACTTAGAATGGGAGTGTTGTTTTTTAACTTGCCTCATGTTAAACTGAGGTGTGAAGAACAAGCTTCCTTCATAAAGAGATGGGCACATTTTGATACAAATGCACACACCAAGTGCTTTAAGCATCAAAATTCAGTCCTCTTACACTATGCACATTCACAAACAAATCCTCCTTTGAAACACTTTACTTGCTTTTAACAGCAGTAAGAAAACTATGCAATATTATGGTCAACAACGCTCCTTAAAGTAACTACATAAGAGCTTTCTTTTCCCCTTAAAATTATTTCTGCCACCATCAACCTGCCCAAATTTTAAGGTGAGTTTTTCCGACGTTTGTATGGTTCCAAATCTTCATAGAAACCAGGAAAGTGAAGGCTCCTTGTTTCAAACAATCTGCCTGGAAATGCTACTTAACCCACTTGTCATGTTCCAAGACAGTGGGGGTTAACAGAAGAACTACTCCACACTGTGCCATAAACTATCATCACGGGCCTAGACATCTGGACAAGACAAAAAGGTCCACCCTGAACCTAAATGTGTCTGGTCGTCAATGTTTACTGTGGCTACAACTTCACTTTTTTTCATTCTATCTTATTAGCAAGCTACATTTCTAGGTTAACAGTTCTACCAAATATGGATATGAAAGTTTATTTTTAATAAGACAATGTTGCAAATTATGGTCAACCAACATCTTTTCACCAATACTTCAAGCATAACAAATGAGAATCTTTACAAAAATATACAGAGACACCACGAATTGGTAGCTGCCCATAACATTAAACAAACTGGACTCTTAAGAGTGGCTTCTCAACAGCATATCATTTTAATTATAACCATTGCCTGGTACAGGGAAAACTGACAAGTGTTTTTTAAGCATCATTGCAACATTGTATTCCTGATAATTTAAGTAAACCAAACTATGAGTAAATGAATGATACATGCCTAAAAATATCATGGTTTATACTATCAGTGGCCACTGGACTTAGGACTAGTCCAAGACCTTGACCTAGATTTTGACCTAGACCTAGACTGTGATCTTGACTGAGATTTGGATCTAGGTGGTTCTTTTTTCCTTGATTCCTTTTCATATCTTGAGCCAGACTTATAATGTGTTTTGGAATCTGTTTTAGAGGTGCCTCTAGTTTTGGTGTGAGATGCAGACCTAGAACGTGATTTAGCCTTCATTTCTTTCTTGGGCTGGGACTTGGACCGTGATCTTGAATTGGATTTAGATCTTGAAAAAGATCGATTTCGGTGTTTGAATCTATCATTGTCGGAATGGCTTCTGCTACGCCGTGGTCTTCCAGTCGGTCTACTGTTTCTAGGACTATAAGATCTTCTATAGTTGTAATCGAAGGAGCGACTCCTGGATCTTCTTCTGTCATAACTTTGGCTTCTAGAACGTCTGTATCTGTCATAATCATCATAGCGCGAAGAACTATACACATTCCTCCCTTCCTTGGCTTTCATCTGATTTGGAGTCTTTCGATCCCCCTGTGCAAACTGTATTTCAATTTGGCGTCCACAAACCCACTTTCTGTCCAAATTATGTAAAGCATCTTCAGCATCACGAACATCCTCAAATTGAACATATGCAAATCCTCTTGGACGGCGAGTGTAGAAATCAAGTGGAACATACACATCAACTATAGGACCATAACGACCAAATTCCCGACGTAAATCTTCAGACCTGGTATCGTCGGCCACGTTCCTCACGAAGAGAGACGTGTTGGGGGGGCGCAGGTACCAGGACATGACGCCGGCGTTGAGTCTCCGCAGGGACACTAACGGGCTCAGCAAACCGTCCGCAGCTTCGGCGCCGGATCCTCCACAGACACACACACAGCCAGAGGGCTCCACTACAGCCCATTCTGTCATTTTTGAGACTGCACCCAAGTACTGCATTTCAGACTCTCTTGTTGACTATGAGGGCTACTCCATTTCTTCTAAGGGATTCTTGCCCACAGTAGTAGATATAATGGTCATCTGAATTTAATTCACCCATTCCAGTCCATTCTAGTTCACTGATTCCTAAAATGTTGATGTTTACTCTTGCCATCTCCCGTGTGACTTCCAATTTACCTTGATTCATGGACCTAACATTCCAGGTTCCTATGCAATATTGTTCTTTACAGCATCAGACTTTACTTTCACCACCAGATACATCCACGACTGGGTGGTGTTTCCACTTTGGCTCAGCCTCTTCATTTCTTCTGGAGCTATTTCTCCACTCTTTTCCAGTAGCATACTGGGCACCTACCAACCTGGGGAGGTCATCTTTCAGTGTCATCTTTTTGCCTTTTCATACTGTTCATGGGATTCTCAAGGCAAGAATGCTGAAGTGGTTTGCCATTCCCTTCTCCAGTGGACTACGTTTTGTCAGAACTCTCCACCATGACCCGTCTGTCTTGGGTGGCCCTACAGGGCATGGCTCATAGTTTCATTGAGTTAGACAAGGCTGTGGTCCATGTGATGAGTCTGGTTAGTTTTCTGTGATTATGGTTTTCATTCTATCTGCCCTCTGATGGATAAGGATAAGAGGCTTGTGGAAGCTTCCTGATGGGAGGGACTAGCTGTGGGGGAATCTGGGTCTTGTTGTGATGGGTGGGGCCATGCTCAATAAATCTTTAATCCAATTTTCTGTTGATGCGAGGGGCTGTGTTCCTTTCCTGTTGTTTGGTCTGAGGCCAAGCATGGTAGGGGTCAAAAGGACTTACGCCAGCACTGTTGTAGTCAGTGCCCCTGACCCCATGGCAGGCCACTGCTGACCCACGCCTCTGCCGGAGACTCCTGGATGCTCACAGGCAAGTCTGGCTCAGTCTCTTGTGGGTCACTGCTCCTTTCTCCTGGGTCCTGGTGTGCACAAGGTTTTGTTTATGCCCTCCAAGAGTGTTTCCCCAGTCCTGTGAAAGTTCTGTCATCAAATCCCACTGCCTCCAAAGTCAAATTCCCTGGGGGTACTCAGTCCCTTTGCCCAATCCATAGGTTGGGGAATCTGTTGTGTGTCCTAGAACTTTCACAACAGTGCAAGAACTTCTTTCATATAATTGTTCTCCAGTTTGTGGGTCATCTGCTCAGTGGCTCTATGGTGCAGCTAATGGCCACCTCCTCCAAAAGGATTTATGTCACACGCAGTGCCTCCCAGGTCTGCTGCAGCCAGAGGCCCTGTCCCCGCGACAGGCCACTGCTGACCCATGCCTCCGTAGGAGACACTCAGAGGCAGGTCTGGCTCAGTCTCTGTGGGGTCTCTGGGTCCTGGTGCACACAAGGTTTTTTGTTTGAGACCTCCAAACGTCTCTGGTGAGTATGGGGTTTGATTCTAAACGTGATTTCACTCCTTCTACCGTCTTCTTGGGGCTTCTCCTTTGCCCATGGATGAGAAATATCTTTTTTTGGTGGAATCCAACATTTTCCTGTCAATGGGTGTTCAGCAGTGAGTTGTAATTTTGAGTTTTCGCAGGAGAAGAGGAGTGCACGTCCTTCTACTGCGTCATCTTCCTACATGTTGCAACTAAAAAGTCCCACTTGCTGAAGGAGGAAACAGACAGAACAGGCTCTATCTTGAAAGCAGGACTCCATCTTGGGCCAGACTGTGGACTTTGAGCTATATGCCCGATATCTATGGAAACGACATACCAACTGGAAAACCAGACCCCCCTCCCCGATGGAAGAGCCCCAGGGCTTGTACCTAGACTCTCCATCGCCTAAAAGAATACCCTAATTATCTGTGTAACCAAATAGAATCATAGATTCTATTATGCTTATTAGGGTATGACCACAGGCCTATTGATAATTGTCCTCTGTTAACTACCTAGGCTTAAGGCATACGAATCACAGGTTTAAGGCATACGAATAACGAATAAGGGGTTAACTTTGATTGTATCTTTCTTTTCCTTTGTTCAGACTAGTTTCAGAGAATTTGGGGAGGTGGGTTTGAGCACGTACACTTAGGGTATATAAGGTTTTCAAAAAAACTGGTTGGGGTCCTTGGCTAAGAGAAGACTCTGCCTTGGGCCCGCCGGTGTAATAAACTGCATTCCACTATCTGCATTGTCCTTCTGAGTGAGTTTGTTTCCCAGAACCCGTGGCTACAACTAAGACCTGGTGCAGCCAAATAAATCCATAAAAATTTGAAGTAAAATAAAATGTGTTAGAATAAATCAATTCAGCAGCAGGACACAAAGTCAACACACACACACAAAATCAGTTGTATTTGTACATATGAAAAATGAACAGTCTGAAAAAATTTACGAAAACAATTTCACTTACTATAACAACTAAAAGAATGAAATACTTAAGAACACATTGGGAGGTGAAGACTTATACAATGAAAACTATAATATATTGCTGAAAGAAATTAAACAAGACATAAGTAAATGGAAACATACCCCGTGTGCATGAAGTAGAGCACTTATTACTATTAAAATGCCAATCCTAATCAAAACAATCTGCAGATTCAATTCAGTCCCTATCAAAATCCCTATTGTGTCTTTTGCAGAAAAAGAAGAACTCATCCCAGAATTCACATGGAGTCTCAAAGGAACCGAACAGTCAAAAGAATCTTGGAAAAGAGCAAAAAAGCTGAAAGAACCACTTTCTAATATCAAAACTTACTACAGAGCTAGAGTAATCAAAGCAGTGTGTTGGCACAAAGACAGACACAGACCAATGGAATAGAGAGCTCAGAAATAAACCTTTGCATATATGGGCAAATCATTTTTGATAGGGCTATCAAGACAATTCAATGGGGAAAGGACAGTCCTTTAAGCAAATGACGCTGAGAAAACTGGATATCCAAGGACTTCCCTGGTGGTCCAGTGGTTAAGACCTCATGCTTCTACTGCAGGCGGCACAAGCTCAATCTCATGCCCTCTTCATGCTGTGTGGCACAGCCAAAAACAAAAAATTAAATTAAAAAAAAAAAAAAACAACCCTGTATATCCACATGCAAAAGTTCAAATTTGGACCCTTGTACAAAAATAAACTCAAGAAGGATCAGAGACCTCAATGTAAGACCTAAAGCATATTTCTTAGAAGAAAACAGGCAAAAGCTGATTTTACATTGCACTTGGTAATGATTTCCTGGATAAGACTGCAAAGGCAGAGCTAACAGAAGAAAAACTAGATACACTGGTTCATGAAAATGTATGTGTTGTGCATTAAAAGACACTATTCACAGAGTAAAAAGGTAACCCACAGGGTGGCAGAAAATATTTTCAAATCATATATCTGATAAGAGAGCAAATATCTAATATAGAGAACTCCTAAACTTTGAAACAAAACAACCGGATTCAAAAATGGGCAAAGGACTTGAATAGACATTTCTCTAAAGAAGATATAAAAACAGCCAGTAAGTATATGAAAAGATGCTTAATATCACTAGTCATTAGTAAAATGCAAATAATAACTATGAATACAATGAGATACAACCTCACACCCATTAGAATGACTACTAGCAGAAAACCAGAAAGTGCAAAGTGGGAGGATATGGAGAAATTAGAACCTTAGGCACCGTGGGTGAGAATGTAAAATGGTATTGCCACTGAAAAAAAAACACTATGGAGCGTCCTCAAAACAATTAAAAATAGAATTATCATATGATCCAGCAATTCTACTGCTGGATACACGTGCAAAAGAACTGAAAGCAGGGTCTTGAAAAAATACCTGTGCCCCCATGTTCACAGCAGCATTATGCACAACAGAGAAAACACAGAGACTACCCAAGCAACGTGATATGTGAACACAACAGGATATATACACACAATTCAGCTTGAAAAGGAAGCAAATTCTGACACATGCTACAACACGGATGAACCTTATAGACGTTTATGCTAAGTGCAATAAGCCAGACACAAAAGCAAATGCTATATGAGTCCACTTACATGAGCTACTTAGAGTCGTCAAATCCTTAGGGGCAGAAAATTGGGGGTTGCCCGGCGCTGGGGGCAGGGAAGGAAATGGGGAGCTGTGTTTTAATGGGTACAAAGTTTCCATTTTACAAGACGAAAAGAATTCTGGAGATAGATGGTGGGGATAGTAGTACATTATGAACGTATTTAGCACCTCTGAACTATACCTTTAAAAATGGTTAACGATGTAAATTTAAATTATGTATATTTTATTACAATAAAAAATATTTAAGTATGTCACTCATAAAGGATAAAACATTAAATGCTATCTAATTTCAAGTAGGTTCATGCCTGAAATCAGATAATTTAAAAATTCTAACATTAATTTCCTCATGGATTTGGATAGATTTGCCTTGCCCCACTGTTCTCTCTTAGACAATTTACTTAGGATGATGGTTCACTCTGATTTCCAACTCCAAGTTATTTTTAGAACTGAAAACATAATTGTGAAATGTAACTATGAAAGGCCCTTTACTCTGAGGCAGTTTTTATAATGCTTCCACTTGAAGCATCCTCACTTTAATGCCAGAAAATATGTGGAAAGGACCCTCCATCCTGGAAGGACTAGAAGCAGAGTAACCAGAGAGGGTTTTCCAGAGCCAGGCGCTAAGCTTTCACTTAAAAATAGCCTTGCCGGGCCTGTCACTATTTCCAGAACCCCACCAATCACCCCCCAAGGACACAGCCCTGTCGCCAAAGGTCAGGGCTGCAGCGGCCATCAGTCAAGCTGTTTATCTCAACAAACACTGTGGGCAGCTTTACTTTTCCCCACACCAATTTCCCCCCATATTTCTCACTCAGAGCCTTTTCAGGCTTGGAAAAAATTACTTGGCAAAGTCCAGAGCTTATATTAAAAGAAAAAACAAAACAAAACCTTAAATAAAAAATGTCTTTTATGCTTTCACCACATTTATTGTTAGAGTATGTAACAACAAAAGGCTATCTTTTTAAACTGCATTTAAACCAGAAAGTCAATATATACTGTTAAATAACAAATTTTTTCTGGTCATGTTAACATTAATAAGCTTAGCCACAGAATAAGGTGAAAGCAAAACACATTTTAAAATCAAATTTATGAACCAGGAAATGCAAGATTTAAGTTCCTTTGCTCCCAGTGTAACAAAATACCGATGCCTTTGACACTGGGATTGACACCTGGTGGGTGTATGGGAGTTTGCTGTGTGTTTCTCTTCGAGCGTTTCTATAATTTCTCCTTCATGCTCAACTTTGCTAAAATAAGGTTAGAAAAGTGAATAATTAGCTACACTCTAAGTATCAACCTCGTAAAGTAAAGCTAGCTAAAAAATACCACCAAATAGAACATCAAGAGGAACAAACTCGCCAATGTCAAGCGGCAGTGGCATCTTCATGGGCAGCAAGGTGGGTGGGCCTTGATTTGGACCTTCGATGGTACCTGAGACCAGGTTAGTACAGAGCAAGTCACCTGACTGTCCCAGGCCCACTCGAGTTTCTGTAATTTTTTTTTTGCTTACTTTGGATTTAATTTGCTCTTTCACTAGTTTCCTAAAGTGGAAGTTTAAAGTGCTGATTCAGATCTTCTTGTTTAATATGTGTATTCAATGCTATACAGTTCTGTCTAAGCACTGCTTTCACTACTTCCTCCACGTTGTGTATAAGCTGTGTTTTCATCTCTATTTAGTTCCCCCCTCCCAAATTTTTTTCACCAGTCTGTGCAACCTGTGAGATCTTAGTTCCCCAACCAGGGACTGAAACCGGGGCACGGCAGTAAAAGCACCGAGGCCTAACCACTGGACTGCCAGGGAGCTCCCTGAGTTCAAAATATTGTTAAGTTTCTCTAAAGATTTCTTTGTTGCCATGTGTTATTTAGACATGTACTGTTTCATCTGCAAGTATTTGGGGATTTTCCAGCTTTCTGTTACTGACTTCTACTTTAGCCCCATTGTGGTCTCAGAGCAGACAGTCTGTTTTCTATTCTTTTAAATCTGTTAAGGTGTGTTTTTATGGCCCAGAACATGGTCCAGCTTCAGAAGAATATATGATGTACTGTTGTGGGATGAAGCAGACTCAGATGTCAGTGATACTCAGGTGACTGATGATACTATCGAGTTCAAAGACATCCTTACTGCTTTTCTGCCTGCTGGATCTGTCCATTTCCAGTAAGTGGTATTTGAGGTCTCCAGTGACGCTAATTCATCTATTTCTCTTTGGAGTCCTATCGGTTTTTGCCTCATGTAGCTTGATGCTTTGATGTTACGTACACACACATTCATGAATGTCATGTCATCTTGGAGTACTGACCCCTTTATCATTATGCCACGTCCTTCTTTATTCCTGATCACTGTCCTTACTCAGGAGTCTTCTCTAAAATTAATACAGCTACTCCTATTTCATTAGTGCTGGCATGGCTCTCTCTATCCCTTCACTCTCCATCCATATGTGTCTTTATATTTAATGTGGGCTTCTTGGATGTGTATATTAATGTGTATAGTAACCTGAACAATTCACCCCAAAGATGGGCGGACTCCATATGCGGACCTCCAGAACCAATGAGTATGTTACCCAACTGATGAGGTAAAAGGGACTTTCAGATGTAGTGAAATTAAGGGCCTTGAGATGGGGAGATTATCCTGAATATATCTGGCCCAGTATAATTACAGGAGTCCTCACACAGGGAGGGGGGATGGTTGAGTCATAGAGTAGATACGACAGATGCTGAGCAACAAGAGGTTGAAGTGATGTGAGGAGGCCCTGGGCAAACTGATGCCAGTGGCCTGGAGACGGGGGGAGGCCAGTGGACAGACCGTCTTCCAGAGCCTACACAAGGAACATGGCCTGCTGACACGTTGATTTTAGGACTTCTGACCACCAAGACCATAATAGAATAGCTTTGTGGGGTTTTAAGCTACTGTTTGTGGTAACTTATTACAGCAACAATAGGAAACTAATACAACATTTTTCATCAGATTTGGAGATATTAGGAGATTATTTCTTCAAATACTTTTTTCCTACCCCATTCTCTCTTTCCTGTTCTTCTGGGACTCCCAAAGCCTGATATCCTGTGGACATCCTGTGGACATATCCTGTGGATATCCTTGATATCCTGTGGGCAACTGCACACAGGATTTTTAATTTAATTTGCCTTCCACCTTTGTTCTGCTCTTTAGATTGGATGATTTCTACTGATCTTTCTCAAGTTTGACTGCCATCTCAAATCTGCTACTCAGATCAGATCAGATCAGTCGCTCAGTTGTGTCTGACTCTTTGCGACCCCATGAATCACAGCATGCCAGGCCTCCCTGTCCATCACCAACTCCCGGAGTTCACTCAGACTCACGTCCATCGAGTCAGTGATGCCATCCAGCCATCTCATCCTCTGTCGTCCCCTTCTCCTCCTGCCCCCAATCCCTCCCAGCATCAGAGTCTTTTCCAATGAGTCAACTCTTCGCATGAGGTGGCCAAAGTACTGGAGTTTCAGCTTTAGCATCATTCCTTCCAAAGAAATCCCAGGGCTGATCTCCTTCAGAATGGACTGGTTGGATGTCCTTGCAGTCCAAGGGACTCTCAAGAGTCTTCTCCAACACCACAGTTCAAAAGCATCTGAGTCCATCTAAAGCATTCTTCATTTCAGTTATTGTGCCTTTCAGCTCCAGAGTTGGTACCTGGCTCTCTTTTATACGCTCTCTTTATTCAGATTATGTATTTGTAGGATAAATGTCATCATGTTTCCATTTAACTCTTTAAACATGGTTTCCTTTAGTTATCTGAACATATTTATAAGAGCTGTTTTGGAGTCTCTGTCCTCTAAGTCCAACATTTGGGCCAACTCAGGGTCAGCGTCCATGGAATGCTTTTACCCCCTAAGTTCAAGTCACACTTTCTTGTTTTTTTCAATCTTATAACTTTTTTTTGAACAACTGATACTACATTGATACTACAACTGATACTACTACATCAGTGTCATTCTGATACTATGTTGCAGCAACTCTAGATTCTGATTTTCCCTTTTGGAGACTGGTATAGTTACTGGTGGTTTTTTTGTTTTTGTTTTTTGATTCTTTGTTTAATAACCTGCCTATTCTAAACCTATGGATTTTGTAGTTCAAACCCATGTTATTCAAGGGTCAACTGTAGTTAAATTTCCTTATCTCTTTTCATTCACCAATGAACAATGAATCAACCTTCTCTTTTTTCATTAACTGAGACCCTTCTACAACATGCAACACACCAATGAATATAACAGACATTTTCCTACAAAGTTATATTAAAAAAAAAAAATCTAAACAAACTTTTTGAAGAGTAACCATTTGAGAAACACTGTCTGAAAAAAATTACCATAATTTAAAAAGTACTCATTGAGGACTTTCCTGGCGGTCCAGTGGCTGGGGCTCTGCACTTCCACCGCAGGGGTGCAGGTTCAGTCCCTGATGAGAGAAATGGAACATGGCTCAGCCAAAAAAAAAAGAGCTGATTACAGCAAATGAATTCAAACTACTGGTAAGCAATACTCAATCACTTCAGCTGCCATCAACAGATCTGAACCTCCAGTAAGCAGTTTAGGAGCCAAGTCTCAGGTTACCCTGAACTTCAGAAGACGGGAGGGACAGCTCAGGTAGAATCTAAAAGAGAGGCCATTGAATTTCCTTAGCTTCCGAGCAGAATTTACAGTGCCATTCAGTATCACTTTCCATCCCCATATTTACAAGCTTGCGGAGCAGACAAATGGAGGGTTTATTTCTGCATAAAATCATAACATTACCTACCAAAGGTCTCATGCTTTGAGACTGGTGTTAAAGAACTGGTGTTAAAACAAGAAAGTATGCTCAAAATGGAGTCATTGATACTGAGGCCCACGTGACCAAACTTCACCTAATTAGTTTCAGCCTCTTCCAGAAATGAACTTCCCTGATGGTTCAGTGGCTAAGAGTCCGCCTGCCTGTGTAGGGGACACAGGTTTGATCCCTGGTCTGGGACGATTCCACATGCCATGGAGCAACTGAGCCCATGGGCCACGACTGCTAAGCCTGTGCTCTAGAGCCCACGAGCCCCAACTACTGCAGCCAGCGTACCACAGCTAGAAAGTAGCTCTCGCCCGCCACAGCTGGAGAACGTGCAGGCACAGCAATGGAGACCCAGTGCAGCCAAATAAATAAATAAGAAACTAAGGATGCTTTATTTTTCCTTCAGAATCATAGCACAGACGGCCACCCCAATCACCAGGTGAATTTAGGATGAAAGCACAGACAGGAAATGGTGCTGTCTCACCTTTTTACAAGGAGACAAACTATCATTAGCCTTGAGACTATGTATGCAATGGTCCGTAAATGGTAAGGCTTTGTTCTCTGTTTCCTCGTCTCATTAGCAGACTACCTATATTGCATCCCACTTTCCGTTAGTGCCTGTTCAATAACAGAATACTTCCTTCTCCACATTTGTGGACGGTATTTTCCAGGGTGGCAGGAGATCTTATTTTTATCTTTCCTCAACATAAATGTAGCTAAACTGTATTCTCATTAGACCACTTCATTGGTCCCACTTTGACAGCTCCCTCAATAAGGAAAAGGTGGGGACTTACTTCCCTGGCAGCCCAGGAGTTAGGACTTCACGTTTCCACTGCAGGGGGTAGAGGTTCCATCCCTGGCTGGAGAGCTAAGATTCCACATGCTGTGTGACACCCCACCTAGATTACTGCAAAGCCATCTTACTCAAAACTGAACTTAAGTCCTTCCTCTGGGTTCTGATCTCAGGCACACAGGTCAGAAAACAAATCAGCCCTGAACTTCCCTCTTCTGTCTCAGCCCAGAATGAACGTATTACCATTGATCCTACCTTTTAAATAGCTCTCACACCCATGACTTCCACCTCCACCAAAGGAGGAGCTAGAGTGATCTTTCATAAATACACCTGCTGGTTCTATTCTCCTGACTGAGATTCTTCAATGGCCTCCCGCCATTCTGAGCAGAAGCCCTGGACAACTGTCACGACCTGTAAGGCCTGCAAGGTCTGACCCCTGCCTACCTGTCCAGCCCCATCTCCCTGACTCACTCCCCCTGCTTCTCTGTCCTCCAGCCCCAAGTGGGGCCTTAAACTCCAGGAGGACAGAGACCATGTCTGTTTGCTCATGCTATGTCCCTAGCACAATGCTCAGCACACAGCAGGTGGTAAATAAACACATCTGAAGAGTAATATTGATAGAACAACTGTAGCCTCTTAAATGGAAGGCAAATAAATGTACGTTTGTACCCTAGGTAGCTAACATAGGACTTGGACCATCATGAGACTAAAAAATGTTAAATAATTTTGCAAACTAGAGACAAACAGGATGAAATACAACACTGGCAATACCTGTTTATCAGTTCTGCCACACAAGTTACCGACATTGAGGTCTCTGCTCCTCCAGACACCCGTCCCCAGCCAAGGCAACCAAAGGCCTAACCATGTCCGAAGGAGGAGACCAGGAGCTGGAATAATGACACAGTCTGTGGAGTTGATTATATGAAAGTGAAAGTTGCTCAGGTGTGTCCACATCTTTGCGACCCCATGGACTATACAGTTTACTCCAAGCCAGAATCCTGGAGTGGGTAGCCTTTCCCTTCTCCAACAGATCTTTCCAACCCAGGAATCAAACCCAGGTCTCCCACATTGCAGGTGGATTCTTTACCAGCTGAGCCACAAGGGAAGCCCAAGAATACTGGAGGGAGTAGCCTATCCCTTCTCCAACGGATCTTCCCAACCCAGGAATTGAACCAGGGTCTCCTGCATTGCAGGCAGATTCTTTACAAACTGAGCTACCAGGGAAACAAATACACCCTGGGGCGCAGCATTGCTCAAATGAGCTCCAAGCTGCGTCTGCGTCTGCCTTGGAAGCACTCTCTACCGCTGGCCCATAAGGACCAGACATGGCCCCTCTGACCCTTGGGGTCTCACGTGGGTCTTCCTTCTCTTCACTCTTTGCTCAACTGAACTCCAAGTCTGTCCTTAAGGTCTCAGCTGAATACTACCTGCTCAGGAAAGCTGACCCTGTCCTTCCTCACCTCAGCTGCTGCCAGTGGCCCCATTATACATCCTCACAGCCCCCTCTACTGTCCCCACGGGGGGTACCCCCACCACCGTCAGTGTTTAATTGGTCATTTTCTATTTCCGTTCTGTCTCCCATGCTAGACTCATTGCTGATGAGTTGCTACTTCAACCCAAGTTGCTGTTTGAGGACAGGGGCTGTATCTGCTTTGGCCATCATTGTATCTCCAATATACAGCAACTGCTGGTACAAACCAGCTGTTCCTTAAATATGTGTGAGTGAAGGGATGAATGAAATATACAGATAAGCACTAGCTTTCGGAGTGACATGAAACTGACTCTGCCCTTACTATCTCAGGGATAAATTTCTTCCCATCCCTGAGTTCACTTCTTCCACTATAAATGAAGATAAATATTCCTACTTTACAGGATTATTGTAGGACTGAATAATCCAATAACTGCTTAGCATAGCGCTAAGACTCTCGGTGACTATTAAATATTATTTTCTTAGAAAATGGAGAAAAAGAGGAGTGTATGTGGTAGGGAAGACATATTCCATGCTCTAGACTCAGGCACAACTATAGCTCCCTAATGCAAACATATAGTTGCAAATCTGAATAAAAAATACTTTAAAAATATTTATTTATTTTTATTTATTTGGCTGCACCAGGTCTTAGTTGCAGCTCGCAGGACCTTCGATCTTCCATTGCTGCAAGAAGAATTCTTAGTTGCAGTGTGAGAACTTAGTTGCAGCATGTGGGATCTAGTTCCCTGACCAGGGGTTGAACCTGGGCCCCCTGCACTGGAAGTGCAGAGTCAGCCACTGGACCACCAGGGAAGTTACAGAATAAAAAAATATGTTTAGATGATACTACAGGAATGTGTCATCTAAAAGAATCATGAAATAGATCTGTCTATCTGACGAACTACAGGCCATGGGGTCTCAAAGGGTCTGACACAACCTAGCAGCTAAACAGCAACAGCATAGAACCAAGCCTCTTGGAGGATGTGAGGTGATCACATATTTACTTCCTGGACTCTGGGCACAGCATCAGGTTCTCTCAAAGCAAAGCACGTGAGGAATCCATTATTTCAGGGAAGGAAATTCCAAACCTGGGCTTCAAAACCTAAAGGACCTTGGTCCAGCAGTGCTGACCTCAGTCCAGGACATGCAGTTAGAACAACAGGTTTTCGCCTTTAGGACAACTGCTCTTCCTTTCTAGTAGGAAACTCCATACCTTAATGACAAAATGGCCCTTTGGTCTAGTGTCCTCCAGCATCCCGGGGTCACCTGCTTACCCCTTCCTGTGGCATTCCACATCCCCCAGAACTCCCCATTTAACTTTGTTTCCATCTTCGCTTAGATCTTCCTTTTTTAGACACACCATTTAACTTCCCCAAGTCTCAATTTCTTCATCTGTAAAAATGGAACTAAAAACGTACTTTCTTTTTGACTACATGGCATAGTATATGCCACACATTCAGTTCAGTTCAGGTCAGTTGCTCAATCATGTCTGAATCTTTGCGACCCCATGAATCGAAGCACGCCAGGCCTCCCTGTCCATCACCAACTCCCGGAGTTCACTCAGACTCACGTCCATAGAGTTGGTGATGCCATCCAGCCATCTCATCCTCTGTCGTCCCCTTCTCCTCCTGCCCCCAATCCCTCCCAGCATCACAGTCTTTTCCAATGAGTCAACTCTTCGCATCAGGTGGCCAGAGTATTGGAGTTTCAGCTTTAGCATCATTCCTTCCAAAGAACACCCAGGACTGATCTCCTTTAGAATGGACTGGTTGGATCTCCTTGCAGTCCAAGGGACTCTCAAGAGTCTTCTCCAACACCACAGTTCAAAAGCATCAATACTTTAGCACTCAGCTTTCTTTATGGTCCAACTCTCACATCCATACATGACCACTGGAAAAACCATAGCCTTGACTAGACGGACCTTTGTTGGCAAAGTAATGTCTCTGCTTTTGAATATGCTGTCTAGGTTGGTCATAACTTTCCTTCCAAGAATTAAGCGTCTTTTAATTTAATGGCTGCAGTCACCATCTGCAGTGATTTTGGAGCCCCCAAAAATAAAGTCTGACACTGTTTCCACTGTTTCCCCATCTATTTCCCATGAAGTGATGGGACCAGATGCCATGATCTTAGATCCCTAATCTATCTACAACCTAGAAAAAAATCACAACAAAGATCCTTGCCAATGGTTTAAATGTTTTTTTTTCCCCCAGAGTCTGTGTTTTTTACAGTAAAAAACCCCCACCCACCCTATTAATTAATGTACTGGAATAAAGATGATGCTGTTAAAGTGCTGCACTCAATATGCCAGCAAATTTGGAAAACTCAGCAGTCGCCACAGGACTGGAAAAGGTGATTTCATTCCAATCCTCAAGAAAGGCAATGCCAAAGAATGTTCAAACTACCGCACAATTGTACTCACACACCAGCAAAGTAATGCTCAAATTCTCCAAGCCAGGCTTCAACAGTACATGAACCGTGAACTTCCAGATGTTCAAGCTGGATTTAGAAAAGGCAGAGGAACCAGAAATCAAATTGCCAGCATCCACTGTATCATCAAAAAAAGCAAGAAAATTCCAGTAAAACATCTACTTCTGCTTTATTGACTACCCCAAAGCCTTTGACTGTGTGGATCACAACAAACTGTGGAAAATTCTTCAAGAGATGGGAATACCAGACCACCTGACCTGCCTCCTGAGAAATCTATATACAGGTCAAGAAGCAACAGTTAGAACTGAACATGGAACAACAGACTGGTTCCAAATAGGAAAAGGAGTATGTCAAGGCTGTATACTGTCACCCTGCTTATTTAACTTATATGCAGAGTACATCATGCAAAATGCTGGGCTGGATGAAGCACAAGCTGGAATCAAGATTGCAT
Organism: Bos indicus; assembly: GCF_029378745.1. Lineage (NCBI taxonomy): Eukaryota > Metazoa > Chordata > Mammalia > Artiodactyla > Bovidae > Bos > Bos indicus. The sequence continues at coordinate 36,389,823 of NC_091778.1, read as the reverse complement.
TGCTGGGGGAAATATCAATAACCTCAGATACGCAATGACACAACCCTTATAGCAGAAAGCAAAGAAGAACTAAAGAGCCTCTTGATGAAAGTGAAGGAGGAGAGTGAAAAAGTTGGCTTAAAACTCAACATTCAGGAAACTAAGATCAGGGCATCTGGTCCCATCGCTTCATGGGAAATAGATGGGGAAACAATGGAAACAGTGAGAGACTTTATTTTTTGGGGCTCCAAAATCACTGCAGATGGTGACTGCAGCCATGAAATTAAAAGACGCTTGCTCCCTGAAGAGAAGCTATGACCAACCTGACAGCATATTAAAAAGCAGAAACATTATTCTGCCAACAAAGGTCCATCTAGTCAAACTATGGTTTTTCCAGTAGTCATGTATGGATGTAAGAGTTGAACCATAAAGAAAGCTGAGCGCCAAAGAATTGATGCTTTTGAACTGTGGTGTTGAAAACTCTTGAGAGTCCCTTGGACTGCAAGGAGATCCAAGCAGTCCATCCTAGAGGAGATCAGTCCTGAATATTCATTGGAAGGACTGATGCTGAAGCTGAAACTCTGGCCACCTGATGCGAAGAACTGACTTATTGGAAAAGACCCTGATGCTAGGAGAGATTGATGGCAGGAGGAGAAGGGGACAATAGAGGATGAGATGGTTGGATGGCATCACCCACTCGATGGACATGAGTTTGATTAAGCTCCAAGAGTTGGTTATGGACAGAGAAGCCGGGCATGCTGCAGTCCCTGGGGTTGCAAAGAATTGGACACAACTGAGCAACTGAACTGAACTAGAACAAAATATATGATCCCAAAGAATCTCCAAATGTTGCAAAGAAAAATGATTAAACTAAATGGTCCTCTAATTCCATGTATACCCATTTTTAGGATGCCTTCCTTTAAAGCAAGCCCTATTAGGATGACATATACTTCAGTTAATCTGGAAATCTCACCATGTTGCTTCAGGGCATAGCAAAATGCCACCAAGAGAATCCCAGCAAGAAGGAGCACTCAGTGTCACTGGTCACCCTTTACCAAGGCCTAATCACAACCCTACTCCTTCCTTCCATCTCACTCCCGCCCAACATAAGCCACAGGAGAAAATGGAAGCCTCATCGCCTTAAGAAAAAGTTGGGAACCTCCATCTGGCTGGTAAGATGTATTATGGCAACAATTCAGATTACCTTTAAATATAAATTCTTGAGCAAAGACCTCTTCAAAAGCAATGCCTATACTGGAATGAGTATGTTTTATATAGAAGCCTAGTCTTATTTTTTAATTATTTATTTATTTTTGGCTGTGCTGGGTCTTTGTTGCTGTGTGCAGACTTTCTCTAGTTGCCGCAAGCAGGGGTCACTCTCTAGTTGTGGTATGTGGGTTTCTCATTTTGCTGGCTTCTCCAGTTGGAGTGCATGGGCTCTAGAATTCGGGCTCAGCAGCTGTGGCGAAGGGGCTTAATTGTGGCTCATAGACTTAGATGCTCTACAGTATGTGCAATCTTCCTGGACCAGGGATTGAGCCCGAGTCTCCTACATTGGCAGGTGGATTCTTAACCACTGGACCACCAGATAAGTCCAGAAGCCTAGCTTTAAAAGCCTGCTTCCCTCATTTATTGGCTGTGGGTGCTCTCAGCACCCAAAACGGTCTGGAGTACAGTTATGCCACTCACTACACTCTCCTGCATTAGGAGTAAGAGATATCCACACAGTCATTCTGGTGGGCTCTCAAAAAAGTTAGTTCCCTGCCTATCCTTCTTAAGAATTAGATCATTTTTGCTGATTCTATCCCTAAATCACAGCTTCCCTGGTGGTTAGTGGTAAAGAATATGCCTGCCATGCGGGAGGCAAAATGTGTTCTATTCCTGTGTCCGTAAGAACCCCTGGAGAAGGAAATGGAAACCCATTCCAGTATTCTTGCCTGGGAAATTCCATGGACAGAGGAGCCTGGCCGGCTGCACTTCATGGGGTCACGAAGAGTAGGACACAACTTAGCAATCCTTGTATCACCATGTTGAGGATCCTTTTTTCTATCTGCCACTTTTCTAACAACTGACTTTCTGTTTTCCCCACACACAGGTTGGAAGATGTGAAAAGCACTTCCTGGTAATTCCATTAAGAGAACCAAGTATTATTTTCACTAAACACACGCGTATATGAAGGTCAAAAGTTATTTCAAAAGTAACTTGTCAACTCAAACCACTACAGCAAAGCAAACTATAGGGTTCTATGGGTACCATTTGTTGAGCCTGTTCTGTGCCACATGTAGTTGGAACAATCGGCTTTCGCCTTTAGGACAACTGCCGTTCCTTCCTAGTAGGAAACTCCATGCATTAATGACAAAATGTCCCTTTGCTCCCGTGTCCTCCAGTTCTAGAGCCCAGGGTCACCAGTTTCACCCTTCCTGTGGCATTCCACTTTCCTCAGTACACCCCATTTAACTTTGTTTCCGTCCTCCCTCAGATCTAAAAACTAACTTTCTCTGTTTTCCACACACACGGGTTGGAGATATCAAAAGCACTTCCTGGATCGTGTACCATCCACGTGCAATCTCATCACGCTTCTCGACAAACTCATAGGTGGGCATTCTGCACATCAGAACACAAGTCCAAGCCGCACAACTTGGCGACGGCAGAGAAAGGGCCACAAGAGCCAGAGACGCCGTGGCCGTCCCGCGGGCGCGCAGCAGGCACCACCCCGCTCCGCCTCCGAACAAGGGTACCTGCTGCCCTAACTCTGCACGGGCCGTGTGCCTCAAGCCCCGGCCATGCCTGGCGCGGAATCGGGGAAACCTGGGTAACCGGATCAGCCGCCCGCCTACACCTACTTGTGGCCAAGCCAATCGAGGCTCCCTTGCGGCTCAGTGGTAAAGAATCCGCCTGCAATGCGGAAGACTAGGTTCGATCCCTGGGCTGGGAAGATCCCTTGGAGAAGGGAAAGGCTACCCACCCCAGTATTCAGGCCTGGAGAATTCCGTGGACTGTATAGTCCATGGGGTCGCAAAGAGTCTGACTGAGCGACTTTCACTTTCACTTTCAAACCGAGGCTCAGAGAGTAGCGAAGGCGAGGCTCTGCACCAAAAAACCGCCGAGCCCGAACTCCGGCGCGGGCGCCCCTCCGGGTCTGCTCAGCCTCCACATCGCTTCGTTCCCCTCAAGAGGGCGGGACGCGCTCGAACCGGGATCTGCCGCGCGCCTCAGTTTAGAGCGGGACCCCAGTAGCCACCGAAGTTCCCCCGCTTGCAGCCCTACCTGGTTGCTGCGGAGACCATGACGCGTCAACGCCAACAGCCCGCCAGTGACGTATTTTTCCCTCGCCTGGTGGTATGGCTCTGTCCAATCACGGCCGTGAGACTGCGCGTGCGCCCCTCAGGCCACAGGGAGGCGCTGCGGGTTGGGAGCGGTCTGAACATTGTCCTCTGGTGTACAGGCCCTACTTCCATATTCCGGAGGGAAATTAAGAAAGTCACGGTGTGAGTTTCGTGCACTCTGCTGGTGTGGGGGCAAGGGAGGGAAGGGAACACAGAGTTGGGGAATGTGTGTGCTCAGTCGGCTTACTCGTGTCCGACTCTTTGCGACCCTATGGACTGTAGCGCGCCCAGGCTCCTCTGTCCTTGGGATTCTCCAGGCAAGAATACTGGAGCGGGTTGCCAGTTCCTTCTCCAGGGGATCTTCCCGACCCAGGGATGGAGTCGTCTCTCTTGCGTCTCCCGCATTGGCAGATGTATTCTTTACCACTAGCGCCACCTGGGAAGTCTTGAGAATGTATGCTGCTGCTAAGCTGCTAAGACACTTCAGTCGTGTTCGGCTCTATGCGACCCCATAGACGGCAGCCCAGCAGACTCCCGTCCCTGGGATTCTCCAGGCAAGCATACTGGAGTTGGTTACCATTTCCTTCTCCAGTGCATGAAAGTGAAAGTGAAGTTGCTCAATCCTGTCCAATTCTTCATGACTCCATGGACTGTAGCCTACCAGGCTCCTCCGTCCATGGGATTTCCCAGGCAAGAGTACTGGAGTGGGTTGCCATTGCCTTCTCCGGAGAATGTATGCTAGGTAGTATAAACCCTTAGTGATTAAAGCCGTGTCATATTGGCTGAAAGATAAATAAAAAGATCAATGGGAAAGAAGAGAGAGGCCAGAAACAAACCCTGGGGTATGTAGTCACGTGTTTTCTCACAAAAGAGTCCCAGTAATGCAATAGGAAAGTTCTTAGCAAGAAAAAGAGCTTGATCTGTTGAATTGGTTGTCAGGGTTGGGGGATGAACCGTAATCCCTACTTCATGCAAGAAAATAAATGCAAAATGGGTTGTGTCATGGTCTGTGCAAGGGTTGGAAAATAATTTCTAGACATGAGACAGAATGAGAGTAGAATAGAGTTTATTAGAGCAGGAGACCTGTTAGAACAGTGGGCCAACATCCTGAATCTGGGAGAGAAGACCCTTTTCATGGGTTAGTAGTGCTTAGTCGCGTCCAACTCTAGGGGACCCCAAGGACTGTAGCCCACTAGCCTTCTCTGTCCATGGAATTTTCCAGGCTAGAATACTGAAGTGGGGTGCCCTTTCCTCCTCCAAGGTATCTTCCCAACCCAGGGAATGAACCTGCATCTCCTGCGTCTCCTACATTGGTAGGTGGATTCTTTACCACTGAACTTGGGAAGCCCCTTTTATGGGTTTGTAGCCAATTTTTATAGTCTCAAGAGAAAAATTCCTGCTGGAAGGGTGGCATTAGGTGATTGGTTAAGGCACTATAGGGTGAGTACCTGGGTGGGTATTTTTACCTAATATGGGGTCAGGAAGGTGGCCAGTAAAGCCTAGGGGGGTTCTGGGCAACAGTTACAGTGAGACTTAGTCAGTTCCGGAGATGACCTTGGCGTGGAGCTCTGCATCTGTGGCCTTTGTACAAGACCTCACACCTGGTACAGGGCACCACAGATTGTAGACCTAGATGTGAAAGATAAAACTGTGGATAGTAACAGCTAATTGCAGAATATAAGGAGCACAGGCCTTAGGCACATGGTCTTCAGTAGTCGAGGCACATGGACTCTGTAGTTGCAGCTCATGGGCTCTAGACCTTGGGCTCAATAGTTGTGACTCACAGGCTTAGTTGCTCCATGGCATGTGGAATTTTCCTGGATTAGGGATCAAACCCATTTCCCTGCCCATGTTGGTGGGTGGATTCTTAAGCACTGGACCAGCAGGGAAATCCAACTGGCAGGTTCTTGAGGGCAGGAACTATGTTTCTCTACCTTACCCTTTTGGGCACAAATTAAGTGTTAAAAACCTTTTCTTTTTAATGACTTTTTAAAAATTGAAGTTTGGGAGGGTAGATTTCCCATACACTCCCTGCCCCTACACATGCATTGCGTGCTCAGTGGCTCAGTCATGGTCAACTCTTTGTGACCCCGTGGACTGTAGCCCACCAGGCTTCTCTGACCATGGGATTTCCCAGGCAAGAATAATGGAGTGGGTTGCCATTTCCTCTTCCAGGGGATCTTCCCAACCCAGGGATCGAACCCGCATCTCCTCCGTCTCCTACATTGGCAGGTGGATTCTTTACCACTAAGCCACCTGGGAACCCACACATTCATTTCCTCCCCCATTATCAACATCACTCATCAGATGGTACACTTTCTACCAAGGATGAAACAACACTGACACATCATAATCACCCCAAGAGCTCACTTTACTTGAGGGTCCACTCTTGTTCTATATTCTGAGTGTTTGGACAAATGTATAATGATGTATATCCATGATTATAATATATTTTTACTGCCTTAAAATTTCTCTGTGCTCTGCCTATTTATCCTTTCTCCCCCTCCTATTAATAACCTTTTATTGAGGAAAGTTTATGATATAAAACTTTATTTTTTAATATATTTATTTGGCTGCACTGGATCTTGTGGCACACAAGATCTTCACTGCAACATGTGGATTCTTTAGTTGTAGCATGTGGGATCTCGTTCCCTGAGCAGGGATGGAACCCAGGCCCCCTGCATTGGAAGCATGGAGTCTTAGCCACTGAAACACCAGGCAAGTCCTAAGACATGAAACTTGGAAGCATCATCATAAATTTGTGGCTATGAATACTTAATTTCCCCCCCTTGTAATTCAGGTTCTGATTTATGAAGTCATAAGACTGATCTCGGAGAAGGCAATGGCACCCCACTCCAGTACTCTTGCCTGGAAAATCCCATGGATGGAGGAGCCTGGTGGGCTACAGTCCATGCTAAAGGTCTGACACAACTGAGCGACTTCACTTTCACTTTTCACTTTCATGCATTGGAGAAGGAAATGGCAACCCACTCCAGTGTTCTTGCCTGGAGAATCCCAGGGACGGGGGAGCCTGGTGGGCTGCCTTCTATGGGGTCACACAGAGTCGGACACGACTGAAGTGACTTAGCAGCAAGACTGATCTTGGGTGGCCTCAGCCTGCAAGGGCTTGGAGCGAAGCTTGAGTTCCCAACCAGAAATTGAGCTGGGTCACGTCAGTGAAAGCCCCAGATCCTAGCCACTAGACCAGTGATCAGGGACAAGTGCCCTGGCCCTTTGGTTTTGCAGAAAAGAATTTCCACAAAGACAGAAAGTAGTGAAGCAAATAAAATGTTTACTAAGAGGAAAAAAAGTACAGTACATGTGCATAGGCAAGGGGCAGACTCAGAAAGAGGGTCCCTGAGTTGTGCCCTCTTGGCAGTTTGAATCACTTATATGGGACATTTCTTCCAGTTTTCCTTTGGCCAATAATTTTGATTTGCCTGGTTCACAGTCTGTATTTGATATATCTCAGGATCCTTCCATGTGAGCACACATATCTCTTAGCCAAAATGGATCCTACCACAAACATATCTGGGTGTTCCCTGACATTGCTCCCCCTTTGGCCTGCAGTCCGGAGGCTTTCTGCCCACTTGTGGTTGGGGAGGTCTCTGGATTTCAGTAATGAGAGATACGTGGTCTGGGCATGGCCCAGCCTCCTCCCTTAATTGTCCTGCTATTCCTGTCTTAGAGTTTCAGTCCAGAGGGAATGAATCTCCAATTGCTTTACCCTGGGAGTTCATCTGCCTCCTGCCTCAGGACTACTAATCTACAAAGGGAATATGGACGGTAGTTAGTTATTTTGAGGTTGTAAGGCACTTTGGGGTCCAAATGTTAACTGGTGTATTACTGAATGCAGACTGAGGGTGGCAAGCCTCATAACTGAGGGACCAGAACATGCTTGCAGCCTGGAATCCTCTTAAATTCTGATTTCCTTTCCTCCCTCTGGGTTTCTGGTTCTGTGTGAAATGGATTCCGTCCTCCTGGTAATTGTTGGGGAATGGGATGTCACTGTTATTTTTCTTTTTTGTTTTGTTCTTAATTTTTTAAGTTGTATAAAGTGAAAGTGTTAGTTGCTCAGTCATGTCTGATTTTTTGCAACCCCATGGACTGTAGCCCACCAGGCTCCTCTGTCCATGCTTTTGTCCAGGCAAGAATACTGGAGTGGGTTGCCATTTCCTCCTCCAGAGGATCTTCCCAACCCAGGGATCGAACCCCCATTTCCCACATTGCAGGCAGATTCCTTATGGTCTGAGCCACCAGGATATAGACTATTTAAAATGTTGTGTTAATTACTGCTGTACTGCAAAGTGATTCAGTGATACACATACACACTTTAACATTCTGTTCCAATATGATTAGTCCCAGGATACTGAATATAGCTCCCTATGCAATACAGTTTTCTGCTATTGTTGCTCAGATGTCGCATTTTTGATTCCCACAAGTTACTCACTTTTCTTTTTCAACTGACATTGAAAGCCGGGAGATTCAAAGCCTGCCCCCCAACTAAAGAGTGAGGCTCTCCGGGCGGGCACTCGCAAGGGTTCTAGCACCAGAGACCTAAACCAGAGTGGGAGGTTGGGGAAGCACCGTAGGACTGGGCAAAGGCCCGGATCCACGGATGGCCCTCAGGAATGGCCCTTCTGTCAGGGCTCTCAACTGTCAATCAAGAAGTCTCCTTGCGACCGGGCCAATCAGGCTCCGAGGCCAGGGCTCCGAAAGCGCTGAGGGCAGTTGGCTGACCCTCCCAGCACTGGGTGCCATGATGATGCTGCTTTCTTCCTGCTCCTTCATCCCCACAAAACCCCCTTCCCTCACTGTAGGGGAAAGAAACATCGCCCTTCTCAGCCGGCATCGCCGAGAGACCACCCGTCCCTCTAGGTCACTCTGGCCAACAGGAGACTGCACTTCCAGAATGCTTCGCAGGTAGGCGGGCCAGTAGGACGTCAGCAGCCTGCGACCACTTCCGGCGTCCCCTGCTGGCACGTCGGCTGGGGGCTGTGACAGACAGGAGGTCCCGACCCACGAGGTGGGACAATGGGTCCCTGAAACTAGGGAGGGGCCCGGCTTTTCGGGGGTCGGTGTCTCGCTCCCGTTTTCTATGGGCAAGTCTCAGGATTTGGTGCTAAAGGGGTATCCTACCCTGTAACCCACCAACAGAAGTGCCGCTACGTGCCTGCCCACCCCACTCATAATCGCCCAAACCCAGGAACGGCCCAAATCATTCACCAACAGGCAGTTGAGGTATAATCTTTCAATGGGCTGTCAGGAAATCGACGGAAAGGGCGGATGGCTCCGTTGGCGGTTATAGGGAACTGTTACCGGACCAAGATGGCGGCAGTCAGGCTCCACCTCATTTCCTGTTGTTGTTGTTCAGTTGCACAATTGTGTCCGACTCTTTGCGACCCCATGGACTGCAGCACGCCAGGCTTATCTGTCTTTCACCATCTCCCAGAACTTTCTCAAACTCACGTCCATTGAGTCTCTGATGCCATCCAACTGGGGTGACCCAAGGACGAAAGAGCAGGTAAAACAAAGTAGGGTCTTGGAATGTAGGAACAGAAAAACCAGACCCTCCCCCATGTTGTAACTATTAATGGAACTGTATAATCTGTCTCTCCTCCTACCCCATAGGGAGAAGGTATTTGCCCTACTTTTCCCCCACCCAGTATACATGCCTCATCCAATCAGCAAATGACCCACAAGACCCCTATCCCACTCCTTGTACCCTGGGTATAAAGGTGGGCTAAGGACCCCTGTTCAACGTTGTTCTCCCTTGAGCTGGCCCACTGTTCTAACAGCCTCTCCCAGTCTAATAAACTTTTATTTCCCTCTCATTCTGTCTCATGTCTGGAAATTCTTTTCCAACCTGCACCCAGACCACAACACCAACCATCTCATCCTCTGTCATGCCCTTCTCCTGTCTTCAGTCTTTCCCATCATCAGGGTCTTTTCTAATGACTGGCCTCTTCACATCAGGTGGCCAAAGTATTGGAGCTTCAGTTTCACCACCAGTCTTCCCAATGAATATTCAGGACTGTCTTCCTTTAGGACTGACTAGTTTTGAAACCGTTTATCCCAGAGTGGGACTTGAACCCATGTGCTGGGACACAAACCTATCCAAAACCTAGTTTGGGACCCCGAACCCAGCCAAAACTCTGCTTGGGACTTGCACCCATGGCTAGGACTTGAACCTAGCCAAAACCCACAGTACCTGGTTTCAGGGCCTAATAGTAGTCAAGGCTATGGTTTTTCCAGTAGTCATGTATGAATGTGAGAGTTGGCCTATAAAGAAAGCTAAGCGCTGAAGAATTGATGCTTTTGAACTGTGGTGTTGGAGAAGACTCTTGAGAGTCCCTTGGACTGTAAGAAGATTCAACCAGTCCATCCTAAAGAAGATCAGTCCTAGATGTTCATTGGAAGGACTGATGTTGAAGCTGAAACTCCAATACTTTGGCCACCTGATGTGAAGATTCTGGGAAAGATTGAGGACAGGAGAAGGGGATGACAGAGTATGAGATGGTTGGATGGCATCACTGACTTGATGGACATGGGTTTGGGTGGACTCTGGGAGTTTGTGATGGACAGGGAGGCCTGGCATGCTGCGGCTCATGGGTTCACAAGGAGTCAGACACGACTCAGCAACTGAACTGAACTGAATGCTCAGGTTCTTGATGTCTCATCACAGAAAGAATATAGTGAGAGACAAAGGTAAGAAGTGGATTTATTCAGATTCACGGAGAAGCACACTCAACAGACAAGAGTGTGGGCCATCACAGAGGGCTAGTGCAGCCGCCAAATATGGCATGGTTAGTTTTTATAGGCTGGGTAACTTCATATGCTAATGAGTGGGAGGATTATTCCAACTATTTTTGGGAAGATGTGGAGGTTTCCAGGATTTGGGCCACGGCCCACTCCTTGGTCTTTTGACAGTGCTTTGGAACTGTCAGGGCACCTCTGGGTGTGTCATTTCACTTGCTGATTGAAGATCAGGGTCTAATCTTGTCTGCCATCTTGGTCCTATTTGATTCTAATTGGTTTATTGGTTCTAATTTTATTTTATTGGTTCTAATTCTAATTGTGTCCTTTGGCTATGTCATTCTTTCAAAAGTTGTGCCCTGTTTCTCTCCCTCCGGTTACAGTTTGACCTCCTTGCAGTCCAAGGAATTTTTAAGTGTCTTCTCTAAACCACTGTTCAAAAGCATCTATCCTTCAGTGCTCAGCCTTCTTTATGGTCTAACTCATATCCATACATGACTACTAGAAAAACCATAGCTTTGACAATATGGACATTTCTTGGCAAAGTAATGTTTCTGCTTTTTAATATGCTATCTAGGTTTGTCATAGCTTTTCTTCCAAGGAGCAAGCATCTCTTAATTTCATGGCTGCAGTCATCATCTGTGATTTTAGAGCCAAAGAAAATAAAGTTTGTCACTGTTTCCATTGTTCCCCCATCTATTTGCCATGAAGTGATAGGACTGGATGCCATGATCTTAATTTTTTGAATGTTGAGTTTGAAGCCAGCTTTTTCACTCTCCTCTTTCATCTTCATCAAGAGGCTCCTTAGTTCCTCTTCACTTTCTGCCATAAGGGTGGTGTCATCTGTATATCTGAGGTTATTGATATTTCTCCCCGCAATCTTGATTCCAGCTTGTGCTTCATCCAGCCCAACATTTCACATGATGTACTCTGAATATAAGTTAAATAAGCAGGGTGACAATATGCAGCCTTGACCTACTCCTTTCCCAATTTGGAACCAGTCCATCATTCCATGTCCAGTTCTGTTATTTCTTGACTTGCATACAGATTTCTCAGGCAGGTAAGGTGGTCTGGTATTCCCATTTCTTTCAGAATTTTCCACAGTTTGTTGTGATCCACACAATCAAGGCTTTGGCATAGTCAATAAAGCAGAAGTAGATTTTTTTCTGGAATTTTCTTGTTTTTTCTATGATCCAACAGATGTTGACAATTTGATTTCTGGTTCCTCTGCTTTGTAAATCCAGCTTGAATATCTGAAAGTTCTCAGTTCACATACTGTTAAAGCCTATCTTGGAGAATTCTGAGCATTACTTTGTTAGCATGTGAGAGTGCAATTGAAAATTATTTGGCATGGCTTTTCTTTGGGACTGGAATGAAAACTGACCTTTTCCAGTCCTGGCCAGTGCTGAGTTTTCCAAATTTGCTTGCATATTGAGTGCAGCACTTTCACAGCATCATTTTTTAGGATCTGAAAAAAGCTCACCTGGAATTCCATCACCTCCACTAACTTTGTTCATAGTGATGCTTCCTAAGGCCCACTTGACTTTACACTCCAGGATGTCTGGCTCTAGGTGGGTGATCATACCATCATAGTTATCTGAGTCTTTAAGATCTTTTTTGTATAGTTCTGTGTATTCTTGCCACCTGTTCTTAATATCTTATGCTTCTGTTAGGTCTATACTGTTTCTGTCCTTTATTGTGCCCATCTTTGTATGAAATATTCCCATGGTATCTCTAATTTTCTTGAAGAGACCTCTAGTCTTTCCCATTCTATTGTTATCTTCTATGTATTTGCATTGATCACTGAGGGAGGCTTTCTTATTTCTCCTTGCTATTTGGAAATCTGCATTCAGATGAGTATATCTTTCTTTTTCTCCTTTGCCTTTCATTTCTCTTCTTTTCTCAGCTATTTGTAAGGCCTCCTCAGATAACCATTTTGCCTTTTTGCATTTCTTTTTCTTGGGCATGGCTTTGATCACCACCTCCTGTACAATGTTACAAACCTCCGTCCATAGTTCTTCAGGCACTCTGTCTGTCAGGTCTAGTCCCTTGAATCTATTTGTCAATTTCACTGTATAATCATTAGGGATTTGATTTAGGTCATACCTGAATGGCCTAGTGGTTTTCCATACTTTCTTCAATTTAAATCTGAATTTTGCTATAAGGAGTTCATGATCTGAGCCACAGTCAGCTCCTGGTCTTGTTCTGGATTAAAGGAGTAATTGGATTAAAGATTTACTGAGCATGGCCCTGCCCACCAGAGCAAGACTCAGTTTTCCCCACAGCCAGTCCTTCCCATCAGGAAGTTTCCATAAGCTTCTTATCCTCTTCCATCAGAAGGCAGACAGAATGAAAACCACAATCACAGAAAACTAAACAAACTAATCACATGGATCATAACCTTGTCTAACTCAATGAAACTATGAGCCATGCCTTGTAGGGCCACCCAAGACAGGTGGGTCATGGTGGGGAGTTCTGACAAAATGTGGTCCACTGGAGAAGGGAATGACAAACCACTTTAGCAACCTTGCCTTGAGAACCCTGTGCTGCTGCTGCTAAGTCTCTTCAGTCGTGTCCGACTCTGTGCGACCCCAGAAACGGCAGCCCACCAGGCTTCCCCGTCCCTGGGATTCTCCAGGCAAGAACACTGGAGTGGCTTGCCATTTCCTTCTCCAGTGCATGAAAGTGAAAAGTGAAAGTGAAGTCGCTCAGTCATTTCCGACTCCTAGCGACCCCATGGACTGCAGCCTACCAGGCTCCTCCGTCCATGGGATTTTCCAAGCAAGAGTACTGGAGTGGGGTGCCATTATCTTCTCCGAGAGAACCCTGTGAACAGTATGAAAAGGCAAAAATATCTGACACTGAAAGATGACCTCCCCAGGTTGGTAGGTTTCCAATATGCTACTGGAAAAGAGTGGAGAAATAGCTTCAGAAGGAATGAAGAAGCTGAGCCAAGGTGGAAATAATGCCCAGTTGTGGATGTGTCTGGTGGTGAAAGTAAAGTCCAGTACTGTAAAGAACAATATTGCATAGGAACCTGGAATGTTAGGTCCATGAATCAAGGTAAATTGGACGTGGTCAAACAGGAGATGGTAAGAGTGAACATCAATATTTTAGAAATTAGTGAACTAAAGTGGACCGGAATGGGCAAATTAAATTCAGATGACCATTATATTTACTACTGTTTGCAAAAACCCCTTAGAAGAAATCCCTCATAGTTAACAAAAAGTCTGAAATGCAGTACTTGTGTGCAGTCTCAAAAATGACACAATGATCTCTGTTCATTTCCAAGGCAAACCATTCAACATCACAGTAATCCAAGCCTATGCCCCAACCACTAATGCTGAAGAAGCTGATGTTGAATGGTTCTGTGATGACCTACAAGACCTTCTAGAAATAACACCAAAAAAAGATGTCCTTTTCATCATAAGGGACTGGAACACAGAAGTAGGAAGTCAAGAGATATCTGGAGTAACAGGCAAGTTTGGTCTTAGAGTACAAAATGAAGCAGTACAAAGGCTAACAGAGTTTTGCCAAGAGAATGCATGGGTCATAGCAAACACCCTCTTCCAACAACACAAGAGACGACTCTACACATGGACATTACCAGATAGTCAATACCGAAATCAGATTGATTATATTCTTTGCAGCCCAAGATGGAGAAGGTCTATACAGTCAGCCAAAACAAGACTGGGAGCTGACTATGGCTCAGATCATGAATTCCTTACTGCAAAATTCATTTCCTGTAGGCAATGACTCAACACACTTAAGTAACAAATGAGCTCGTGCAGATACAACTCATGCACACCATTATATCACCCTTTGGAGAGCCACCACTTTTGTTCTCAGAGCTATATAAGACCAGGCTCCTCCGTCCATGGCATTTTCCAGGCAAGAGTACTGGAGTGGGGTGCCATTATCTTCTCGTATACAGGAAGTCCCTGGCTGCTGTACCAGCCATCCACAAATAAAGCATATCTGAAGTCTTCTTCCAGCCTCCCAACCCACACTTTACCTACCTGAGGTTCAGTGATCAGCATGACAGTTGGTGTAGTTGGCAGGATTCCCAGCAGGTAGGAGAGCCAGAGGCTTCAGTGGATGGAGGAAGCCAGTGGCCACCACTCAGCATGTGGTACCAGGTGGCCATGGTCCTCCTGGCGTGGGCCCCATTAGAAGGCTGGGAGCCAGAGGATGGGGCGCCTACTACCCTTGAAAAAGTGTTGCAGGCCGTGAGTTCCCATCTACTTGATACAGCGGCAGGTACTGCCACTGGCACCTTGGGCTGGATATTCTTGACTGCCTTGAAGGTGAATATGGACAATGCCCTACATGATGCTGCACAGGTTTTGAGTTGCAGAGACAGGCGGAAGAGCTAGAACAGTGTATACGAACTTTTGCTGGAGCAAAAGATGTGTGGCCTTGATGAACCCAGCACCTCAGACAGCAAGGTACAGCAGAAGATGAAACATAAACAACCTTTGGCTCAAGGGGAATCATCCCAGGGGGCCCCTAATATGACTGAATTTATGACCTATCAGCCATTACTCAAGCAGAGTTGTTCTATTTGGGTGGAGCATTCAACAGACGCAGGGGGGACATCTAGTGTCATGGCTCCTATAATTCTGGGACACTGGGGTAGACAGTATTATCTGCACAGGGGATGAAATAGAGCGTTTGGCATTTTGACCCCTTATTGCAGCAGAGATTGAATAACACGAGGCAGCATATGCAGGGGCATCTCAACCAAACACGCTCCCTGATGGAATGGACCAACCATCCAAACAGTTCGGACTAATGTGGGGATTCCCAGATACTGTTTAAGTAAATGGCATACATTTGCCAAATTGACTCAGGTCATAAGGGAATTAGGCATGAAACAGTCTAACCTGAACCTGAGTGTTTAACCTGAACACAAAGAGCTCGGATGATGAACAATTTACAAGCGGCATGCAAAATGCCATTTTGAACAATGCCCTGTCCACCTCTTTTGGATCCCTGACTTCAGTTCTTGTGCCCTCTGTGGAGTGCCCTCTCTGTGAAGTGGCCTCAATTATAGCAAGTCTAGGAAAGGTGGAGGGGAGAGGGAGAGTGTCAGGCAAAAGGTACCAGTGATGTGAAGACCCCTAAAGCGGCCCCATCTGGGTCATACGGATGCAAATGTGGGCCTATTTGTTTGCAGTGGGAGTTGACAGAAATAAAATTGATAAGCAGCCCAATGCTGTGCTCCTAGAATTATGGAGGCAACTGAGACCAGAACAACAGTTCACCAAGTGTGGGACATGGCCATGCAAGAGACACGGGCAGTACAGTTAGATTACATGGCACCCAAGGACGCCTCTTTGGATGCCCGTTTCCAATTTGAATAGGGCTTAGGCCAAGGTTCTTGCCCAAAAGGAGTAAGCGGGGACTGGAGGCACCATGTAGAACTTGCAGTTCACTGGTCTTAGACCAACATACAGAGAGAGTAATGGCCTTGGTTGAAACCAGTGCTGAATGTAGCCTCATCTATGGTAAATCTGGACAGTTTCCAGGCCCTAGTGCAGGACCTGATGGATATGGCGACCAGACAGTTGAGGTTAAGGCTGTGTCCTTACCTTTGGAAATTGGGGAAATTCCTGCAAGGGTATATACTGTGTATATGTCCCTGATGCCAGGAACTGTTCTCTCCCAGGATAAGAAACTTGCCTGTGTCTGACTAAATAATCGAGTTACCTGTGTTGGTACTCTTAATGTCTTTGTCCCTTGTCCAAAGGTGTGTCATGGCAATCCAGTCATAGATTGGACCCACACTTAGGCAGAAGTACAAAATCTGTCAGCTTGTTGGGGCCACCATGGGATTTTCCAGGCAGATCCAACCCATAACACTGGCAAATTGGGCTTGGAAGTTAACCTTCTTTCGACCAGACTCAATGACAGCTGAGTGGAATGGCACAAGGAGCTCTTCCGTGCAGGATGTGAAGAAGCGGCAGAATATATCCCACCCCGGGGGATCATGTGACGTGGGGCGGGTTCTCCTGGCTACCTGCTGTAAGTGTTGAAGTACCAACCATAGTCTCCTTTGTGTGGAAAAGAGAGACAGGTTGGCCCAGCAGGTTGGACCTCCCCTAACCCTCTGTGTTAACATCAGCATCGTCCAAGGGCATCATTCGGATAATAGTGTTGTTCCTGTTCCCCATGGGACCTTGTGGATATGTGAGCCATAAGGATGACCATACTTGCCTAGGAACTAAACAGGGTGATGTACATGAGGCCGGCTGTACCTGCCTTCCTTGGTATATACAACCTTTCCACACCACACCGCCAACTGGGACATGGTCTATACATGATTTAGGGTGAAATGGACACCATGGTGATATTACCCACTGGCCTTATTTGTACACCAAGGAGTGGCCATAGTATATTGCACATTGCCTGTGCTTTGAATTACATGCATCAAGCACTAACACTGTCAGATGAAGAAGTATATCAAATGAGGAAAATGGTTTTACAGAACTAAATGGCCCTAGATTTTCTAACAGTCGCTCAAGGCAGCATATGTGCACTGTTGGTGCTGAGTGTTGTGTGTATATGCCAGGTAACTGTAAGAACGTGAAAATGGGCCTGCAAGGTATGACGCAGGAAATGGAGAAAGTACAGCAGCTCCCTGGAGGCGCCCTGCAGGAGCTGTGCACCGGATCATCCAGCACCTGGCGTTGACTTTAGTGTGCGTTGGTGGAAGAGCCGGCATCCTGGTAGTGGGCTGCTGAGCCTCTCCTGTTGTTGTGGGGTGCAAGCCCAGGGGCTGGTGTGACTCACCAAGGGGGTATCGTGGAAGACGGACTGCAGGTGGATTGTGAGGCAAGAGACCCTGAAGGGGTGGAATGTAGAGAAGTGTCACTACACCAAGATTGCGGCGGTAGGTGGCAGGTTCCCACCTCATTTCCTGTAGAGAATGACTTAGCATGCTATTGTATCAGATGAACTCGTAGAGAGTATGGCACCTGTGCACCACCATATAACTCTTCAGAGAGCTGCCACTTTTGTTTGCAGAGCTGTACAAGGTCGTGCGGAAGTCTCTGGCTGCTGCCCCAGCCACCCACAAATAAAGCACGTCAGAAATCTTCAATCTCCCCAGCTCACTCCTTACCTACTCAGGGTTCAGTGACAGGCACAACACAGGTCATGGGTGAACAGCCGACCTGGTGACAGGGGTCTTTCACAGACACACAGGGCGTCACTTCATGAAGTCCAAGAGCATGTGATGGAGGCAGCAAGGGCCAGAGAAGTGGGGAGGGTCTTGAGAGAGCCTTGTGAGTGGGAGTTCCTTTCCAGCTTGATGCGGGGCTGGTTGTACAAGTGAACACATGGAAAAGTCCTTCGAGCTGTACTTTAAGTTTAGTGCACTTCATTGTTTGTGTATTACAACTGTGTACAGTACACCCCAAAAAAGTGAAAGATGGAACATTTCTTCTTTGAGTCAGTCTTCCCATATCCTCCAAAACTAGGCCAGGAGGTTTCAGTGTAAATTTTCTGCTTTTGTTATAATCAAGTCTCATTTTTCAATAAATTACTCCCTATCATTTTCAGTCTGAAGTGCAAATTCCGTTGGTTAGTGATATAATATTGTGGTTAAAGGAGCAGGTTCTGGGACTTCCCTGGTGGTCCAGTGGCTAAGACTCTGTGCTCCCAGTGCAGGAGGCTGGGAATCCCTGGTCAGGGAACTAGATCCCACATGCCACAACTAAAGATCCTACAGTTCAGTTCAGTTCAGTCACTCAGTTGTGTCCGGCTCTTTTCAACCCCATGAACCACAGCATGCCAGGCCTCCCTGTCCATCACAAACTCCCAGAGTTTACCCAAACTCATGTCCATTGAGTCAGTGATGCCATCCAACCATCTCATCCTCTGTTGTCCCCTTCTCCTCCTGCCTTCAATCTTTCCCAGCATCAGGGTCTTTTCAAATGAGTCAGCTCTTCACATCAGGTGGCCAAAGTGTTAGAGTTTCAGCTTCAACATCAGTCCTTCCAATGAACACTCAGGACTAATCTCCTTTAGGATGGACTGGTTGGATCTCCTTGCAGTCCAAGGGACTCTCAAGAGTCTTCTCCAATACCACAGTTCAAAAGCTTCAATTCTTCTGCGCTCATCTTTCTTTATAGTCTAGCTCTCACATCCATATATGACTACTGGAAAAACCATAGCTTTGACTAGATGGACCTTTGTTGGCAGAATAATGTCTCTGCTTTTTAGTATGCTGTTTAGGTTGGTTATAACTTTCCTTCAAAGGAGTAAGCATCTTTTAATTTCATGGCTGCAGTCACCATCTGCAGTGATTTTGGAGCCCCAAAAATAAAGTGAGCCACTGTTTCCCCATCTATTTGCCATGAAGTGATGGGACTGGATGCCATGATCTTAGTTTTCTGAATCTTGAGCTTTAAGCCAATTTTTTCACTCTCCTTTTTCACTTTCATCAAGAGGCTCTTTAGCTCTTCACTTTCTGCCATAAGGGTGTGTCATCTGCATATCTGAGGTTATTGATATTTCTCCTGGCAATCTTGATTCCAGCTTGTGCTTCTTCCAGCCCAGTGTTTCTCATGATGTACTCTACATATAAGTTAAATAAGCAGGGTGACAATATACAGCCTTGACGTACTCCTTTTCCTATTTGGAACCAGTCTGTTGTTCCATGTCCAGTTCTAACTGTTGCTTCCTGACCTGCATACAGGTTTCTCAGGAGGCAGGTCAGGTGGTCTGGTATTCCCATCTCTTTCAGAATTTTCCAGTTTATTGTGATCCACACAGTCAAAGATCCTACGTGCTGCAGCTAAAAGATCCTGTATGCCACAATGAAGACCGAAGATCCAACTACAAGTAAGACCTTGTGCAGCCAAATAAATAAATATATCGTATTAAAAGGCACAGGTTCTGGGGCCCGACTTCCTAGGCTTAAATCATATTTCTGCCTCCTACTAGTGGAATAGGCCTGAAGAAATTGTTTAACCAGTTTCCTCATTTGTAAGATGAAATACTCATATAACATACCTCACAGGAATGTTGACTTAAATGAGTTACTGTATGAAAAGTGCTCAGGATGTCAAGAACAGAGGAGTGCATGCTGCTGTCATTGGTGCTCCAGGCCCTCATCATCTGCCCCTTCTCAGCCTCCCACCATCACCTCTCCCCCTTCACCTTCCAGTCTCCACTCGCTCAAGTGAACTTACCCATGCTCTTTTACTTCTTGTCTTTTCCTGTGCCCCTCCTTCTACCTGGAATACTGTTCCCCCACACTGGAGCACTTAACATGTAGTTTGAACACCAGCAAAGCAGGGATCCCCCCAAAAAAAAGAAAGTGAGGGAAAAAATACATAAGGTGTTTGATGGTTGATATCCATCCCCCCAACCCCCAGGATGGAGTAGGAGTTATTATGGGAAAGCCAATACTTTACTGAACCGCAATGCACCTGTATTGTGGCCTAGAGTTGTATTTGGGTTACATTTCAGTGGTGGGAGGAGACACAGCATAGTCTCTCCAGTACTTGGGCCTCTTACAGACCTTCTGAGCAGATTGTATTTTCCAAAATGGCCACAAAGATATTGCCCATCCTACATCCTCTGATGAACTGACATCGATATAACCACCACTGAGAAGCAGACTCTTCACCTTGGCGGATTCATGTTGATTCATGTTTGACAGAAAACAACAAAATTCTGTAAAGCAATTATCCTTCAATTAAAAAAAGAGAGAGAGAAGCAGACTCTTCCCTCAAACCTGGGAGGACATGTGACTGGCAAAATGAGGCCATTCACTTCCAGGTGAAGGTGGAATAGCTTTGTCCTGGTTCATTCAGGATGCTTACTCTTGGAATCCAGCTGAGGACGTCCAGGCTGCATGAAAGTTCCTGGTAACCCTATTTGACACCTATTTGGTGTCAACTATCTGATGTTTCAAGGATGAACCCAGTGCCAGCCACCTCTGTGAAACCATGAGAGATCCTGAGAGAGGACATGCTGGCCAGCCCCGCTAACCATGAGAATTTGTCCTACAGAAACAGATAACTGGAATGGCTTTCATGGGTGCTCCTCCCACCCTGTCTTTCCCTATCTGGATAATCCTATTTGTTTTTGAAGACTTGGTCCCAGGGACCCACCCTGACCTCTGTGACTGGGTGAGCTGCCCATCACCTGGACCTGTTTGGCCTCTGTGCACCCCTCTGTCATGTCTCCACCAGGCCTGATAACCCCTGTCAAATTGTCGGATGCCCCCACTTAAAACTAAACTTCTATGGATAGTGACTGCATTTTTTATCCTCTGCGTTCCCAGTGGCTAGGACAGAGCTAGAAAAAAAAAGTAGGAGCTAGGGACTTCCCTGGCTTCCTAGTGGTTAGGACTCTGTGCTTCCACTGCATGGGTTCCATCCCTGGTTGGGGAACTAAGATTCTCCAAGCCTCATGGAGCAACCAAAAAATAAAAGCAGGGGCTTACCAGTCAAGCAATGGCTGGAATGTGGCAGAGAGGGTCTGAGTGGGCTTAGAGAAAAGATTGCCTAGTTCCCTGTTCTAGCTGGGCAACCCCAGGTAAGTTACCTAGCTGTTCTGTGTTCAGTTTCTGGGACTATGATAATGGTTGAAGGAAAAAACCCTGTGTACGAGGTAGTTTTTTTGGCCGATGTGGGAAATGCAAGATCTTAGTTCCCTGAACAGGAATCAAATCTGCGCTGCCCCCTGCAAAGGAAGTGAGGAGTCAACCACTGGATCACCAGGGAAGTCTCCTTGTGTACAAATTTGAGCACTGAGTGAAAGTAATGCATATATTACTTTCATGTAATGCATACAAAGTCTGGTTTCCAGAAAAACTGGATGAACAGGGATATTGTATAGAGTTCAGATTATTATATACAATCAAATCTGATGGGGTAGTGTAGTCTTTTTTATGAAAACCAGATATTCCTGTCTTATTAAAATCAGGACATGGTTTGTCTGAGATGCCAGGTTTTTGGTGTTTGTGCTTCAAGGATTTGGGGAGGCTTCTTTATCTTGGCCTGTCTCAGAATCCAAGCATTTTAGAAATGTAAACCTTTTTACTTTTTGTAGTATAAACATATTTTGGTGTGGCAGGCTTAAGAGTGGTGCCATCAGGATTAAGATAGAGCTAGTTTCCGTAATCACTTCATTGATCTGTCAGGAGGGTGTTTATATTAATGGAACACTGCTTGGTACAGAGTGTGTGCTAAGTTGCTTCAGTTGTGTCCAACTCTTTGCGACCCTATGGACTGTACCTTGGCAGGCTCCTCTGTCCATGGGATTCTCCAGGCAAGAATACCAGAGTGGGTTGCCATGCCCTACTCCAGGGGATCTTCCCTACCCAGGGATTGAACCTGTGTCTCTTGTGTCTCCTGCACTGGCAGGCGGGTTCTTTACCACTAGACCCACCTGGGAAGCACAGGTACAGAGTAAGTATGCAATAAACATTAGTTGTTGCCATTACTATTTGTATCACCGAGTCCTCAAAGGCTGACAAAACCAGACTGCCAATCCTCGTTCTGCCTCAAAAGCTCTGAGCCTAAACAGGGCCCCTCACGGGAAATTAATGCCTATTTCACAGGGCTGTTGTGACGATTACACAAAAGTGTGGATGGTAAAGTGGTTGTATCAAGAAATATAAGAGGTTATTACTATCGTGTATGTTTTCCTAAAGAAAGTTAAATGCAGGATAGCTTAATTTCAAAGAAGAAAAATTCAATACACTCCTCAGTTTCATGTCAGTATTAAGTAAGATCCATATTCAGTCTTTGCTCCATTTCTGCCAGCAAAAAGGCACTTTATAGATATGTTCTTTGCATGTGATGTTGAGTAGGAGACTATTTCAGAGCCAGGCCTTAAAAACTGGAAGTCTTACGTGTTAACAAAGGGAGCTTCAGAAAGAATTGAAGATGTAAGTGTTAAAGAGAATGTACTGCACCATAAAGTATTTAAATTAATCTATTTAGGGACTTCCCTGGTGATCCTATGACTAGAACTCCATGCTTCCAATGCAGGTGGCCTTGGTCAGGGAACTAGATCCCACATGCTGCCTGTAAGTGTTCTCACGCTGCAATTAAAGATCTTGCAAGCCACAATGGTGTTCAAAGATCCTGCATGCTGCAACCGAGACCTGGCACAGCCAAATAAATAATAAAATATTTTAAAAATAATCTATTTAAAATAACCAATCTTAAATAATGTAGTCTTTAAACAGTTTGTTATAATCACAATTTAAAATAATTAGTTTGATAGGATGGTGAGTTGAGAGTGGTCATAAGATCCCATCCTCTGATGCAAAATTGGGACTGGAGTGACTATGACTTGTTTGTGATTAAAATAAATTTTTCTTGCAAGTGTTATTTGAACACAGAATCTTTAGAAATTGTTGCCACATTCTGCAAAAACAAACAAACAAAAAAAAAACCTATAGTAAGGATGTTATTTCTACAGGGTTATATTAGTTGCTAGTTTGTGGCTCTGGGGGAGTCTTGTAATTGAAATCTGTGTATTCTTAATAGGATTTATCTGTTATATCTGACCACAAGGATCATTGGCCACTTCCCTTTTCCCACATGCATGACAGGAAATGTCCAACTCTCCTAGGATTATTATTTAACAATGGGTTTGAGAGTTTAGATGAAGAGTATGAACTCTGCTGATTAAGAAATTGTGATCGTTCAAACTGCTCAGGACAGAAGCTGACAGTAGCATCTAGAAAAACTTTTCCCCTGACACCACAGTTTTAGTGTTTGAATATAGTGGGCAGTACTAATTTCAAACTGAAAACCAAATAATACTTTTGGAATGACTTTATTAACACAATTATGGTTAGAAACTCATAACATAATTTGGAGAAATTTTAACATTTCAAGATATTAATCACCACCACTTTTTCTATCTAAAATAGCTGAGGAAAAGAGCAACCAAGAAAACCAAAATTGATTTAATATACACAAATGTGATAAAAAATAAACATGCATATTTATTAGTTTACATTTTAAAAATAAATGCCTTAAATTATTAAAAAATATTTATTTGGCAGGATCTTTCAGTTGCAGGCATGTGAGATCTAGTTCCCTAAAAACAGATGGACCTCAGTCCTCTGCATTGGAAGCAGAGTCAGCCACTGGACCATCAGGGAAGCCCCATTAGTGATTTTTAAGTATGAAATAATATATAATTAATTCTAATTATGCTGAGTCACTTCAGTCGTGTCCGACTCTGTGCGACCCCATAGACAGCCCATCAGGCTCCCCCATCCCTGGGATTCTCCAGGCAAGAACACTGGAGTGGGTTGCCATTTCCTTCTCCAATGCATGAAAGTGAAAAGTGAAAGTGAAGTCACTCATTTGTGTTCGACTCTTAGCGACCCCATGGACTGCAGCCTACCAGGCTCCTCCATCCATGGGATTTTCCAGGCAAGAGTACTGGGGCGGGGTGCCATTGCCTTCTCCAATTCTTATTATAAAATAACTCAAACATCACAGGTGAAGTTCTCCCTCACCAGATATTAACTATGACTGATGGGTTTGTTTGTTTCTTCCAGCCCTTTAATATACACCTACATAGTCTTATTTTTCAATAAATATTACCATACTACTAGTATTTTTCTGCAGCTTGCTTTATTCATATATCTTATATAATTTCCGTATTAGTGTTATTATCAGCTTCCCAGATGGCTCAGTGGTAAAGAACCTGCCTGCCAGTGCAGCAGACGCAGGTTCCATCTAAGGGGCGAAGATCCTCTGGAGAAGGAAATGGCAATCCCCTTCAGTATTCTTGCCTGGGAACTCCCATGGCCAGAGAAGCCTGGCGCACTGCAGTCCTTGGGGTCGCAGAGCCAGAGGCGTCTGACAGACCGAGCACAGCACAGCTTTGATACTAGGCACTTAGAGACCTACGTCATCCATTTTAACAGCTGCATAGCGTTCCCTACAAAGTCAACAGTTTACTGAAGCATTCATTTGCCTGTTAATGGTCAGTTAGCATGGCACCCTACTCCAGTACTCTTGCCTGGAAAATCCCATCGGCGGAGGAGCCTGGTAGGCTGCAGTCCATGGGGTCGCTGAGAGTCCGGCACGACTGAGCGACTTCACTTTCACTTTTCACTTTCCTGCATTGGAGAAGGAAACGGCAACCCACTCCAGCGTTCTTACCTGGAGAATCCCAGGGACGGCAGAGCCTGGTGCGCTGCCGTCTATGGTGTCGCACAGAATCGGACATGACTGAAGCGACTTAGCAGTAGTAGCAGCATGTTCTCAGCTTTTTTCCCATTAGAAAAAAAAAAAAGTGTTAAAACAATGTCAACCGTGACTCAGTTGGGAACTGCTTTCCAAGGATATTTATTGTGCTTTACTTTTATTTATGTATAAGGCTGTTCTGATTACAGGGCATTTGAAATCATTACTTACAATTCAAGTAGAGAGCATAGAAATTCTCTCATGTTTGGATGACCAAATTCATAAAAAATGTGCTTGATACTGGGGGCCTGAATTCTAAGGGCACATTCTTGAAACCGAGTCATATTTGTAAGAACAACAATACTGGAATACTCATCATACATAACATCAATAGAGATAGATCCCATAGAATTTGTAATTCTTAACTTAAAATTTCAGAGTTCACCTTTTTTAGACTGACACTCCTTTAACATATCCGTAATGTGCCTTCACTCGTGTTTTAGTCTGAGGATGACTGCATTAGATTCTCCTATAAAAGTTTCTTTGGGTTAATTAGCCAATTAAACATTTATTTTTGAAGACCTGATATAACCAGTGGGCACTGCTGGATACAGACTTTAATAAAACAGAAAAATAATTACCATCATGGAGTTTTCGTGCTACTGAGGAAAATAGTTAATTTTTTTTTAAAGTAAGTTCTTTGGGTAAAAGGAGATGAAGGATTGCGGCGTCGGAGGTCGGGGGGGGGGGGGGGGGCGTGTCGTAATGTCCAACAGGCTGGAAGAAAGGACGCCGAGCAGGAAGCGGGCAGGTGGCCCATGCCGCCGGGCCCCGAGTTCTAGCTGCCAGACAGCATCTTTTATTTCTGTCTTTTCTCTCGGGATGCGGGCCGGCGCGGAGCGCCATTTGACCGGCCCCAAGAAACCCGCACCTGCCCTCACGGAACTCCCATACCAGCCGGGCCGGCCCGCAGGTGGACAGGATCGCTCGGAGGTCGCGGGACTCGCGATCCCCGGGCTGCGAACGTGCTGCCCGGCGGGATGGCGACGCGTGGGCCGTACCGGACCGAGTCCGCTTGTGTGTGATGCTCTGCTTCCTAACCGGAAGCCCTGACTATATGGCGCTCCAGTACGAACTCCCCGGATCCGGCTCAGCGGACCGCTACCGGGCCCCGCCCAACACCCGCCCTCCCCTGCCCGCCAGTCCCTGCGGCAGTCCAGCTGGCGCAAACCAGCCCCGTCTCCCCTGCGCCCGCGCCCCTCCTCGGACGGCGGGAAGTCACCAATTCCCGTCAGAAGTCTCCTCCGCCGACCAATGGCTGGGGGACGGGGCGGGGCCTCCGCAGCCCCACCCCGCCGGGCCAGCCCGTGGGGGAGGGGCGCGCCTAGCGCACGCGCGCCGGCCGCGATGACGTAGCGCCGCCCCGGCCTCGGCGACCCGCAAACGCCTCGCGGGCGGTGCCCGCCACTCAGTCGCTCTGCTCTGCTTTGTGCCGGGCCCGTCCGTCAGCCGGGCCGCCTGCAGCCTCGCGCCGCGCTGGCGTCGTCCTCGTCCCCGCCGGCGCCCCGGCCCGAGCCGGACGGCGAGGCCATGGACGCGGAGCTCGTGGTGACGCCGCCGGGCTGCGCGCACCTGGGCAGCTTCAAGGTGGACAACTGGAAGCAGAACCTGCGCGCCATCTACCAGTGCTTCGTGTGGAGCGGCTCAGCCGAGGCCCGCAAGCGGAAGGTGCGCCCCGGCGGCGCGGTTCCGAGGCGGGGGTCGCGCCTCCGCCGTCCCCTCCCCCGCCGCCTGCGCCCGGCGGAGGCGGGGTGGGCGCGGGCGGGCGTCGGGGGCGGTCTTTCCCGGGGCTGCCGGGTGGGAGGGGGAGGGTCTCAGACGTCGCCGCTCGGGGCGTGTCCTGGGGACCCTCCGGTGGGGGCGGGGCGGGGACGCAGCTGCGGAGGGTGCGGCCTGTGCCGCCTACGCTGTGCTAATTCTCCGCGGTCCTGGCGGGTACTTGGGGGGTCGCTGGGCCGGGGACTGGCGGTCGGGCAGGGTCCCGGGGACTCGAGTACAGCCGCCACGCGCCTGGCGTGTGCAGAGACGCGCGCTACTCATTTCAGCTCTGGGCGCAGAGTCCACAAGGACGCCCTCCCCCCATTTCAGCGCGGGGCTGAGAGTCCACAAGGACGCCCGGCCCCCCCCCCCCCCTCCCATTTCAACGCCGGGCGCCCTCGGGACGCAGGGTCCACAAGACGCACCCTCCCCCCACCCCCCAATTTCAGCGCGGGGCTCAGAGTCCACAAGGACGCCCGCCCTCCCCCCCCATTTCAACGCCGGGCGCCCTCGGGACGCAGGGTCCACAACACGCCCCCCCCCCATTTCAGCGCGGGGCGCCCCCGGCCCAGATCCGTAGGGACGTTCCAGGATGCGGCCCCTCCCTCCAGGTGTGCGCGGATGCAGAGCGCCGCCGGCTCTGCGCTTCGAGTCGCGTCGCTCTTGGCATGAGGGGATTTGCAGTTCACCTGTCGCTGCGCAGGAGCGGTGTAAAGGGGGCCTGTCCGACGGCACAGGGGGCCGACGTGCTTCCTATCTGACGCGGGCGCCTCCCCGAGGGAGCTGTACTCAGTGTCCTGCCTTTGGGCTTGTTAGCTATTTGGAAATTAGAAAATGGCGTTATTCCCTCTTCCTACCTGAAGAAAGTATGTTGTTTCGTGTACGGCGATTTTGCAGTTCGCAGCCCGAGGGCAGGCGCTGTTAGGCAATGTCCACCTTGAATAACATATTTTTATGGTAAAACTAACATCTGCTGAGCACGTAGGGAATGTTAAGCACCAGTTTTCTTTCTTTTTATCAGTGTGGGTGTTGGGAAGAACTGGGTCTTTGGATGAACCGAAATCGGAGATAAAACAGGCTTCTACTAGGATGGGAGTGCTAGGAGGTTCTTGCTTATGGAGTTGTGTGCCCTTAAAATAAATCACTTGGTTGATTCTGTTCTAAAGGCGATAATCTTGTTACTTACTGCTCTATGTTGTTGGTTAAGATATGTAATTTTTAAATACCGCTTCAAGGAGTCACGTTTAACCCCTCGTTAACTTTGCCGAATTTCCTGAGGAAAGATTCACTTTTTTTGTTATTGTTACATGTGACTTGGATTAATCTTCTAATATTAATTGCTTAGTTTGAAAATTGTTGACACACGTCTGTATTACTCGATAGTGAGAACTTGAGCTGCAGAGAGACAAGAAGTGAGGTATTAGCCTCTTTGAGAACTCGAGTCTGTTGTGCTGCTTTGCATTATGGTCATATCCCGCCAGTGAATCCTTGTGTCCTCCATCCATTATTCCCTGAATGTTGGGGACTCCGTGCACTTCTAGAATCCTGGTGGCCCAGCCAAGGCGGAGTTTGGTTTGAGAAACAGTAATGTACGTTTGGTAATTTGCAAAGGTTTCTCAGAAGAGGTGCAGGCTTAGTAGTTTGGTTTTAACGCTGAAAAGTTGCCTATAAAATACTTCAACCTAAGTTAAACTTCATTGAAGTTGCTCAAAGAAGCTACAGTGAAGTCTCAGCTATAGTGTAACTACAGGAGTTCAAACCGTCCTTTAAGTAGAGATGGGTTATGACTTCTGTATCCAAACTCTGCTGCTTCTCCTGGTGGGCTCGATCAGATTTGAGAATTGAGGACTCCGTGCTGCTTTGCTTTTCTGGCGTGGTTCTTGCTGCTTGAGGAATCGTATGTGAAGACGGAAGCCAGCAATGAGGACAGCAGGGATTTTCAGTTCCCCTGGTGGTTATGAGTTAGCCCAGTCTGTTTTATATTTAAACATATAGACATTGGGGGTGGGGGGGACAAGTAATGTTTTTTAAGCAATCATTTCTCTCTTTTTGAACTGTTTCTGTGATTCTGAAGTTTTCCAGAAACTTGTCCTCAAAAAACACAGACCTTTTTGTAGTCATAGTAAGTGTTTTTACTGAAATACTTCACCACAGGTGAGGAAGCATCAGCACTCTTGGGCCATTGCTGATTCTGGTGTAGTTTGGGCAGTAATCTGGAGGATGACAAACCGCTTTTGAAGTCTTCTCAGTACAACGTTTGCTGACAGGATTCCTAATCATTTGGGTTGGAAATATCTGAGAGGTTTTTTGAGAAAAGGGGCTGGAGACATTGTCTTTTTGTTTCTGGGTAGTCAGTATTTTAGAAGCATGGTTCAAGCCTTTGGTTGAGGGAGGCATTTCAGATGGAAAATGGTCTTATTTATCTTGAGTCAGTGTTACTTTACCGTGTATTTTAGAAAAAGGTTTACTGTAGGGTTCTTACTGGTCACCTCTTTTAATCAGTGTTGCTTCAATTCTAGAGTCTGAGATATGAATGAATCTCTTATGTTTGAACTTTTTAGTAGAAATCATCTTTGGAAAGTAACAGTTGTGCTGTCACTGGCTTAGACAGAATACCTGGAGCTTACAGCTTACAGCGTCTGGTAGATAGATGGTAGACTTAGCTGTTAAACGTCCAGTGTTACTGACTGCAGTGACTAGTCTTTTTCGACCAGGCACTTGGATGATGGTGAGAATGCTGCAGACAGCTGTCTCCTGTCCCTTCAGTTTTTTTAGTTCATTTTTTGGATATGTCCATTCTTTTAGGTATAAGGTTTTCTTTTTCAGAACTTCTTGCTTTGAGGAATTAACTTGTGCTTTATTTATTGATGAATTAGTTCTTTCAGGTTAATACACCTGAGTATTGCAGCACTCACAGGGAGCAGGAGACAGGCTGCTGCTGCTAAGTCGATTCAGTCGTGTCCGACTCTGTGTGACCCATAGATGGCAGCCCACCAGGCTCCCCCGTCCCTGGGATTCTCCAGGCAAGAACACTGGAGTGGGTTGCCATTTCCTTCTCCAATGCATGAAAGTGAAAAGGGAAAGTGAAGTCGCTCAGTCGTGTCCGACTCTTCACTACCCCATGGACTGCAGCCTACCGGGCTCCTCCGGCCATGGGAGTTTCCAGGCAAGAGTACTGGAGGGAGGTGCCAGTGCCTTCTCCAAGGAGACAGACGGTTCCAAGTAAAAGATCTAAAATGAAAACATTGTTCCTTGTGAAGTAATGTAGATTAACCTGCTGTTGTGAAAAATAGAGAACCTTTGCGGTTTATCCATATGGTAACATCTAGCAAGACTAACTCATTGTTAAAATCACTTGCCCACGTGGCTACAACCACAGCTTTATTCCTGATTTTCCTGTTTTCCACTTTTGCTCATTTGTGTGTGTGTGTGTTTAGTTCTATGCAGATTAATAACAGTAGTTTTAGATTCAGATTTTAGATTTACAGAAAAGTTACCAGAAATAATACAGATGGAGAAGGAAATGGCAACTCCAGTATTCATTCTTGCCTGGGAAATCCCATGGACAGAGGAGCCTGGTGGGCCCCAGTCCAGGGGGTTGCAGAGTTGGACACGACTTAGCAGCTAAATAACAGTAGTGACAATGGAAGTTCTAGACGATATATCAGAACAAAGAATTGGGAGTTGGGGCTGAAACAAACATCCTGTTGTTTACAGATATGATTATCTATTTAGGAAAACCAAAATGTAGGCGAATATTTTTTAAAAAATGATAATACAGAGAGGTCCTGAATCAATCCCTAACATCTTGCTGATGGTGAAGTTTTTACATTTCTGTGGTACATTGTGTTACAACTAATGCACAAGCTTGATATATCATTATTAACTAAAGATCATACTTTATTCAGATCTGATTAGTTTTTCTCTCGTCCTGTCTCAGGAGATACTTAGTCCGTGTCTCCTCAGGCTCCTCTGTCGCCTCTGCCTGTGGGATCGTAGTTCCCACAAGCACCTCCTGCAGTGGAGTCCTAATTGCTGGGCCGCCAGGGAAGTCCTTTTGTCTTTTCCTCTCCCCTGTTTTCCGCCCTCAGCCCCTCTGGATTGTGATGGTTTTTCAGGTTTGCCTTTTGTTTGCTTTTAATGACCGCAGTGGCTTTGAGGAGTATTGGAGTATTAATCAGGTATTTTGTAGGATGTGTCTCAACTTGGATTTGTCTGATGTGTTCTCAGAGTTCACAGCTGTGGTTCCAGGTTTGGGGGGAATCCTGAGCCCTGTTTGTGAAGGTCCGTGTTTTGTGCGGCCGATGCAGGGTCAGAGCGCTGCCCCAGCCAGCCCATCCTCCCTGGGTGCTGTCCCGGTGTGGGTGTTGTGTCTCGGTCTCCTCGCCCCTCTCATTCCCACAGGGACCTGCTGAAGAGCTCCAGGCTTTGCCAGGATCATTCCTGGGTCTGGATTTGCTGGCTGCAGGCTTAGGTTTCATGTTTTGTTCTATTTCCTGTAAGTTGGCAGCCAAATCAGAGGCTCCATCAGACCTGAGTTTGGTCCTCTGGCAAGATCTGGAGTGGTGCTGTGTCTTTCTCGAAGGTTCTACTGTCTTGAGCACCCATACTTAAGGGGGCAGGTGTCCAGCAGATGTTGAGAGGTGAGGTACACATAAGGGAACTTGGTTTCTAGGGACTGAGCTGACCTGCCTCATCTTAACCTTGGCAGCTCCTGCGGCAGTGGGCCTGTCAGTCACTTTCATCACCTGTTCCAAGTTCTAGGGAATGAAGTGGGACGGGCAGGTTGCATGAGGTCCTAGGAGAACCCGATGGTCCCTAGCTGCTGCTGCTACTAAGTTGCTTCAGTCGTGTCGGACTCTGTGCGACCCCATAGACGGCACCCCACCAGGCTCCTCTGTCCATGGGATTTTCCAGGCAAGAACACTGGAGTGGGTTGCCAATTTCCTTCTCCAATGCATGAAAGTGAAAAGTGAAAGTGAAGTCGCTCAGTCATGTCCAACTCTTCGAGACCCCATGGACTGCAGCCTACCAGGCTCCTCCATCCATGGGATTTTCCAGGCAAGAGTACTGGAGTGGGGTGCCATTGCCTTCTCCGAATTGACAGTGGGGAAGGTGATTGAAATGTGAATTAAGGACTGATTGAGGTGGTCAGTACTGAGGTAGGGGAGTGGGTACCTGTGCACTAATGAATGAACCATTGTGAAATGTTGATGGCCCACAGCTGTTGCAGTCCTGTTGGGATCCTGGTGTTAGAAACATTGTTACATTTATGTAACACAATGAAAAGACTGTGCAGTGTGTGTATTGGTATAATTTCAGAGTGGACTTGGGTATTTTTTGTTGTTGGGTGTATAATCCATTCCTTTTGTTACTCATTTTTATGCTCAAATCGGGCCAGAATTTCCTCGGGTAATTCCAAAAGCAGCTCCCATTCCTTCTCAGGCCCATCAGCGTTGGCTGGAGTCAGTGGCTTGTAAGAGGTGCGGTTTGTGTTTGTTTTTATTTGCAGAGCACCAGTTAATCCAAGAGTAGTTTACTCTGGGGTATATGGCAAATCCTTGGTGTTTACGGAAACTGGATTCATGCTTGGGACTGCCTGCCAGTGGAGCCCTAGTTGTAAAATCTGAATCAGGGCCTTAAAATGAGTCCTGAGCATGGGCTTTTTTTGTGTGAAAAAGACTTAGTCAATTGTGTTTGTGTTACCTCAGGCTTTCTTTCCCTGATCTTGATAGTTTAAGGATGTGACCACTTTCTTTCTTGTTGTAGCCCATCTGCCTGTGTTTAATTCTTGTGGTTCCCTGTTTGTGTAGCTAAAATTCTTGATGCCTTTTTTCTTTCAGCAGATTTTTCTTTGGGGAGGTGCTGCAAAAGAACAGGTGGCACAGATTTGGATTTAAAATTCAGGAGTTAAATTTTTATCTGTTTTTAAAACTTTTGTGTGTTTTAAGGGGAAATAATGAGTTAAAGTTATGTACTTAACCTGATATATTTTAAGAGTCATGCTGGTTTTGAGTTTTTTCTTGAATTTTTTGAGTCTGCTCTTGAGTTTTTTCTTGGATTTTTTGTTTATTAAGGTCGTAGAAGAGTTTTTTTTTTTTTTTTTAATAAAACCATGGTCATGCATTTAATGTATCCAGAGTGATAAAAACAAGGAACACCTTTTAATCTTTTCTTTACATCTGTAGCCATAGGTAGCAGTAAACAGATTCCAGGAGTCTGTTCCTAAGGGTATTTTTATAAAAAGAAAACTTCCAGGCTACTGGGAACCATTCACTGTTACACATCCAAGTAACCATTATATAACTTAAAACTTCCCTTGTGTTACTGAGAACAATTAGAATTAGTTAATTCCTTAGATTGATCATTGGCAGAATAAATAGGTGGTACAATTACTACTTCTTGTATTGCAACATTTCAGAAGTCTTTCCCTTGAGTCTCCCACTCCTGTGGAATTGCCCTGGAGCAGGGCTTCCTGCTGGGGGGTGGAGAGGCACTTGGGAGGCTTGGGTGGAAGAGAATTGTTTACCACGGTGCTCGTGATTGCTGAGGTTATAAAACTTTGGGTTTCTGTGGTATAGTTCTCACCCACAAACCATTCTTTTTCTTGTTTCTG
The DNA here is from genome assembly GCF_029378745.1 of Bos indicus. NCBI lineage: Eukaryota > Metazoa > Chordata > Mammalia > Artiodactyla > Bovidae > Bos > Bos indicus. The sequence continues at coordinate 36,357,148 of NC_091778.1, read as the reverse complement.
TGTATTGCTTTGATTCATATCCATCTTGATTGATTATAGATTTGCTGTGGTCTCGGAACCTGGAATATCAAACTTGAAATGGCGTGCTGGTTACCGGTGCCCTGGGGGTGGAGGGGCCCTCGGATGCAGAAGGACCTTTTCTGCTCCTGAAGCTTCACACGCTTGGTCTGAGTGGCTTCGGGTTGGTGGTTGATACTGGCCTCAGTCCTCTTTCGAGGAGCCAGTCTGAGCTAAGTGACCTACGTGCCTTTTGGGTCAATTGACAAAATTAAGGAAAAGATCTTTTAGGTGGGGAGACCTTGAGAGAAAACCTAGGCTTCCACTTCCTCTCTAGCTGTACCTGTTGGAATTACCTTGCTCCCGTGACTCTGAGAACCCCAGGTTCCCAATTCTCTTTTCTGACTTGTAGGCGAAGTCGTGCGTATGTCATGTGTGTGGCCTCCACCTGAATCGGCTGCACTCCTGCCTCCACTGTGTCTTCTTCGGCTGTTTCACAAAGAAGCACATTCATGAGCACGCCAAGTCCAAGAGGCACAACCTGGGTAAGACCCTCCTGATGTACACCTCCGGGGCTTTGGGGTCATCTTCCCAACTCGCTTCTTTGACTTTGACCTTCCGCTCTCCCAGGAGTCTGCCCTTATCTGAAGTGGTCTGTGCTCTCCTTGGAACTCCTGTGGGGAGGGGAGAGAAACTGAGCCCACAAGTGTTACTGCCCCGCTTGCCTGAGGTCATGTAGAGTGTGACCCTAAAGGACGACTTTCTCTGAAGAGTGCATTTCCTGCAATGGAACATCGGAGACTTGTCTTTCCCTCTGAAAAGCATGGTTAGGTGTTAGATTAGGCAGAAATCTGCAAAGGCCTTCCATGCAGCTTTAGGTTATTGGTATCATTATGGGGTTGGGGGCACCGGGTGAGTTCAGCACTGTCTGTGAGGGGTTGGCTTGTTGTTTGTTCATGGAGAGGCTGGAGGTGCTGGCATCAAGGTGGGGTTACATGAAGCTGAGTTTTGCTCTAGTCTTTACTTTCTGACTGCTGTCAATAAGTTTTTCTCTCCTTGAGGATTATGTTTTCTGTCAAACGATGGTGAGGATTCCTGTAAGGAACTCGCTTTCACAAGGTCCAGGCCACAGACCCTTTCCTACAACACAGCTTCCTGTGACCCAGTCTTCCTGTGTGGAGATGGCGTCCGAACTCAGTCGTTTCCAGAGGTCATGCTTCATCTCTAGCTGAGAGCCTGAACCAGGCAGGGGAGGGGTCAGCCCAGGACGAGGCGTTAACTGGCCTTTTCGAAAGAGAGCTGATGACACTGATGGTGCTTCACAGGCTGTGGGTGGGTGGCCGCCCAGTGGGGCCAGCAGTCAGCAGTAGGATCTCACCCAGAGGGACCGGAGAGAAGGGCTGATGGTCACGGTGGGGGTGGGATCCTCTGGTGTGTGGTAGAGAACTTCGTGCTTCATTCCATCTGACTCTCAGATGAGACCATGTAGGGTCTCACATGTGGGCTGCAAGTCTCTGTGGTTACAGGGGTCGTGTAATCTGACTCTCAGACCAGACCCATGTAGGGCTCTCACATGTGGGCTGGGAGTCTGTGTGGTTAGGAGGGCTGTGCAGAAGTGGGAACACTTTTACACTTAAAAGACTTTATGAAGAATCTTACTGAAATCCAGTGTTGTCTACAAAAGTCACTTTAGAAACGTGGTATTTGTTCATGTTATCAGCCTGCTTGATAAGCTGTGCCTCTACTTTTGCCAGAATGAGCCAGTTTTAGGAAGTTTGCTTCAAGAGACAAAAGCACAGAACAGGAGCAAGATTCTGGCCATTGCTGGGTTAGAACGCGGTTTACTGAAGAGTGTGTGTGTGTGTGCTCTTTAGGTGCTTCAGGTTTACACGTTTACGGAAGAGGGAGAGAGTGAGAGTGTGTGTGCGCGTGCACGCGCCTCAGGTGCTCCAGGTTTACATGTTTATGGGGGAGAGAGAGAGAGAGAGAGAGAGAGTGTGTGTGGGTGTGTGTGTGTGTGTGTCCACTTAAGGTGCTCCAGGTTTACATGTTCACAGGAGAGAGTGAGTGTGTGTGTGTGCATGTGCCAGGTTTACATTTTTACGGAAGAGTGTGTGTGTGTGTGTGTGTGTGTTGGGAAGCCCTGGGCACAGGTCCAGGTTGTTTGCTTGGCGGCTGTGCTGCCTGCATCCTGGCACAGTGAGGGCTGCTGGGCGCCCGGGTCACAGAGCTCTGGTCCTGGGAGTCTCTGTGGGCTGATAAGAATGCAGGTTTCCCTTGTTTCACAGGAAAGGCAGAGGGTCCTGGTACCGAGGGGTTGGGTCCTTTGTAGAGTACAGACGTGGCACCTCTTTCTCCCTCAGATTGCTCAACCCTTGAGGGAGCTTCCAGGGAGAATTCACGTGCCTCACCTGCTTTGGACACACGTCTGAAGCGGGGGCACAGCCTTTGGTAATAGTGGGATTTTCTGGTTAGAGAAATGCTACCTAGAAAGCTTACATGTGTGTTTGTGTCTTGAAGCATTACCTTTCCATCTTTAATTAGTTTTGTTTCTTCTCTTTCAGCCATCGAGCTCATGTACGGAGGTATCTACTGCTTTTTGTGTCAGGACTACATTTATGACAAAGACATAGAAATCATTGCCAAAGAGGAGCAGCGGAAAGCTTGGAAGATGCAAGGTTTGGTTTTCCGGAGCTCTGTGAGCCTGGTTGTGTCTTCGCCTACATTCCCTGCCCCTCATCTGTCAGGGGGAGGGGGGAGGAGCCCCCATACCTGCCTGCTACCTCCTGCAAGTTCGGGGGGGCGCCCAGGGAGGCAGGTGCGGAGCCCACAGTTTCCTGGACCTGTGCTTTTGCCTGGGTCCTCACGGGCCTGCGACTGCCACAAGGGGTTCAGCCCTGGTCCCTCTACTCAGGGATTAAGGCTGAGGAGATGCTGGTCTCTGGACTGCTGACACCGCTCTGAACAGGTTCTGTTCTCCTCTCCTCCGGGAACGTGGCTTACTCACGGCACATTCCCTGAAGGAAACTCCTTTAAGTGTCTGGAACAGGGTCTTAGAAGAACCCCACATTGCCCCATCTTTGAAACACAGCCTAATAAACTGCCACCACCACACTGGTTCACACACACAGTGTAGCTAACGGCACCCTCCTGCTTAGGTGTCGGGGAGAAGTTTTCAACATGGGAGCCGACCAAACGGGAGCTCGAGTTGCTGAAACACAACCCCAAGCGGCGGAAGATCACGTCCAACTGCACTATTGGTGGGTGGGCACATGCCCGGTGGGGCCTTAGGGGTGTGCCCAGCAGGGCAGAGCCCGCGGGTGGGGCTCTTCAGGAAGCAGGTGTGAGTGTGAGCAGTCTCCCTGGCCCTGCTGAGACTGCAGGGGACGCGGTGTGGCTGCCAGCTTGTCGGGGAGACTGCTCTCTGACCTGTTCCCTCGTTACCGGAGGCCTTCAGGCAATTCTGCCAGAATGGTTGATGCTGAAGTTAGGGGCCAAATGCTGGGGATCAGCACCCCTCGGGGCCTTTTCTTGTAAGAGGAGCACAAGCCTTGGACAGAAGCTCCGTTCTCACATGAGTGGGGCCGTGGGCTGGTGGGGTCCTAATGCTGGCTGACCCAGCCCTCCGCTGCCAGGTCTGCGCGGCCTCATCAACCTGGGGAACACGTGCTTCATGAACTGCATCGTGCAGGCGCTCACGCACACGCCCCTGCTGCGCGACTTCTTCCTGTCCGACCGGCACCGCTGTGAGATGCAGAGCCCCAGCTCCTGCCTGGTCTGCGAGATGTCCTCCCTGTTCCAGGAGGTGCGGGGCTGGGAGGGGGCGGAGGGGGGTTCTGTCACCTCCCCTGCGGTGGACATCTCGTATACGCCCCTGTTGTGAAACCACGTGTTCTTCCCAAGGGGGTCTCCAGCCGAGAGACTTGGTGTCATTTTCAGGCTCACTGCTGCCATAGACGGGGTGTGAGCAGCGGACGCTGGCCCCCTTGCCCCCCTCAGCCCCCATCCGTCACCTGCCGATTTGTCCACAGGGTGGTGGGTCTCGTTGCCAGCCTTGCTGACTGTGTCACCAGAGGTCTCTGTCCCTGATGGGCTCGCAAGCTGACCCTCCAGGCTCAGGGCCCGAATGCAGGACAGGGTCCTGCAAGGACCCAGGTGTCTTCAGGTGATGGCCCTAGGCCTTTGATTGCATCCTCTCATTTCCCTGGTGCACCCCGGCTGCCTGGAGCCTGCCTGACTTCGGTGCTGGAGTTATTCACCGTCTGGCCCTTTTCAGAAGTCTCCCGATCCCTGGCCCATCCAGTGCCCATGTTCCTGCAGCCTGCCAGCAGTGGCTGGCGTTACAGGAGTGAACAAGCTGAGTGGTATCGTTGGGCCGGAGCAGTCTGGTGGGGGTCTCATTCAGGCACTGGTGGTGGTCAGTTCATCTTGTCACGTTGGTCTTTAGGCTCCGGTTTATGGGGGTACAATTTACACACAACAAAAGTCACCTTTTAGTGTATATGTATGATCCTGTGTTTCAAAAAACCTTTTTATTCACATTTGACCAAAGTAAAAGTGTTACTGGCTTCATTGTGTCCAACTTTTTGCGGACCCATGGACTGTAGCCCACCAGGCTCCTGTGCCAGTGGAATTCCCAGGCGAGAGTATTGGAGTGGGTTGCCATGCCCTCCTCTGTTTCGATGAAAGTTTGCCACAGTTCATCACTTTGATGTATTTCTAGAAAACAGATGGTGGGAATGGAGAAAACTTATGTGCAGACTCCAAGTAAAAACACAGTTTGCACAAGAAGGAGAGGAGATGGCCACCTGCCCACTCATTGTCGGGTGTGCACGTAGGGGCTCTGTGTTGCTCCTGACGAGGCTGCCGCTCCTTCTCTCTGCACAGTTCTACTCGGGGCACCGTTCCCCCCACATCCCGTACAAACTGCTGCACCTCGTGTGGACTCACGCCCGGCACCTGGCAGGCTACGAGCAGCAGGACGCACACGAGTTCCTCATCGCAGCCCTGGATGTCCTGCACCGGCACTGCAAAGGTGGGGCTGCGGGGTGCACCTTCCAGGGTGGGGCTGCAGGGGTGGGGCTGCTGGGGTGCACTTTCCAGGGTGGGGCTGAGGGGGTGCACCTTCCAGGGGCTCTGCAGGGGTGCACCTTCCAGGGTGGGCTCTGCAGGGGTGTGGGCTGCAAAAGTGAGGGCCCAGCAGGGGTGAGGACAGGGCTGCTCCTGGACCAGTTACTGGACATGAGATACATTTAGTGTCAGATAGACGGCAGGAAGGTCTTAGGGAGAAACAAGGGGAGAAAACGGAACATACTGCGGGTCCACCGAGGTCCTCCTGCAGCAACCTTCCCTAGGGGACCAGCCCTGTCCCTGGGCTCAGCGGCTTGATGGCAAGCTGCCTTGGGGCCCAGGGTCACAGAGCCGTGGTCTCCCCAGGTGACGATAACGGAAAGAAGGCCAACAACCCCAACCACTGCAACTGTATCATAGACCAGATTTTCACAGGAGGGCTGCAGTCTGACGTCACCTGCCAGGTGTGCCAGTAAGTGCTCCCCCCCGTCCAGGGATTCTGGGGCCTTGTCGCTCTGCTGCTCACAGAGCCATCCTTGCTCACATGTGCCCCTGCTTGCTCCTAGTGGGGTTTCCACCACCATCGACCCCTTCTGGGACATCAGCCTGGACCTCCCTGGCTCTTCCACACCCTTCTGGCCGCTGAGCCCTGGAAGCGAGAGCAGTGTGGTAAATGGGGAGAGCCACGTGTCAGGAACCACGACCCTCACCGACTGCCTGCGGAGGTGAGGTGGCCACGCCTCATGGGCAGGGGGGCCCTTCTTGTGGCTGCTTGGGGAGCATCCTGAGAAAGCCAGACCTCCCCGGGCCCCACGTTCCCACATAGGAGCTGAGGGGGCACATTTTAAGAATGTTGTATCAGTGGAATTGTAATCTCTCAGGGTTGACTTTTCCACTCACCCTAATTCTCTGGAGGTTTATCCAGGTTGCGTGTATCACCAGTTGCTTCCTTTTAAGTGCTCAGTAGTATTCTGCAGCGTGCATGCATTAACCACTCATTTGCTGAAGGACATCTGTGTTGTTTCCAGGTTTTTCTTGGCCCTTACAAATAAAGCTGCAGTTAGTAACCACTCACATACAGTTTTGTGTGAATGCTGGTTTTCACTTTTCAGGGAGTAATTTGACTGCTGTGTCTTACAGTAGTTAGAAAATCATTACTTAGGATGAGAATTCTTTATGATAGAGAAGAGGAAGAAGTAGCTTTTTTGTTTTTCATTTTAACGTTATAAGCGTCCTTAAAAAGCGTCCTTAATTGTGCATGTGTTTAGGAACAAAATGAACCCACTGAAAGTGATAAAAAAAAACTTTTCTCTCTTTCTTAGTGTTCTCATTTTCTTTTTTAACTAAAAGTACACGTTTTTGACATGTTGCAGATTTACCAGACCGGAGCACTTAGGAAGCAGTGCCAAGATCAAATGCAGCGGTTGCCATAGCTACCAGGAGTCCACCAAGCAGCTCACCATGAAGAAGCTGCCCATTGTGGCCTGCTTCCACCTCAAAGTGAGTCCCCTGAGCGCGCCCCGGGCCTGAGGTGGCTGTGCAGTGCCCACCTTGCCTCTGGAGCACGTAGGCCAGTGCCTCCTGTGAGTGACTGTTCTGCCTGCTGTCAGGAGGTTTGCTGTGAATCAGAAAGGAGTTACTTTAACTGAAACAGGGCAAGTTACTCTGGGTAGGGGTGGGTAGGGGTTTACTCCTCCTCCCCTCCAAATTCTTCCATCCTCACCCCAAGTTTTCTGATTTACTTAAAAGCAAAGACCCTTTGCACTGAGGTCGAATCCTGGGGTCAGCATGCCTTCTGTGAAGGGCTAGTAACAAGCGTGAGTCCTGAGTGACGAGCTGAGAAAGAATAGCAGCAGGGCTGCTGTGTTTGCTCTTCTTGGGCATTCCTTAATGGTCTCTGTTGCTTACTCGTCCGCTTTGTGACCCCTTAAAGGTGTAAGACAACCCAGAACCCCAGCCCTGCCTTGCTGCTGGTCCAGTGTCCCGTTTTGTGGGGGAGCGTCCTATCTGGCAGGGGGCACAGGGCATGGGGTGTGGGCCCTGTTTTTCCTGCCAGACACTGTGTCACGTCCACACCTGCCATCAGGCCCATTGTTTCAGGGGTGGGGGGCTAAGCCCCATGGGGTTTGTGCTGTGGATTCTGAGCTCTGGCTCTGGGCAGAAGCAGGGCACTTAAGAAAACACAGGAAGGCATGTTAGAAGCCCCGGAGACACGGTGGGAGGAGCCCTAACCCATCTCCCCCACTCGTTCCTGCAGCGGTTTGAACACTCAGCCAAACTCCGGCGTAAGATCACCACCTACGTGTCCTTCCCCCTGGAGCTGGACATGACCCCCTTCATGGCCTCCAGGTTTGTTCTCTGTCCACGGGCGGGCGGGGGTGGTGCCAGGTCCCTGATGAGGCCCCAGTGAGCCCTGACGTCATGGAAGCCCCTGACCCCTCCCCGTGTGAGGGAGGCTGGCCCCCGACTAGCTGTCGTAGCACTGGCTCAGACTTGGGCTATCTGCCCGTAGGCAGCATTTCAGCCGCAGGCATTGGGGTGGAATACAAATCAGCAGGGTGGTTCTGCAGCTGCAGATGTCACTTGCTTTGTTTTCAAGTCTTGTGTTTTCTGGACCACTTAAAATTTACCTTCACAAAATGCCCAGACACTTACTAGTGTGTCAGACGAGGGCTGCTGTGGTGGAGGACTCCGGGGGGTGTCGAAGCAGCAGAGACCTGAGCCCATGTAGGCCGCAGGAGGGTCCAGTGAGGCTGACCCCCTGGCCAGGGGTGGAGTGGGGAGACAGGATGGGTTGGGGGAACCGTGGGTCCTGGCTGACTCCAGCTCTGTGCCTTGGTGTGGATGGTCCACTTGGCCAGCCTGGGCCTCAGTTTCCTCACTGTAAGTTGGGGCCGTCTCTGCCTGAGGCAGAGTTTTTGGGAGAACCAGACACGTGGAAGCCACACAGTCATGCCTCGCAAGTCCCTGGTGAGGGTGATCAGTTAACATTTTGATCAAGGCTGAGTGCCTGCTGTCCTTACAGCAAAGAGAGCAGGATGAACGGACAGTACCAGCAGCCGACAGACAGTCTCAACAATGACAACAAGTGAGTGGCTCCACCTGGCGGGCGGGCCAGCGTCTTGAGTGAGAGTTGGCCCTGGGCCTTAGGGAGGCCCCACCTGCATTGCCCGGGGCGGGGCGGGGGGGGGGGAGAGAGAGAGTGTGTGTGTGTGTGTGTGTGTGTGTGTGTGGCCATGGGGAGGGGGTGGCCAGGCTGTGTGTCTTCTGGTCACTGGCTGGCTTCCTATAGTGCTGCACTCCTCTGTCAGGGCAGGGCCTCCCCCCACCTGCATCTAAGCTGGCCTCCTTTTGCAAGAGCCTGACCTTCCCGGCACCTTGACTAGGCCCTGTCCTCCTTTCCCGTCCTTCCTACTGGTGGCCGAAGGGAGGCTGCAGCCGCTCCAGTGTCTCCCAGGCGGCCTGTCCCCTTACCCTTCCCTGTCAGCATTCATTCTTGGGCTGCTGCTGTGGGGACTGTGGTCCCGGGTGGTGACAGGGTTGAGTGATCTCCGTGTCCCTGCTGCCATCCCCTCAGGTACTCGTTGTTTGCGGTGGTCAACCACCAGGGGACCCTGGAGAGCGGCCACTACACCAGCTTCATCCGACAGCACAAGGACCAGTGGTTCAAATGTGATGACGCCATCATCACCAAGGCCAGCATCGCGGACGTGCTGGACAGCGAGGGGTGCGTCCTGTAGGGCCAAGGTCCCCTGACGGCAGCTCCCCCTGTGCCCATCTGGGAGGCTCTTGCCCCAGATGACCTGCTGTGACCCTGACAGCATTTGGGCTTGGAGTTCCAGGCAGCAGGGCAGCCTTGAGATTCTGTGGTGGCCCTGAGAGGGCTGGGTGGGTGGAACCTGGGGCAGGCATCCTTCAGAGAGGGACCCCCAGCCAAGGGAGAGCGGTCTCAGGCTGGGGCATGGGCTGGGGGCCTCAGCTCTGCAGGGACAGGTGCCCCATGGCCACCCCGGGTGGGAGGTGAGCTTGCCTTCTCCTCCACAGGTACTTGCTGTTCTACCACAAGCAGTTCCTGGAGTACGAGTAGCCCCGCGGGAGCCCCCGCACGCCCGGGGCCACGCTGTGCAGACGCTTGGCAGGAGGTTGGCCCAGGGCTTGGGGGCAAAGGAGACAGTGCCTGCATGTCTCCCATGCCCCTTGGAGTTCCAGCGGCTTCAGGCTGGAGGCTCCAGAGCGGGTCGAGATCGCGCCCTCGCGATCTCTTTCTTGGTGAATTTGGGGTCTTGAGTGTGCGTAGCGTGGATCCAGGGCCCGGAGCCTGCGGAGCTGACAGCCCTGCGCGGCCTCCAGCTTGTCTGTCCTGCAGATGCCAGCGTTGTCCTGCATGCGGAAGGACCTCCCCGTTTTCTAGAAATAGGTGTTTTCTTATTCTCTCTCTTTCTCTCTTCTCCATGATCGTGAATTTCATGAATGCAGTGATAGTGATGTGAATGAATTACCGAGTTCAGACTGAACCTTAGATCGTTTTCCCTTGATTCTGGAGAGTGGGTCTTGCTTCTTCACTGGTGCTGCTTTGGTTGCCCCCACCCCTCATCCCCAGGGACCTCCATGTCTGTGTCAGAGCCGCGGGTGAGGAGCGGGCTGGGCAGGGTACAGTCTCTGTCTTTAACTCAAGTGTGTCTAGTGGTTTCACTGCTTCTCTCCCGTGTCTCCTTCCTGGCCTCCTGGCCCACGAGCTCTCCCAGTCGCTGCTGGGCAGTGGACATGTTGGATGGCGTCGGGGGGCCTTGCAGGGTTGGGGGGGTGTTGCTGCGTTCTACGCTGGGGGTCTCTGCTTTCCATTCTGCTTGTTTCTGTTGCAGCAGGAAAGACTGCCGGCACAGAGCCAGTGGGACGGGCTGAAGGAGCAGATGCACCCGTCTATCCACACCCTGACTTAGATTGTCCATTCTGAGAGGGTCCAACCTGGAGACGGGGACAAGCCCATCTGTCCTGAACTGTGAGGGCTACTTCCTGGAGAGGAACACATCCCCCTGCAGCTAGGTCCGCGGGCTTTCTGCAGAGGGCCAGGTGGTGGGTGCTCCCGGCTTGTGGGCCCTGTGGTTTCTTTCATAGCTGACACATAGACAGATGTAGCTGTGTTCTGGAGAACTTTATAGGAGCGTGGAAATATGAGTATCACATACTTTTCCCATGTTACAGGGTGTTAAGTTTTTTCACTCTGTAAAGGTGTGCATATAGTTCTCAGCCAACGGGCAGTGGACTGGGTCCAGCTCATCAGCTGCTTAGGTCCAGGAGCGGTGTGGTTGCTGTGCAGGGTGGAAGGTGCTGGCTGGGGTTCCTAGGCCGGGTCATCATACCCGGCGGATACGGCCCAAGTGCCTGCCAGGGTCACTCAGTTGTGTTTCTGTATTTCAGGAACACAAGTTGTTAAGCTTATTTTGAAACAGCCGTGAGCATCATCAGACATGCAGGTGGGCGCCCCTTCTCAGAAACTACCCTGCGTGGCCCGTGCACTATGCCTGCTCTGAGGGCTCTGGACAGAGGCCTCGCGGGCCGGGCCCTGGGCTGGAGGTGACTGTGGAGCTCTGGGCCCGGGGCCTCCATGTTAAGTCGGGGCAGAGTGGATGTTCTGCTTTGGGTTTCTGTTGGCTCACTCTGTCCCTCCCTGCACCCCTTCTGGGCCCTGCATTCACGTCCATAGCTCCTGGATGGGGAGACAGTGAAGCCAGGTTTCTCTTTTCTAAATGTTATTTTTGAATTTTTATATCCGGATTAATGCTCTTTACTCCCTCTGGCCTGCTGTTCTGAGCACTTAGCTCTGTGTCTGCTGACGGGATCGCCCCCTGACTGTTAGAGCCACGTGGGGTGGAGGCGGGGTGGGCGTGACGCTTCGGCTGTGCCGAGGTCCTGCCGTGATGTCAGGAACAGAGGCTGCGTTTGGGAGTCCTTTCTCTCAGCTCCCAATGCAGCTGCTGGAAACAGTTTCCCGTTTCTTAAAACCACTTGCATTGACGTCTGGACCACGGAGGACTCCTGGGCGACCCCTCCCCCTGCACTCGTGTATCAAAGTGACTGTGTCTCTGAGACGTCGGCTGCTGTGTCGACACGTCGCGGGGAGGCGGCGGCTCGCTCTCTGGGGTGTCCTGAGGTGGGGAGTGGGGCCCTCCTGCCTGCACCAGAGCGCCTGGGACTCGCCCTTCTGCAGTGTGTACACTCGTGCTGTCGTAGCTTGCTCAGTGTAGATGCTCCCATCGTATCAAATTGCCATTCTTTTGACAGTTCAGGTAACTGATTTACTATAACTTTGACAACAAATCATAAGAACAAGATGCCAGTGATTGTGCTGTGGATTTTATCATGGGGATGTCTCCATGTCCCTTTCCTTGCCGTCTGAGGGACTGTTAGGCTCCTCTCCTCCCTAATGGCTTGTAGTCTTTCATGTGTCGTAATAAAGCTACATTTTATTCTGAAAGCTGGTGGTCTCCCATTTCTGCGGCCGAGGCCCTCCTGAGCCCCTTTATTTGTTCAGCCCCAACCTGCTTTGGGCCAGGAAGCCCATGTTTGCATCTCCTCATCCTGGCCATGATGGCGACTTGAGGAGCCTGGGGCTCAGGGCCTTGTGGTCCATCAGATTTTGAATTTAATGTCACCTGAGGGGCTTTAAATGCAGGAATCCTTGGAGACTTTGAGCACAGGACCTGGGATGTGGGGAAGGCCACCCTGTGGTTGAGCAGGTGGCAGGTATGAGTCAGCAGAGAAGGTCCCTGGCCTGGTGAGTGCTGTTTGACTCTGCGCTTGTCATGGGCTCTGGCCCCTCCAGCCCGTGGACCCTTCATTTCCGAAGCATCCCTTTCAAGATGCCTGAGGTGCAGTCTTCTTGAGTTCCCTCACGTGGAAATAGCAGGAAGCGCCAGCAAGTCCCTGGGCCTCCAGAGTAGCCGTCCGTGCCTTACCCACAGTCTCTCCATGTTAACCAGGACCACTGCTGTATCCCTGCAGAAAGGCCCCCCCACCCCAAACTGCCCCCAGGGTCTTAGACCTTCAATCCAGCGTTGTCCAGGCCGGGATTGAAGACCCACAGTGGGGTTGTTGGTACAAAGCTGTAGTGTTCCAGTCCTGCCCAGCTGTTGCCCTCCATCCCGGGACCTGTGTGCTCTGACCATGGTCTGGTGAAAAGTGTTAAGTTGTCCTGGAAGTTGTGCCTTCAGCAGTCGGACTCGTGGAGCATCGTGACCTGGGGAGTGTGGACAGGCAGGGCAAGCGGAGCTGAGTCCAGAAGATGGGTCCATCCCACAAAGACAGATGCTGACCCCCCCGTGTAGTCGCCCAGCCAGCAGGTGGCCACCTGCTGCTGTGATACGGGAAGTGACCTCCAGGCTTCAGAGCTGGTTTAGGGGCTGGGCTGGGCAGGCATCCCACAGGAGTGACTGGTGAGCTGGGCCCGGGGCCTGCCGTGGAGCCTGTTCCCAGTATCCCCCCGCTACCCCATTTTGATGGCCCCTTTGTCTGTGGGCCCTTGGAGCAATGGCGTCGGGGCAGTGAGCCATCGGCACCCAGAACAGGTGGCTTTGTCCACCTGGTGAGCGTCCTTGGTCAGGCTTCTTGGTGAGCACAATCTGTTCCTGACCTGAGGTCTGTCCCCACTCACATCTTCTGTCGCTGGCCTTCTAATCCTGTTCCTTCTGAGTCTTTAACTGTCCAGCGAGCTGTTGGCGCTGCCCCAGGAGTCCACATAGGTCAGTACTTGGGGCCAGTCTGGTTCCTGACAAGGTGGGTAACCAGGTACAGTACTCAGAGTTCTGCTTGGAGCGAGGACTTCCCTTTGTTGTGGTCTTTCGGGATGCCCCTCGGTCCCTGGTCACAGGGTGTGTGTGGATGCTGGAGCCGCCATGCCCGCTGCCCGTGCGTGTCCACTGCCGCACACTCACCCTCGTGTGTGCAGGGCGCTCATCCCTCCCGGGACGGAGGTTCTGTGTCCGCGTCAGGTGCTTGGCCCAAGCAGCGGCTCTTGTGTGGCGGAGGATGGACCCTCGGGGGGGATGAGGTCAGTGTGCTCGCGGCACCTGTCCTGGTGCCCCGGGGTTCCTGCTGGACTCCTGATGCGTCGTCAGGCTCAGTGGTGGTGCCTCACGCTTGTGCTCCTGCAGGTCCTGCTTTCACTGGGAGCCATGTGCTGCCAGTGTGGACAGGTGGACTTAACGCCCAAACGTGTCAGCAGGGCTGCCGGTTCACACAGGAGGTGTGGGGGTGTGGCACCTTGTCTTCTGCTTCAGACCGTGGACACCCTGGAAATGCCACCATATTGGGGGCCCGTGAGTATGGGGGTTTCTCATGTGTTTATAGTTGTTTAAATTCTTATTCGCTGTTTTATTGGAGTATGGCTGATTTACAGTGTCATGCTGGTTTCTGCTGCACAGCAAAGTGAATCAGTTATACATAAACATACCCACTCTCCTTAGATTACCTTTCCATGTAGGCCATTGCAGAGTATTGAGTAGAGTTCCCTGTGCTTCACAGTAGGTCCTTATCAGTTGTCTAGGAGTGTGTATATGTCCGTCCCAATCTCCTAGTTTATCCTTTTTTCTACATCCGTGACTCTTATTTCTGTTTTGTAAATAAGTTCACTTGTACATTTTTTCCAACATCGCGCTTTATTTAGTTCACTGTTACTAAAGTAGCAACTAGTCAAAACCAGTCTGCAGAACGTTGTCAGCTTGGGGGTCAGTGTGGCCCTGAGGCTCCAGCAGGCGGGACGCGGAGGGCTCCTGCTCTGGCGGGTGTGGGGTGGTGAGCAGCTGAGACAGGACCCCATGGGAGGAAGCGCTGAGTGACACAGTGTGCGCTGTTGAGGGAGGCAGGAAGGCACACAGCACCTGGGGAGCCGCTCCCCCCGAGAGCATGACCCCGAGGGCGGGTGAAGCCAGGGGCCCCAGGGTGAACACAGGAACAACCACCCAGCCAACTCAGCCAGTGACGCAGCGACTCGGCCCCTCACTGAGGGCCGGGCAGAGAAAGGCTGGCCAGTTCCAGGCATGGAAACTTCATATCTCAGTCTCTGGCGTTGTATACAGACCTGGTGTTCGGTAAGAAAAGCACAGGACTCACAAAAGAGCAAGTAAAAACAGCTTCCTGCCAAGAGACAGAGCAGCAGAGCCAGAGTCCGATGACCTGAATGTTGAAACTGTCAGGCGGAGATTCTGAGTCATTAGGGTTAATTTGTTGAAGGCCCTCGGAAACCGTGTGGAACAGATGGGCCCTCAGTGGAGTGGGGGGAGCTGCTTGGAAGGACCGTCTAGGAGACCCAATCATGGTGACAAGAAGGACACTCTTGACAAACATGACGGCACTGCGTGACAAGGGCCTCAGCCGAGGGAGGCGGCGCTGGGACCACCCAAAGAGAGGAATGGGGCAAAACCCCAAAGAACAGGGTACCTGCGGTGTGGGGCAGCACCCAGCAGTTTGAAGGGATGACAGTATAATGAAAAACAAAAAAAATGCAGATGCAAGCTTTCTCAGAGAACCCCAAGCAGGGTAAGTAACAAACCTGCCCACAGCAGAAAACTCCAGAACACATTTTCAAACTGCTAAAAAAACAGAAGAATTTATAGGCACACATTGCAAAGAAACAAAAGTGGGAATTCTAGCAGCTGTCTCATCAGAAACGGAACCAGAGAGAGTGCAGCAATGTCTCTGAGGTGCTCAAAGGAAGAAACTGGCTTCCCAGAATCTACCCAGAAGAAATCTCAGAAATGAAAGAGACTTTCAAACTGAATAAACTCATCACCTGCAGACTCGCACAAGAAGTGCTGAAGGAAGCTCTTCTGACAGACCTGGGTCTGCACACACAAAATGATTTCTAGACTTGAAGGTAAATATACATGGTGTCGTTTTTCTTATTTTTAATCACTGTTAAGGTACTGAGTTTCTAAAGCAAAAATAATACTGATGTATCATGGGCTTCAGGACAGCAACACGAAGACGGGGCAGCCAAATGAAGTGAGTCTGTTTGTGGGTTAACTGACATCAAGTAAAGGTGTGTGCTGCAAATAGCTCTTTCAAAAATGTAGAGAGGGGTAAGCATAGAGACCAGTGTTTAGAGAAAGTGCAGAGTGGTGGTCACCTGGGGCTGGAATTGGGGAAGGGGGAGATGCTGGCTAAAGGCATGAACTCTCGGGTGAGACTGACACGCTGTGACGCTGTATCACATGAGAGATTATCTCAGGGGTTGGGAGGGTTGTGGTCGGGGGTCCAGGTGTTCCTGACGCCATGTAGAGCATATCCCAATGTATAAATGTGTCATGTATCAACTTGCACAGTGTTACCTGTCAGTTACATCTCAGTAAAAAGACGGTGGACCTAAAGACAGTGAAATGGGGCAGGCAGTCAGAGCTGGATCCCTGGAGCCCAGGCTGACCCACTGCCTCATCCTGGCCTGCTGGTTATAGCCACAGTAAGTATGGCCACAGTGGGTGAGTGCTGAGTAGTCGCTGCGGACTCTGTCATCCCTACCTTTTCAGAAGAGCTTGCTGAGCTCTGGGCCTGGGAGACAGGGTGGCCTCAGGGAGGCCAGTGGGGACTGGTATCCCGGGAACTGGGCTGGAGCTGCAGCAAGCAGCAGGAATCAGATCCATCAAACAGAAAACATGGATAAAATGGTACTTAAAGTTTCAGATTTTCTTTCCAGCAAGGAAACTCGGTCTTAAAAAGGCAAGGGGGAGAGGATGCCAAAAAACCCCACGTAAACTTACACAAAAGACCAGTGGAAAAAATGACCAAAAGATTATTTTTGTCTGTGGAAAGCTATATAGTCAGGTCAGGCATGCATTTCCCTGTGTTTTCAGCAGCTCCCACTCCCCCCCTACCCCCCGCTTCAGACGGGGTTCAGAGAGCTGCAGAGGGAAGGAGAGTCTGCACACCTTTGGAACAAGCCTACTTTCATGTCACAAGCACATTGGTGCAGCTCAGACCTGTGCCAGGACTCTGCCGGCATCCAGCAGGGCTGCCCGGAGACGCTGCACCAGGCCGTCCCCATTGCCACAGGGGGCCCCCTGAACAGCAGGTCAGAGCTCTGCCTTCAGACAGCTGAAGCAGAGCCAGGCTCTGGAAGAACCATGTTTTGGGCAGGATGTATCGATCCCCCATTCTCAAGGGTTGAGGTCCAACCCTGAGAACCTCTAAGCGCGACACTGTTTGCAGGCTGACAGACATGATCAAGTTCAAGTGAGGTCATGAGGGCCCTGGTGGCCTTATAAAGGGAACTTTGGACAGAGACACACATTGGCTGTTTGCACCCCAGGATGAGGGCGGGGCAGCCCTTCCCGTCACTGCTGTGGCAGGAACAGCCCTGCAACACCTAGGTGGGGAGGCAGGAGGGTCCAGAGCTGAAACTGCCCAGTCTGGGAAGCAGACAGGGCTTGTTAACGGGATGGGGAAAGAGGGAGTGTCTTGCCTGTCTGCACCTCCAGGAATGTGTGTGTGAACCTTTGGTGCATGTAAGTGTGCCAGGCAGTTTGGGGAGATACAGGATGAATGGTTTGCATAATCTTGTGTTTATCTATGTAGCTGCATAGAATAGTTTTGTATTCTCAGGTTTAAATGCTACTAAAATATAGGTTTCGTTGCTCATATTGATATAAAATATATGTATAATATATATAAATATACAGAGAATATATATATCATATAGATATTGGTATAAACATATGGGCTTCCCCAGTGGTTCAGAGGGTAAAGAATCAGCCTGCAGTGCAGGAGACCTGGGTTCGATCCCTGGGTTGGAATGATCTCCTGGAGAAAGGAAAGGCTACCCACCCCAGTATTCTTGCCTGGAGAATCCCCATGGACAGAGGAGCCTGGTGGGCTACAGTCCATGGACTCACAGAGTCGGACATGACTGAGCGACTACGCACACACGTAAAATATATGTAACATCAAAAATTTGTGAATGCTCAGATACAGTGTTACCAGTCAAAATCCATAAAATTTACCAAGTAGGTCTGAAAGAAAAGTTGATGTAAAGAAAAATGCTCAACAGTAGTGCAGGTTGGTGTCTAAATGAGCACACTCCTGCCTGTGAACTCATGGCATGGTCCCAGGCTCTCCAAGCAGCTTGATGCCTGGGCTGAAGCTTCTGTCCACCCCACGCCCCTGACTGGTGGAGGCAGCGCTGCACATAGACACGTACAGGGCACACACAGGCACACTGCTTCATGCCTTCCCGAGGAGACACGGAAGGGAATGGGTTTTGTGAGATTGATGCAAGCTGGCACAGCCCTAGTGCCCCATGTGTTGGCCACATGCAGAGCCCGCCACCTCTGTCCACATGTGATCTCAGATCCGCGGAGACCAGGCTTGGAACCCAGGGGCAGCAGGAGCCGTGAAACTGGGTGGTCACCACAGGGAGACACGACCCAAACCAGGACAGTGAGGAACGGGCAGTGTGGGAGGTTTTATTTCCGCGAAGGGGCCCCGGGGCTGAGTCCAGCAGGGGCGGTGCCTTTACCGAAGGTGCGTTGAGGTGACGGTGACCTACAGTGGAGACCTGGGGTCAAGAACGGGGTCCCTGGCCCTTTTCCCCAGCTCTTCTCCCCTCCGCCCCCATCACCTCTTCCTCCCCTTCTGCCCACCCCCGTCCCCCACTTCTCTCCCTCTCCTCCCTCACCATTCCCCCAGGTTCACGTGGCCAGGCCTCCTTCCTGCGCTGGTGTGTACACCACCTCGATCCCGCCGTTCGCAGCGCGCACGCAGGGTTGCCCGGCTGTGCTCTGGCCCTGGCGAGCCCTCCTCCCTGTGCGCTCGGACCCAGGTGTCGGGGGCGCGCCTGCGCTCTCCTGGGTGGGCGCCCTGCACTCCGGGAAGCAGAAGCTACATGTCTCCACCGGCTCAGGCGGCGTCCCTGCCACGCAGCCGGCTTCCATCCAGTGATCTGTGCAGGGAGGAGAGGGCGTTGGCCTCGGCGCGGACCCCTCCTCCTTCACCCTCTCCCCCAGGCAGCCCGGCCACGCCCTCCCCTTTTGCAGGGGCGGATGTGCAGGTGCGGGCCTTATAGTCCCAAAGCGCCAGGGGACCCACCACCTCCAGTTTTAGCGCTGTGGGCCCCGCACCCCCACCCCACCCCATACGTCCACCCACCCTTCCTCAAGCCCCTGCTCTTCTCGCCTTGATGTTTGACCTGGTTCATCTAGTCTGAGTGGGTGCTGCACCTACCAGCCCCATGCCTCCCCAGGAGGAGCTGCCTGGCGCTGTCCACTTAGAAACGGGGCAGGGCCAGAACAGAGAGATGCCTGGGACCCCAGTGAACACTCACCCTTGGAAGTCTTGGCCTGCGTGGGACACGGCCGTGGGCGGGTCGGGAAGGAGACCTGGACCCCCCTCCTCTTGAGGAAGCAGGCCACGGCCAGTAGGAAGCAACAGACGATGGCACAGAGACATAGGCCCAGCGTGCTGTAGACCAGGGCCAGCTGGTCAGCGCTCAGCTTCAGCCCTGCAGGCGCTGCCGGACAAGGCCGGGGTGAGAATGAGAAGGGCCTCCCTGAGGCAGCTCTCCTCAGGGAGCAGCCCCTCCTCCTCCATGCTCGCTCTTGCCCTGTCAGCCCAACGCAAGCTCTGTGGTTACCCTTCACCCCCTTGGAGGGTCAGGCTCAGCCTGCTCCCACCCCGGCCTGGAGCAGCCTCTGAGATGGTGGAGCTGGACACCGTTTTTGTTGTCTCGTCTCCTTTGGCGTGTGACTTGCGGCAGTACCAGAGGTGGCTGGGTGAACAGGGAGATAGCTATCCAGGGAGGGTGTGTGTCTGTCTGACCTGGGGGCACAAGCTTCGAGAGAGAGACAGTGCAATTGCTTCTGAGTTCGGGGGGCAGGGGTAAAGCCAGGGGCCCTCCCTGAGCCGGGAGACTCAGGGGTAGTCCATGGCTACATAGCTGTAAAGCGGAGGAGGCAGGGGTTCAGTGTGTTCGCAGGGTTGTGCAGCCGCTGCCTGTGTGCCTGGGGGCGGGCCCAGCGCCGCACCCATCGTGGTGAGCCCCCTCTCCCAGGCTCCACTAGGCTGTCTCTGCACCAGTTCTGGCCACCGACAGACCCTTGCAGCACGGGGCCTTTGTGTCAGCCCCTTAGTGTGTTTCCGAAGCTCAGGCCTGTGGTCACGTGTGTCATTTGTCTGTCCACAGGGAACACTGATGTGGTGTCAAGCTTGCAGGTTTCCACGTGGACCTTGTGTTCACTCTCATGGACGCATCCCGGGGGTGGAGTGCGGGGCAGATGGCAGCTCTGTGTTGAGCTGTTTGACGAGCCTGACGGTTTTCGACAGTGGTTGCACCGTCTTATGGTCCATCTTGCAGGAAACAAAACTGAGCCTCAGAATCCCAATTGCAGAGCTGCAATCAGTGGCAGGCCTGATGGACGCCAGGCCAGGGCCGGGCCAGCCACACACATACATGATGAGCGTGGACACTGGTCCTCTTCCTTACACACACTCCCGAGAGAGCGCTGTATAAAATGACTGCTGGCCTGTGCTGCCTTGATGTTTACAGAGCTCTGAGTGGGCTGGTGTCACCACCTCAGGGCAGCAGTGCTGACCAGAGCTCAGAGAGGCCGTGGGTGGGGGAGGGAAAGCAAAGACCCTGAGTGAGGCTACAGATCTGGAGGCCGAGATCCTGAGAGGTGAGAGGATCTAGGGAGAGGTCACAGGGTGTGCAGAACCAAGTGACACCATGTTTCCCAGCTCCCAGGTGTCCCCGTCTGCTCCTACACACCCCAGGATAAAGGGAAACCATCAGGCTGGCTGGACAAGCCTTCCCGTCAGAGGCAGAATTACCAGCCACCAGCGTCTATTCTCTGACGCTGCTCAGTACACAGGACCGCCAGGTCAATTCACAACCACACGTCTGCATATTTCAGGTGTTTTCAGCGTGAATTCCAACGCTCAGACTGACTGGAGACTGGCTGCTGGCATTCGGAGATGGTTCCTGATTTCCGCCCTCAGGTCAGGCTGGGCTGGGCCCCCCGTTGTGCCCAGCAGAACGTAGCCAGGGTGACACAGGGCCTGGCTTGTGCCCCGAGGAGGCCTGTCAGCTGCTGCTCTGCTTTCTTGTGTGCCCTGAGCCTCCATGTGAGAAGCCGGCTGAAGAAGCCCCATAGAGGGTGTCCCCCTTGAACTAGAACGAGGAGAAGCATGGTTCAGTCACCGCAGCATCAGGGCCAAGCCTCTAGGTGACTCCATCCACAGCACCATCCACTTGCCATGGTGACCCTCGGCGCCATCAGCAGGGACCTGCCCTCCAAGCCCCCCGAGCCCCTTCCTCTCCCTGCCCAGACCCCCAGAACCAGAAGTGAGAACAGGGGTGGTCTCCTGCTATCTGAGAGTTCAGCTGCTTTCAGATGCCACACTAGACAACCTGAGCAGGGACCCTGCTTCTGAAGGGCAGGTTCTGCCTTCTTTCTGTCCCTTGGCCCAGACCGAGATCTGGGGCTTCCCAGGGAAATGGAACTAGTTCCTGCCTGACCCCCCTGGCCCCTGCCCATGCCTCACAGAGGCCCTGGCCCGAAGAAGAAGTGCAGTTAAAACCACAGAACATGTCACCTTCCAGCTGCACCCAGGCTGGAGACGCGGGCATGCTTTCAGAGTCTCCCAGACTCTGCACTATCACTTCCGGTGACGTGGATGCAGTCCTTGACTGAGGACCAGCTGCATGATGGATACTGAGATGGGCCGGACCTCAGGGGCAGGCAGTGAGGAGGGAGGGGAAGGCGGGCACTTGGGGTACAGCCTGGGATGAGATGTGCTTCGATGGGAACACCTGGGAATTGACAACCCCGCCTCCAGCAGGCATTGCTTCTGGGGAGAGTGCCCCAAACCTCGGTCTTAATGCCTTTTCTCTCCCATCACAACTCATGCATGTCACCCCTTCCAGACAGGAAAGAGCGGGGAGCCTGCTGGCTGCAGATGGGAGGACAGGGTCCCCACCTCTGCTCTGCTTCCTGTGCTCAGTCACCAAGCCATTCAGGTCTGCAGCTTGGTTACTGCCCTGTCTCGGCCCTAGTGACCTGGCCCTGGGATGGAGCGGTCTGGCCCGGTGCCTCTGTCTGCTGACCCCAGGCCCAGGGACTTCTGTCTGAAAAGGACTTGACCTCCGTGCTTGCCTGAGAACCAGGCTGGCAGGCGCAGTTCTGAGCACTGCCACCAGGGGCAGTGCTGGGTTCATTTCCAAGCAGGTTTTCCAGGAATCAATGCAAAGAAATAGAGGAAAACAATAAAATGGGAAAGACTAGAGATCTCTTCAAGAAAATTAGAGATACCACAGGAATATTTCATACAAAGATGGGCACAATAAAGGACAGAAACAGTATAGACGTAACAGAAGCAAAAGATATTAAGAAGAGGTGGCAAGAATACACAGAACTATACAAAAAAATCTTAATGACCCAGATAACCATGATGGTGTGATCACTCACCTAGAGCCAGACATCCTGGAGTGTGAAGTCAAGTGGGCCTTAGGAAGCATCACTATGAACAAAGTTAGTGGAGGTGATGAAATTCCAGCTGAGCAATTTCAGATCCTAAAATATGATGCTGTGAAAGTGCTGCACTCAATATGCCAGCAAATTTGGAAAACTCAGCAGTCACCACAGTACTGGAATAGGTCAGTTTTCATTCCAATCCCAAAGAAAAGCAATGCCAAAGAATGTTCAAACTACCACACAATTGCACTCATCTCACACGGTAGCAAAGTAATGCTCAAAATGCTCCAAGCTAGGCTTCAACAGCACATGAACCAAGAAATTTCAGATGTTCAATCTGGATTTAGAAAAGGCAGAGGAACCAGAGATAAAATTGCCAACATCCGTTAGATCATCGAAAAGGCAAGAGAATTTCAGAAAAACATCTGCTTTATTGACTACGCCAAAGCCTTTCACTGTATGGATTACAACAAACTGTGGAAAATTCTTAAAGAGGTGGGAATACCAGACCACTTGACCTATCTCCTGAGAAATATGTATGCAAGTCAAGAAGCAACAGTTAGAAATAGAAATGGACTGGTTCCAAATCGGGAAAGGAGTACATCAAGGCTGCATAGTCACCCTGCTTATTTAACTTATATGCAGAGTACCTCATGCAAATTACCAGGTTGGATGAAGCACAAGCTAGAATCAAGATTGTTGGGAGAAATATCAATAACCTCAGATATGCGGGTGACACCACTCTTATGGCAGAAAGCAAAGAAGAACTAAAGAACATCTTGATGAAAGTGAAAGAGGTGAAAAAGTTGGCTTAAAACTCAACATTCAGGAAACTAAGATCATGGCATCCAGTCCCATCACTTCATGGCAAATAGATGGGGAAACAATGGAAACCGTGAGAGACTTTATTTTTGGGGCTCTAAAATCACTGCAGATGGTGACTGCAGCCATGGAATTAAAAGATGCTTGCTCCTTGGAAGAAAAGCTATGACCAACCTAGACAGCATATTAAAAAGCAGAGACATTACTTTACCAACAAAGGTCCATCTAGTCAAAGCTATGGTTTTTCCAGTAGTCATATTTAGATGTGAGATTTGGACTATAAGGAAAGCTGAGCAAAGAATTGATGCTTTTGAACTGTGGTATTGGAGAAGACTCTTGAGAGTCCCTTGGACTGCAAGGAGATCAAACCAGTCCGTCGTAAAGGAAATCAGTCCTGGATATTCATTGGAAGGACTGATGCTGAAGCTGAAACTCCAATACTTTGGCCACCTGATGCAAAGAACCGACTCATTGGAAAAGACCCTGATGCTGAGAAAGACTGAAGCCAGGAGGAGAAGGGGACGACAGAGGATAAGACGGTTGGATGGCATCACCGACGCAATGGACATGAGTTTCTGTAGGTTCCAGGAGTCGGTGATGGACAGGGAAGCCTGGCGTGCCGCAGTCCATGGGACTGCCAAGAGTCGAACACAACTCAGCAACTGAACTTTTCATTTGATTTGTTCAACCCTTTACACTTTTTTCAGAACCAGTCTCGCCTGGAAACTGCTGCTGCTGGGCTGGAACTCTGGCCGGCTAGACTGGCAGCGCTGTGACCATCCTGAGGGCCCTAGTGGCTTTGGTTCAGCTGGTGGCCAAGGGAGGACAGGATTTGAGCCTGGGCCCACGGCCACTGGTGCTCATGATCAGGTCTGCCTTCTGGGGGAATGGGGCAGACACTTCGCCTCCATGCTATTGGCTGCCGCCGGACCCAGTGGAATGTTTGGCCAGCATCCCTGCAGCCCTGGCCCAGCAAGCGGGCAGGCTGGGGAGGAGTGAGGTAGGTGCACAAGGCTGTCTGCACCTCTTCCCTGGCTTCAGGCCTGGGGGCAGCCCTCGCAGTGGTGACGTCACATGTGGCAGTGGCGGGGATGGGAAAAGAAAACACTCCATGCCCCAAGATAAGCAAAAAGCCAGGGACGAGACTGACCACCAGGCTACCATGCCACTGTGCCCCTAAGGAGCCCCCTAGGTGGGCACCCCCCACACACGTGACCTGATTTGTGAGAAAGGAGCCTTTGTGGATGTGACCAAGTTAAGGGTCTGGGGAACTTCCCTGCTGGTCCAGTGGTTAAGAATCTGCTTTGCAGTGCAGGGGACAGGGGTTCAATCCCTGGGCCGGGAAGTTCTCACATGCCATGGAGCACCTAAGCCCATGTGCCACAACTACTGAAGCCCGTGCACCACAGCTAGACAGCAGCCCACAAGTCACCACGAGAGAAAACCTGCTGGCAGCAGCAGAGACCTAGTGCAGCTGAAAATAAATAAATAAAGTTGGGGAAAAAAGAATCCATCTTACAATGCAGGGGGCGGGGGTTCAGTCCCTGTTTGAGGAACTAAGATCCCACGTGCCACAGAGCTGTTAAGCCTGAGAGCTGCAGCTACTGAGCCCTGAAAGAGCCTGCATGAGGCAGGGAAGATCCTGTGTGCCACAACGGAGATCCGATGCAACCAAAACAAAACTTCTTTTAAAAAATGTAAGGATCTGGAGGTGAGGCCACCTTGGATGAGGGTGGCCCTGAATTCAGTGACAAGTATCCTTAGAAAGAGGAAGACAGACCCACAGAGAAGCCCCGTGAAGACAGAGACAGGAGGGAAGTGGCCACAGGTGTGGACGCCTGGAGCCCCAGCCCAGCTAAGCTTGCACTGTTGCCATCAAACAAAGGAATGGCCTTTCCCAGAGACGTGGAGTGGGCCGAGGTGGGGGTTGGCAGGGTGCGGAGTGAGTTGGGGGGCAGGATGTGGGGAGCAGGAGGGGATGGAAAGAGGTCAGCTCTGCTGTGTGACCATCCTCCACGCCCCACCCCACCCCCCCCTCAGGACCCAGGGCCTGGACTCAGCACCTTCTGTTTACAGTCCTTGCAGCCCAGCTCTGGCCTCACCTGCACACACACGTGTTGGGACACAGTGGGACACATGTAAGTCCCAGACCTCCAGAGGGACACGGTGTAGGGCAGACATGGGCTGTAGGCCCTGATGAGTCTCCGTTTCTCTGAATGGAACTGGGGGTCTTGCTCACAAGCTGGCTGTGTTGGTCACTCGTGGCCCTGTGTTCTGAGAGCTCATTCAGGGTTGTCAGGAGACTCCCAACTGTCTGGTCTTTTTTTCTTCTGCTTCTTTCTTCTTGCCCACAGCCTTCTGTAAACTTTGCCTAGTTTTTCTTCCTGTGATGACCACCCCACAGTCTGGCTTCTGGTTATTTGCATGGACTGGACTCCTGCTTCGCAGCCCCTCCTTATTGAGGCCTGGTGCCTGCCTTCCACCCACTTGGACTGTGAACAAAGCGCAGGCCAAACACAGCAGGTAGCTTACCTGGACCTGCATCCAAGCCTCTGTGCTCTGGCACCTGGTGCCTCCCCAGGGTGTCTGCTCGGGTCGGGGCCTCTCCAGCCCGCTGTCTCCTGACCTCTGGTAGGAGGCTCACTTGGCTCCTCAGCGTCTTCTCACAGTAGTGTGTGCACTGCTTGGGGTGACGTCCGCAGATGGAGGCACAGCTGACGCAGTCCCTCAGGAGCAGGTCATAATACCTGCCTTGCTCTTGGCGGCAACTGAGTGACTCTGGGAGACAGAGATCAGTGATGTTACTGGGGGATGGACACACACAGGACCTGCCGGTCTGGCCTCAAAGGGCATCCCAGTGAAAAAAAATCCTAGTCCACTTCCCCAAAAGCAATTCCAGAGTAATCCCAGTCCTTTTCCATGATGCAAACACTAGATGGTACCTTGTCCACTGTGTACTGTTAAGCTGCACTGCATGTGTTTTGATGTGTAGTATTTTTTTCTATATCTAGTTTAAAATGTTATTTTTCATTAGTATTTGTTGTTTGCTCTACATATTATTTAAAAGTACATTTCCTAGTACTAACCATATAAGGATTTTCTAGTTATATTTTACCATTGATATCTAAGTTATTACATTGTCACAGGAGTTCTTGGTTGGATTTTTCAAATCTCATAAAGGAGAAGCATATCTCTTATAAATACAAGGAATGGAGAAGGAAGCCAGCATACCCTTTGGTGAGTTGGGGAGGGGCCTGGACAGGAGGTGGGAAAGCTTGAACGACAGTGTTCTTCCTGTCCTAATAATAAATGAGAGTCACAGGAGCTCAAACATGTATCACTACCAGGGGCAGAAGCGAAGCAAAACGAAGGCCATCCACACTTGCTCAGAGAACAGTGCTGAGTGCATTACAGACCTGCCTTTTTGCAGGGCGGGTCTCCTTTGTCTCTAAGGAGGATTCTGTTCCTATGGAACTGTGACTTGGAGGCAAGTTTGCAGGCAGTACCAGAAGCCAGACCTTGAAGCTACTCAGGCTTGGGGCACCCTCATCCCCACTTCACGTGGCACATGGGCCTCTCTGTGACTCAGTCTCCTGTTTTCCAGGAGAGGGATAGTCACAATATAATATGGTCATTTCTTACAGTTGCTATGAGGATCTGAAGTCCCTGACACATAGTGAATAATGCTAAAGGTTTAAGTAGAATATTCACCACGCCTCTTTGCAATGCAGACATGCCAGCCCTTGTGTCCTTTTCAAAGTAGAGAACAAGACCAGGGAGGCATAGATCTGGGACCTCCCCTTGCCCTGCCCTGGCCCTGGCCCCCCAACCCCAGCACAGGGGGAGTTAGCCTAGTGGTGGCCTTGTCTCAGGGTTGCCATGACCTCCTAGCCTCCTCGGGTCCCCCATATGCCTGTGTAGGTGACAGCTCCGCAGGTACCGCCCTCACTGCCAGATCTCACAGACTCCCCACTGGGCCTCAGCGTTTCTGCTGTGTTTTCCGGGTCTCGTGCCTTAGTCCACACTGGTCCCTTCTCAGGGGGCGCCCTTGCCCCTCATCCGGCCTCCACATCCTCAGCCTTCAGTGATCAATCTCAGGTGGTGCGTCCTGCAAGGAAACCTCCACGCTCCTCAGCCCATCAGCCACGGTGCTTTATGGTTCATCTTTTAACCATGAAATGTAGTCATTTCCATTCCTCTTTCCACGGTTTGTCGGTCGACATAATGAATGACCACCTCACTAAAGGATAGTGGCCCAGAGTCATGGTGTTGGTGTCAGAGAGTCATTTTTCAAATCCTATCTCTTCCACTATTACGCTGTGTGTTCTTGGGCAAGTCACTTAGCCTCTCTGATCCCTACTCTGCCAGTATTTTATGAAGCCCTGTGTGTCAGGCACTGTGCTAGGCTTAAGAAAGGAATTGAGCCCACAGTCTAGTGCTTGAGACACACGTAAAACAAACCCACAGGAAAGAACATGATACAAGTCATGATGAGTTCCATCAGGCAAGCAAAATACATTTGTCAAGACAATCAGAATATGGCATGAGTGTAGACGATGTTAAAGAATTACTTCTGGGAGTGATAAAACGTTGAGTTTGTATTTTGAAGGCCTATGTATTAAGGATTCATGATCCACTATTCACAGGTAAAACGATAAAGTTCTTGGATTTACTTTAAAATACACAAGTTAAAACAATGATTGGGGACCGAAAAAGCAGTATTTCTAAAGCTGCTGATGGGTAGACGGGTTTGTCACGCTGTTCTCTCTCAGTTTGATAACTTCTATAGTAAAAAGACTCAGAAAGAAGTGCAAGCAGAGAACGTAGAAGGAGGGCCCACTCTCCATCCGGCAGTCAGAGAAGAGCTCTGACTTGGTGCTGAGACCTCAAGGTCAGGCAGGAGGGAGCCCTGGTTAAATATCCCTGTGCAAAGGCCCTGAGGCAGGAAGGAACAGGGCACCCCGGGGAAGCTGCAAGCTGGCAGGAGGGTCGAGAGGCAGGGGGTCCCACACTGTCTGTCCTCCTCCACCCCCCTCAGGCCCCATGTGTGAGGAGTAGAGGCTGCTCGCCTGCAGCGAGGGCCTGGGCCCCAGAACTCACTGCAGAAGGCCGCACAGGTGCGCGGAATCTGGCTGCTGCAGATGGGTTTGCAGGAGACGCAGGTGTTCAGCAGCGAGTCCCAGTACTGCTCTTCGGGGCAGGGCTCCATGGCCACCCCCCGCCGCGGGCCC
The DNA here is from genome assembly GCF_029378745.1 of Bos indicus. Lineage (NCBI taxonomy): Eukaryota > Metazoa > Chordata > Mammalia > Artiodactyla > Bovidae > Bos > Bos indicus. The sequence continues at coordinate 36,329,571 of NC_091778.1, read as the reverse complement.
TGTGGGGCTGAGAGGCGGAAGCGTGAGGGCAGCTGGAGGCCGGAGCCCAGGCGGCCTCCCACTCTGTGAGTGGAGGGGAACAGACAAAGCTGGCCTCCTCCCCAGCAACGCTCGCTGGGCAGCCGGGACCCGCCACACTGAGCCTCGGTTTCCCAGCCAGGACTCGCTGGTTCGGAGGCCCCTCCCGAGACAGCGCGCCTTGCTCGGCCCTGTTCTCTGCCCTTGCGGGCACGCGCCTTCACGGGGTCCTTGCGTGCGCTGGTCCCTCCGCGTAAGATGCTCTTCCTGCTCCGCGGCTGCTCACTTCCTCCTGACCCGTCGGATCTGTTTCAACTTCGTTCCCACGGGGAAGCCTTTCTGACACCCTGTCCTCGCCCCACCTCTGCATGTACTCCCGTCACTGACCTCACCTCCCTGATGTCTTCCGGGTAACCAGCAGTGCCTGGCAGGCACAGGCGCTACTTGTTTGCTGCTGGGTCCCCAGGATCTCAGTGGTGCCTCGGACATCACTAGGTGCTCATTAAATGAATGAATTAGAAAGAAAAGCAGACCGAGCCAGTGCCTAGCAAACAGCAGGCACTCAATAAATGTCCTTTTGTGTCCCTTCTGCTGAGACACACGGTGACACATCTCAAAAGCACAGCCTGACAAACCTATCCATGTGTGCACACCTATGCCACAGCCACCGTGTCAAGGTGGTGAATGTTTCTTGCCCCCTGGTGACTCTCGTGGGCCCCCCACCCAACACCTGCTCCCAGTGGTGACTCCTGGTCTGAGCTTGAGAACTACAGGCCCGCAGGATGCTGGCACCTCCCAGTCTTGAACTTCTGTGTATGGTTCTTTGGCTCCACAAGGCGCCTGGGACTTATCCCAGCTGGTCCTGTGTTGCTGAGTCTTTTCTAAATTTCTGTCTGATTTCATGGCATTTGCATCCGCAACAACTTCTCTTAAACATATCGTGAGGTTTTTGCTTATTCTTTAATGAAAAACCACCAAGAAAAGACCAATGGTTCCCACTTGACTTGGCAGCTTAAGCACGGGGGCTTATCTTCCTTCCCTCCTGAAACCAAACTGAAAGGACAGGGAAAGAGAGTTGTCCTCGGGGTCTTCCCTGGTGACTCTGGTAAAGAATCCACTTGCCAACGCAATAGAGGTTCGATCCCTGATCCAGGAGGGTCCTACATGCTGCGGAGTAGCTAAGCCCGTGCACCACAACTATTGAGCCTGCGCTGTAGAGTCCGGGAGCCACAACTGCTGAAGCCCGAGTGTCTTTGAGCCTGTGCTCCACTCGAGCTCATTCTCCACGATGAGAATCCCAAGCACCGCAACTAGGAAGTAGCCCCCGCTCAGCGCAACTAGAGAAAAGCCTATACAGCAACGAAGACCCAGCACAGCCAAATAAAAGAATAAATAAATAATTTTTTTTAAATATAGTCATCCTCAAGAGTAGAATGAAGAAGTAGCTGCAGCAGGGGATAAATGACAGCAACATCTTGGAAGACGGAAAGCAGGTGGCCTGGGGTGACTGGCTTCAGGTGATGTCTCTCTCTTTTGAAGTTCACAGGGGAGGAAGCAGAACTGGGTCACCGAACCTTAGGAAGCTCCTAGAGCTGGAGGCTCTGGTGCCTCTGACAGCGGGGATGGAGTGCAGAACTATGGAATAGGGTTGGGGGAAATTTACACAAAGAGGGCTTGACCCCAGGCAGGTGATGGCCCCTCACCCACCCAAGCAGGAGGTTGGGGGTCACCTCAGACACAACTGAGGGTAGCTTTGAGGTCCACTGTTCCCCTAGCCATACCTCAGAAGTGTCATGGCTAGGCCTGTAAAAATGCATCCTTCCCCATTCTGCAAGTGGCAGAAAACCAGCAGACTTGGCTCTGGAAAAACTGACCCTGGGACAAAGCAAGCACAGGAAACCCACCCCAAGCCAATAGAGACAATGCAGGGAACAGAGGAAAACTAAGAGACGATCAGCAGACATCCTCAGAAAGAGAACTTATGCATCCATGAAAAAGATAATGTGCTACTTTTATTTTAGTTAGGATCTTAGTTCCGCAACCAGGAATCAAACCCAGGCCCTTGGGAGTGAAAACACGGACTCCTAACTACGGATGCCAAGGAGTTCTCAATAATGTGCTACTTTTAAAGAATAATATGCATAGAACAAATAAGAATGACTAGAAGTTTAAAAATATAATAGCTAGAATCAAAACATCTATAGAAGGGTTATAAGATGTAATTAAAGAAACATCCCAGAAAATAGAGAAAAGATATGAAAATATGGAATTATTTCAGGAGATATAAATGTTGACCAATGGCAGTTTCAAAGACATGTTTGAAAGACATTAGCCTCCAGATTCAAAGAACCAATCAGGTCTCCTGCACAATAAGTTCTCTCAAACCGATACCCATCATCGTGAAATTCAGAAGCAACAGAGACTTGGGGAAAATCTTTGTCGGGTCACTGGCTGACTGCAGAGATGAACAGAAACTTTGGTGACCACACACAAGGAATACATACTTTACAAAAATAGTTTGGAAAAGTCACAGACTCCAGCTCTCAACAACAACAGCAAAATCAGCAATCCCTGAGGAATGAGGGAATTAAATTTCCAGAGTTACCACAACATAATGCTCAAAATATTCAGTTCTCCAAAAAAGTACAGAACTTGCAAAGAAACCGGAAAATATGGCACATTCACAGAGGAGAGAAAAAAAAAGAATTTGACAGAAACCATCCCTGGGGAAACCTAGATATTGTAAATACTATTCAAAGATCTTAGATCTACTGTCTTAAATGTGTTCCATGAGCTAAAGGAAACCATGGACAGAAAACTTAAGGAAATCAGCAAAAGGATGTATGAACAAAATGAGGATATGAATAAACAGAGCAATTGTAAAAAAGGAACCAAAATACCCTTCAGTAGATGACCTGATAGATAAACTGTGGCTCATCCAAACAATGGAATTTTTTTTTTTTTTTTTTTTTTAGTTCTACCAGTTTATTGCTACCAACCCATGACCCTCCACCCTCATGCACACATGCTCAGTCATGTAACCCCATGGACTGCAGCCTGCCAGGCTCCTCTGTCCATGGACTTTTCCAGGCAAGAATACTGGAGTGGGTTGCCATTTCCTTCTCCAAAACAATGGAATTTATTCAGCACTAGTAAGAAGTGAGCTCTCAAGCTATGAAAAGACATGGAGGAACCTTAAATGAATATGACTAAGTGAGAAAAGCCAAGCTAAAAAGTCTACACACTGTGATTCAGCCGTGTTACATCCTGGAAACAGAAGACAAATCAGTGGTTGTCAGGGAGGGAGAAAGTTGGAGCAGAGGGTCTATACAGAGCCGTGAGACTCTTCTGGGTGATACTGTCATGGTGGGTGCAAGTCCTTCCTTATACGTTTGTCAGCAGCACCGAGAGTGAACTCTGATGTAAACTGTGGAGTCTGGGTGAAAACGATGTGTTAATGTAGCGATGTGCCACTTTAGTGCAGGATGCTGGTAGTGAGGGAGGCTGTGCTTGTGTGGGGGTAAGGAGTATATGGGACTTCTCTGTAATTTCCACTCAACTTTCCTGTGAACCCCAAACCATTCTCAACATTCCATTAAAAGATGGAAATGAATTCTGGAATTGGGAAGTCCAATACCTGAAATGTAAAGACTCCCCAGAGAGGTTCAGTAGCAGATCAGTAGCCAAAAGAAAGGATCAGTGAGCCTAGAGATAAGACTATTGAACTATTTAGAATGAGAAGCAGAAACAAAGAATGATGAAAAGTAAACAGAACCTGAGGGACTCATGATGCTGCTGCTAAGTCACTTCAGTCGTGTCTGACTCTGTGCGACCCCATAGACGGCAGCCCACCAGCCTTCTCCGACCCTGGGATTCTCCAGGCAAGAACACTGGAGTGGGATGCCATGTCTTTCTCCAATGCATGAAAGTGGAAAGTGAAAGGGAAGTCGCTCAGTCGTGTCGGACTCTTAGTGACCCCATGGACTGCAGCCTACCAGGCTCCTCCGTCCATGGGAGTTTCCAGGCAAGAGTACTGGAGTGGGTCGCCAGTGGGGTCCATCAAATACACCACTGTATGGAATCATTTGGAATTCCAAACCCCAGAGGGAAGAAATAATGGCTTGAGACTTCCCAAAACTTAGCAAAGACACGTATATACATGTTTGAGAATCTCAGTGGACTCCAAACAGGATAAACTTAGAGACCCATTTAGACACACTGTAATGAAATCGTGGAGATCCAAAGACAAGGAGAGAATTGTGAACTATGAAAACAACAGCAAAGAAACTAACTCCTCCTCCCTTATTCGAGGAGTCAGACATTTAAGGAAACCTTAGCTGGATTGACTAAGAAAGAAATAGAGGAAACCCAAATTACCAAAATCAGAAATGAAAGTGGGACATTGGTATACATTTTCTAGATTTTAAGAGAGTACCATTAACTGTTGTGCACCAACCGATTGGGTAATCTAAATAAGTAGACAATTCCTAGAAACATGCATGTTTAGATCTGAATGTATAGATGTATAGATCTGAATAGACCTATAACAAGTAAGCAGGGTGAATCAGTGATCAGAAACCTTCTGGCAAAAAGACCAGGACTCAACGGCTTCGCTGGAGAATTCTACCAAACGTTTAAAGAAGAGTTAAAACTAATCCTTCCCGTACTGTTGCAAAAAAGTTGAAGAGAGAGCACTTCCCGAGAATGAGTGACCAGTGAATAGGCCAGCGTTATACTGATGACAAAGTCTAATAAAGACATTGTCAGAAAAGAAAATTGCAGACCAATATGCCTTATGAATATAGATGTAAAAATTCTCAACAAAATATTAGCCAGTCAAATCCAACAGCATGTTAAAAAAATTATACATTATTAACAAGTAGGATTCATTCCTTCCCAGAATGCAGTGCTATGTTCAAATATGAAAATCAATTGATGTATATTACTACATTACAAGAATGAAGGAAAAAACTACAGGGACATCTCAATGCAGAAAAACCATTTAACAAAATTCAGCACCTTTTCATGATGAAAGCATTCATTAGAGTGTGAATAGATGAGAACCTCCTCTACATGATAACAGCCATATATGACAAACCCATAGTTGACATCACACTCAATGATGAAAGATTGAAAGCTTCTCTCCTATGACTGTTAACAAAATAAGAATGCCGACTCTTATTACATCAATTCAACATAGTACTGGAAGTTTCAGCTAGAGCAATTAGGCAAGAAATGTATTCAAATTGGAGAAGAGAAAGTAAAATTATCTGTTCATAGATGACATGATCTTATATATAAAATCTCTAATAATTTCAAACACTGAAAACTGTTAAAGATGAAAGCTCAGCAAGGTTGCAAATACAAAATCAACACACAAAAATCAGTTGCATATACATATATTTGCAGTGAATGATCCTAAAAGGAAATTAAGAAAACAAATCTATATACAGAGGCATAAGAATGAGTTAAATACTTAGAAGTAGGAAGGACTTCCCTAGTGGTCCAGTGGCTAAGACTCCGTGCTCCCAATGCAGGGGACCCAGGTTTGATCCTTGGTCAGGGAACTAGATCCCAGATGCTGCAGCTAAGACCTGGCACAGCCAAATACATATACAAATAAACAAGTAAAAAATACTTAGGAGTGAATTTAACCAAGGTGACAAAAGAAGTATACCCTGAGAACCCGAAAACACTGCTGAAATTAGAGACGATCCAAAAAAAGACATCCCATGTTCATGGGTTAGAAGAGTTAATGTTAAAATGTCAGTACCACCCAAAGTGATCACAGATGCAATATAATCTCTAAGAAAATCCCAATGACTTTTTTACACAAATTAAAAAACTCTCCTCCTAAAAATTGCATTTGACCCTGAATAGTCAAAACCACTTTGACTCCGCCACGGGTGTACATGTGTTCCCCATCCTGAACCCCCCTCCCACCTCCCTCCCCATTCCATCCCTCTGGGTCATCCCAGTGCACCAGCCCCGAGCACCCTATCTCATGCATTGAACCTGGACTGGCGATTCATTTCACATATGATAATATACATGTTTCAATATGTACACCCGTGGCGGATTCATGTCAATGTATGGCAAAACCAACACAATACAAAAAAGAGAAAAAAAATTAAAAAAACACCTTGAAGGAGAACAAAGTTGGAGGACTCATATGTCCTGATTTCAAAACTTACTACAAAGCTAAACTAAGCACTGTGTTGATGAAATAAAGACAGATGGTCAGAACTGTGAATAGAATGCATGCACGCATGCTAAGTTGCTTCAGTCATGTCCGACTCTTTGCAACTCCATGAACTGTAGCCTGACATTCTCCGCTGTCCATAGGTTTGTCCAGGCAAGAATACTGGAGTGGGTTGCCATGTCCTCCTCCAGGGAATCTTCCCAACCCAGGGATCGAACCCATCTTATGTCTCCTGCATTGGTAGACGGGTTCTTTACCACTAGTGCCAGCTGGGAACCCCAGTGAATAGAACAGAACCTGGAAGTAAGCTCTCCGTCTGCGTACAGTCAATTGATTTTCAACAAATGGATGAGAGGGGAAAGCAGGTCCATTGCAGCCAAGAGGTGCAGGTAGAAATTCTGAGAGTGGTGGTGGAGAACGTCCTGGGACTTGGCAGGAGGCCGAGCGGGAGCTGTAGCTCAGCTAAAATAGGTGGGAAGCGTGAGGAACATCTCCAGTGGAAACTCAACTGCAGATAAGGGAGTCTGGTTGCCCAGTTGAGAGGCTGGATCTACCACGGATCTGGGGGTGAGTTACTGGGGTGAGCTGCACATGGCTTAGCTATGAACACAGTTTACATCATCATAACGATTGAACACCAGTCAGGGAATAACTCAGACTTTGAATTGTGTCTACTGTAGAACAGTCACTCACCCGTGACCGGGGACACCCTTTGACCACTGTTGTAAACAGGGCAATGACAGGACTTAAGTGACAGGAAGGAAGGAGGGAGAAAAACTGCAGAAGGTTTTGCATCTTGGGCAAATGGCTTAGCTGGCAGCAAAGTGGGCAGTCTATCCCTGAGCATCTGGTGGGCTGGGGGGTCCGAGAGAATTTGAGCAGTTTCATCATTTGGGGCGACATGTGGGAGAATGGCAGTGTTTATAGTCTCTCTTTTATGAATCAGGAAGAAGGAGGAAGAGGAGAGGGGGAGGATAAGAAGGAAGAGAGAAAGGTGAGGATGACTGTTCCTCCCTGTTCCTCCTGTTGTTAGTTTTGGCCTCCTGTTGGCTCATTCTGAAACCTGATTTGCCGCGTTTCAGCGACAGAATGTGTGTGGGGGCTTGGGGGCAATGCAGCTGAGTCACCACAGTCAGCCTGGGAAAGCTGGTCAGCATCGCCCTGGTTCTCCTACTCTGTAAATTGGACTGTGTGCGCTCCTTTGCAGAGGAGGTTTCCTTAAGGACATGCATGTGACATGCATAGAGTTGACCCAAGACACAGCTGCCAGGTAGTAGTTATTATTTGGATAAAGTGCTTTAAAAACATAATGGATTAATTATAATCATTTCATAATCACCAAACTCGTGCTCCGGACCTGAGAACTGCCCCCAGAACCTCAACTTGTGGCCGAAACACTGTAATTTCCCAAAGACATTTGTCCCTGCAGCTGCCATGTCGCCTGAGGCCTCTGAGATGTCTCAGGTATGCCTTCCTGGATGGCCATGTAGTCTGAGCACCCTCTACCTGGTGGCATTTCTTTCTTTTTAATATTTATTTATTTGGCTGCGCCCGGTCATTGTGGCACTTGGAATCTGCAGACTGTTAGTTGTGGAGTGTGGGATCAAGTTCCCTAAGGAGGGATGGAGCCTGGGCCCCCTGCACTGGGAGTGCAGAGTCTTAGCCACTGGACCACCAGGGATGTCTCAACCTGCTGATGTTTCTTATTTTGAATTGGATATTTGGGGGTGTGGCCATCTGCCTCCTTACACCTTCTCATCTGTCTCTGAGCCCACTCTAGTGGGCATCCATAGTACCGGGCCCAAGCAGGTCCTGAGCAAGTGCTCACAGAGCCATCCTCAGGGAGGACAGGTGGAGTGGGAAGCAGTCCTCGTTCCTGCACTGTGCGTCCACTGATACACTGATTGTGATGCTGCTGAAGAAGAGGAGTGAGGATGCTCTCCCTCTATTGCTCTGGAAAGAATTCTAAGATATATTAAGCGGAAAAACAAACAAAAACCAAGTTCCATAACAGCATGGCTTATAGAGTCCCTTCTTCTCTCTCTTTTTGCAAAAAGGGAGAAAGTTCTAATCTACACTTACGGGTACATACATAAAGAAACACTGTAAGGAAACATAGAAAACCAAAAACAGTGTTTTAAATAAAATACTTAAGAATACATTGAATGAAAGAAGTACAAAATTTGTACATTGAAAAACTACAAAACATTCCTGAAGACCTAGATAAATGGAAAGATATCCCACATTCATAGATGGAAAGACTTAATAGTGGTAAGATAGCAATATTCTTGAAATTATTCTACAGATTCAATGCAATCCCAATCGAATTCCCAGATAGCTTTTCTGCAAAACATGACAAGCTGATCCCCTAAAATCATATGGAAATGCAGGAGACTCAGAAGAGCTGAAACACTCTTCAAAGAGAGCAAATTGGGAGGACTCACACTTCCCAATTTCAAAATGTACTACAAACTCACACGATGTGGTGCTGGCATAAGGACAGATGTGGGTCAATTAAATAGAATTTAGAGTCCAAAACTAAAGCCTAGCATTTACAGTCAGTTGGTTTTCAACAAGGGTACCAAGAAGATTCAACAGGAAAAAGTAGTTTTCAACAGTGCTGAGACAGCTGGATAGCCACTTTCATAAGAGTGAATGTGGACCTCTGGCTCACAGCAGAAAGTAACTCACAGTGGCTCATAGACCTAAATGTAACTAGACAACTTTTAGAAGAAAACAGGAGTAAGTCTTCATGCTTTGGGGCTAGGCAGTGAGACCAGATGCACAAATGATTAAAGAGAAGATTGAGAGATAGGGCTTAATAAAAATTTTAAACTTTTGTGTTTCACAGAACACCATCAAGAAAATAAAAAATAGTTCATGGACTTGGAGGAAATATTTGCAAATTGAGTATCTGATAAGGGATTTGTATCCAGATGATAGGCAAAAACTTTTGCAACTGAATAATGAAAAGACAAATAACCCAGTTTGAAAATGGGTTTGGGAGTTAACGAGACTTTTCCAAAAAGCTGTGTGAATGACTAATAAGCACATGGGAAGATGCTGAACAGCATTTGTCGTCAGGGAAACAATCAAAACCGAACTGAGCCACCTGCGGGGACGGCAGAAATGAATGCACGGACAAGTGTTAGGGAAGGTAGGGAAGAACGGAACCCTTGTGTGTTCATCAGGATCTCAAAAACAGTACAGCCACTTTGGAAGACAGTCTGGCAGTTCCTCAGAATGTTAAACACAGAACGTCCATAGTAATGTAGGAGTGTGTGCTCTGTCATGTCAGACACTTTACGACCCCATGGACTGTAGCCCACGGGGCTCCTCTGTCCATGGAGTTTTCCAGGCAAGAATACTGACGTGGGTTGCCATTCCTCCTCCAGGGGATCTTCCTGACCCAGGGATCGACCCTGTGTCCATTGCATCTCCTGCGTTGCAGGCAGATTCTTTACCACTAGTGCCACCAGGAGCCATGAGAGATGCGCTCCATCCATACAACGGGATGTGACTTGGCCATGAAAAGGTGTGAAGTACTGACACCCTGCCACATGGATGAACCTCAAAGTCATTGTGCTTGTGGAAGAAGCCAGTCATCAAACAGCACATTCCATTTTTAGAAAATGTCCAAAATAGGCGAATCTAGAGACAGTGGCAGCCTGGGGCTGGGGGTGGGGAGGACTCAGGCGCGATGAAAATGCTCTAAAGTTAGACTGCAGAGATGTTGCACAACTCTGTAAATATACTGAAAACACTGAGTTGTAGATTTTAAACTGGTGAACTTTATGTCACGTAAATTCTCTTAACAAAGCTATATATTGCAGAAGAGACAGGAAAACTGGGCAGATGGAGGACCTGAAGGAGAGGAAGGCTGTGTTCTGTACCTTTTATACTTTCTGGGCTCCCAACCTGGGACTGGCATCTATTCATGAAGCAAAGGACCTAAATTAGGGGTTTGGGGTTAGCAGATACACACTGCTGCTGCTGCTGCTAAGTCACCTCAGTCGTGTCTGACTCTGTGCGACCCCATAGACGGCAGCCCACCAGGCTCCCCGTCCCTGGGATTCTCCAGGCAAGAACACTGGAGTGGGTTTCCATTTCCTTCTCCAATACGCTACTTCAGATACAACTAACGAGACAGCAAAAAAACCCAAGATACACACTGCTGCTGCTGCTGCTAAGTCACTTCAGTCGTGTCCGACTCTGTGCGACCCCATAGACGGCAGCCCACCAGGCTCCCCTGTCCCTAGGATTCTCCAGGCAAGAACACCGGAGTGGGTTTCCATTTCCTTCTCCAAAACGCTACTTCAGATACAACCAATGAGACAGCAAAAAACCCAAGATACACACTACTATGTATAAAATAGATAAACAACAAGATCCTACTCTATAGCACTGGGAACTATATTCAGTATCCTGTAATATCCACGGTCGTTTTGCTATACAGCAGTAATTAACACAAACATTGTAAATCAATTATACATTAGTTAAAAAAAAAAAGCCAAAGGGCCAAACAGAATTGAAGGCAGACTCCTGATGGTCCTTCCTTCGTTTGGGGAGAAGGGAGGGGACACCAGCCACCCCCCAGCCCTCTGGGAGGTGATGGCTGGTGGACAGAGGTAGATGGGAGCCACCTAGACCCACTCATGGTCGAGAGGCACTGAGCCACTGGGCCAGATGACAGCCGCCCGGCTGACCAAAGGGCGTTGTCCCTGCCCACCCCTCCTCCACCCCCGGGACCTACGTAAGGTTCCAGAACCATCCTCAGCCCCAAAGAAGGGCAGGAGACACCCGAGATTGATCCTGGCCGGCGGGATAGGGAAAGAGGGAGGGCTCTTGCAGGCCTGGGCTCCCCTGCGCCCCAGCCGTCTGCCGTCTCCCTCACTCACCTGGCCTTGTAGGCATTGGACGGAGAAAGGCCCCTGTGGTCAAGTTAGTTTGAAAAATGCTGGGCTAAGGAAAGTCAGAGTTTAGTTTTGTTGTTTCCAACTGCAGTCCTTCTCAGAGCCTTCACCTATGGCCCTTCAGATGGGGCTCTGGCGGGTTCAGGGCCTGGCTGCATTTTCTCAGGGATATCTGGTAGGGCAGAGGCAGACCTTTGTTTTACAACCGAGGGAGAGGAGCCCAGAGAGGTGAAGGGGCTCCTCCAGGGTGAGAATCTTAACCCCCGGCCAGGCATCAAACCCGATCCCCTGCATTGGGAGGGGAAGACTTAACCACCGGACCACCTGGGAAGTCCCACCCCTTACTCTTGTAGAATATCTCTACTTTCTTTAATGTCCTTTGGGGTTTTACCACTTCTCAAACAGGTGGGTTAGATCATTTAAAATGTTTTTTTCCCAGGCAAATACACAGGCTTTCCTAAGGAGTCATAATTAGCAACACAGCGAGTCAGTGCACTACAGAAGCCAGGCCCGACTCTGCTGCTCCTGCGGGCTCTGGCAGTGCCAGGCCCAGGTCTGGCAGGCTCCTGACTTGTGGACCTGAGGGGTCCACCCTGTGTCAAAGCGACCCCTGGTCCCCACCTGGTCCAGCTCTCTCAGAAGTCTCGTATATTCGAGCCTGTAGCTGGGGACACGTCTTGGGATGTGGCTGCTCCCCACAAAGAGAATCACAGAAGGGCTGTGCTCCTTGCCTGGCATGTGAGGATGGAACAGCCTGGCCCTGCACAGCGAGGGACCTGGGTGCTGCCTTCTGCTTTGGCCTTTGAACAAAGCTTCAAAACCTCGCCTGATAAAAATTCTACAGGATAAATGATCTGGTTTCTTCGATTAAAGAAAAGCAGCAAGGGAAAACATGAGGCATGATGGGAATGTTCTAGATTATAACATGTAACCAGAAGGATGGCGACTGGGTCCTGACTTGAACAAACCAGCTGGAAAAGACACAAGACAGCCAGGAAGTGTGAACGCAGGCACTCGGTGACACTGAGGAACCATTCTTTGCAGAAGTCGTCCTGGCATGAGGGCCTTTGGGGTTTTGTTTTTAAGAGAGAGATCCGGAGGTATTTACAGATCAAAACTGTGATGATCTTTGAAGGCCCCGGCAGGGCCCAGCGGTCCTGGAAAGCACACGCTGGGCCATGTCTGTGGGAGGCTCCTTAAGCTCTCCTACTTTTGCATGTGTCGACTTCAACAGAATAGAATTCTATGTCAATAGAATGTCTTAAAAATGTCCTGGCCCACCCGGCTCTGGGTCCTGGGCAGTAGAGGGACTTCCTGCCCATGTGGCTGACCCTCCGGCCTCGTGGCTGCTCCCCTGGAAAGCAAGGCCAGCCCCCACCCTGGGCCCCCAGTCTCTGGGCACTCCACGTGCAGGGGTGTAGGAAGCCCCAGGGGGCCCCGAGCTCATCCATCTTCCGTAGGTGCCATTCCCTCTGCACCCCCAAGGCCACACGGAGCCCCCAGCCAAACCCCCTCGTGCCCCTCCCCTCCCCGCACCGCCTTCCCGGCTACTTACTCGGCTCCTCCTGGCCTGCCAGGCCGCGGCCACCTTGCCCTCTCCGGCCCAGGCCACTCATTACTCAGGACGTTTATTCTTAGCCCAGATTTGGTTAGTGCCCGGCTGCACTTCCTGGGTTTTCCCCCCACCTATAGGATGTAAATCAGCGGCTCCCTCCTGCCGCACCTGCGCCGTCTGTCTAGGCCAAGGGGGTGGACTCGCCTGACGCTCCAGGAGCCCTGAGTGCTCTCTACCGAGCCCCTGGGTGCACTGCACATGCCAGGCTGCAGCAGGTGGCCCAGCCCTCTTTCTCAGCAACCTTGTTCTCTTTCATTGCTCGGTCATCTCCTCCTCTTCCTTCTTCAGGCCCACCTCCTTCAGGAAGTCATCCCTGACTGCCCCCAGGCCAGATGAATTATGATTCTCTGTGCTTCCCGACCCCTGACCTGACTCCCAGCAGAGCAGTCGTGAGGCTGAACTAGAGGCGGACAGACTGGGCTGGGGTCTTGGCTCAGCCACATCCCAGCAGGAAGCCTTGGTGGCAATTTAGTACTTAACTTATCTGTGCCTCCATTTCCCCTTCTGTGAAGTGTGTGTAAAGGCAGCCCCTGGTTCACAGGTCACAGGTGGTGATGAGAAGGGGCTGAGTGCACCGTCAGGCCTCAGGGTGGTTCTCAGGGCTCAACGTCTGGGACGAGCACTGCGGCCCCTGTCAGCGTCACTTTTCATCCCCCCGGATGACAAAGTCTTAAATGTGCTGACCTGGAGAGTGGAGGAAATCTGGGGAGGCACGAGCCCTGGCCCGTGGGAGAGAGTGTGTTGGTACCTCTGATGTGGATGTCCACATCAGGTAACATGGAGAACCTACGCCTGACCCATGAGCCAGGAGCTCTTCTCCAGGGGCCACAGGCACCCACGGAGCATGCCCAGCAGAGCACAGTTGTTGTGGAAACGGTGCCAGTACCCATGAGGCAGCAATGGCCAAGCACACAAGGCTCACAGGCACAGCCTGGAACACAACACAGCCATCATGAACAGTGAGACAAGTCTGTACCCGGGAATGTGGAGAGATTGTTAAGACTGATGGTCGAATAAAAAAAAAGTAGTTTGCAGCATGATTCTTGCAGTAAGAGACCTTGCAGTGAAACAAAGACAAGCAGGCCTCCTCACCCACTTGCACACCCCCAGGGCTGGGGCTCTCACCACCTCACAGAGAAACTGGCTCCCAGGAGTGAGCAGATGGTGTCTCCAGGAACAGACCCATTGCACCGACTGCTGTCTCTATGGCCACACACGGTCTCATCCTTTGGAGTTCTAACATCGGCAAAGTTATGCATGAAATGAAAAACAAGATCCACCCTGGTTCTGGGCAATGAGAGCTGAAGTCTCAGGTCCCCAACCACCAGTATCACTACTCATCACAGCTTGTTAATGCTTTTGTTCAAACACTGTTTACAAGCAGTGGGTTTTGTTGACTCTCTTTTCTTTAATTGGAGGTGTCATTTACATGCAGTAAAATACAGTATTCTCAGCAGGCAGGCCAGCAACTACTTATGAGGGGCAAACCCAGGGAATGCTCCCCAGATCCAGACCTGAAACATTTGCAGCCCCCAGAAGGCCTCCCTCCCCCTCACAGGCAGCACCCCCCTCACCCAGAATAGCCAGCATTCTGATGCTACCACAGACTAATCATGTCTGCTCCTGGGCAGGGAACCTACAAATAGGATCGCCACTTCTTTCTTCCAGCCTCTTTGCTCAAGGTTAGATTTTATTACACCAGACAGAACAAGCTGGGGGCCTTTGGGAATCTCAGGGAGCCTCATTTCCTTCTGCCCAAACAGTGAACATGAAGCTCATATAGGACGGCAGCCCGTGGGACCCCTCCCCCGCCACAGCCCCTTGCAGCAGGAACTACCCCACTGTGTGACTCTGCCCCCAGGAGAGACTGTCACCCCCTAGCAGGGATTAGCCCCCTGTGTGACTCCACCCCAGCAGAAACTGCCCCTCCAGCAGGAACTGCCCCCTGTGTGACTCCACCCCCAGCAGGAACTGCCCCTTGTGTGACTTCCCCTCAGTAGGAACTAACCCCCAGCAGGAACTGCCCTCGGTGTGATTCCCCCAGCAGAAACTACTCGCCCAGGAGGAACTGCCCCTTGTGTGACTCCTCCCCAGCAGAAACTACCCCCCCCAGCAGGAACTGCCCCCTGTGTGACTCCCCCCTAGCAGGAACTGCCCCCTGTGTGACTCCCCGCTAGCAGGAACTACCCCCTGTGTGACTCCTCCCCAGCAGAAACTACCCCCCCCAGCAGGAACTGCCCCCTGTGTGACTCCTCCCCAGCAGAAACTACCCCCCCCAGCAGGAACTGCCCCCTGTGTGACTCCTCCCCAGCAGAAACTACCCCCCCCAGCAGGAACTGCCCCCTGTGTGACTCCTCCCCAGCAGAAACTACCCCCCCCAGCAGGAACTGCCCCCTGTGTGACTCCTCCCCAGCAGAAACTACCCCCCCCAGCAGGAACTGCCCCCTGTGTGACTCCTCCCCAGCAGGAACTACCCCCCCAGCAGGAACTGCCCCCTGTGTGACTCCTCCCCAGCAGGAACTACCCCCTGTGTGACTCCTCCCCAGCAGAAACTACCCCCCCAGCAGGAACTGCCCCCTGTGTGACTCCTCCCCAGCAGGAACTACCCCCCCAGCAGGAACTGCCCCCTGTGTGACTCCCCCCGAGCAGGAACTGCCCCCTCAGCAGGAACTGCCCCCTGTGTGACTCCTCCCCAGCAGAAACTGCCCCTCCAGCAGGAACTGCCCCCTGTGTGACTCCACCCCCAGCAGGAACTGCCCCTTGTGTGACTTCCCCTCAGTAGGAAATAACCCCCAGCAGGAACTAACCCCCAGCAGGAACTGCCCTTGGTGTGATTCCCCCAGCAGAAACTACCCCCCCAGGAGGAACTGCCCCTTGTGTGACTCCTCCCCAGCAGAAACTACCCCCCCAGCAGGAACTGCCCCCTGTGTGACTCCCCCCCAGGAGGAACTGCCCCCTGTGTGACTCCCCCCTAGCAGGAACTGCCCCCTCAGCAGGAACTGCCCCCTGTGTGACTCCACCCCCAGCAGGAACTGCCCCTTGTGTGACCCCCTCAGTAGGAACTAATCCCCAGCAGGAACTGCCCTTGGTGTGATTCCCCCAGCAGAAACTACCCGCCCCCCCCCAGCAGGAACTGCCCCCTGTGTGACTCCTCCCCAGCAGGAACTACCCCCTGTGTGACTCCTCCCCAGCAGGAACTACCCCCCCAGCAGGAATTGCCCCCTGTGTGACTCCCCCCCAGCAGGAACTGCCCCCTCAGCAGGAACTGCCCCCTGTGTGACTCCTCCCCAGCAGAAACTGCCCCTCCAGCAGGAACTGCCCGCCCCCAGCAGGAACTGCCCCCCCACCCCACAGCAGGAACTTCCCCGTGTGTGACTTCCCCTCAGTAGGAACTAACCCCCAGCAGGAACTGCCCCCTGTGTGACTCCTCCCCAGCAGAAAGTACCCCCCCCAGGAGGAACTGCCCCCTGTGTGACTCCCCCCAAGCAGGAACTGCCCCCTCAGCAGGAACTGCCCCCTGTGTGACTCCCCGCTGCAGGAACTGCCCCCCACAGCAGGAACCGCCCCCTGTGTGACTCCTCCCCAGCAGGAACTGCCCCCTGTGTGACTCCCCCCAGCAGGAACTGCTCCCCCAGCAGGAACTGCCCCCTGTGTGATTCCCCCCAGTAGGAACTGCCCCTTATGTGACTTCCCCTCAGTAGGAACTACACCCCCAGCAGGAACTGCCCCTTGTGTGACTTCCCCTCAGTAGGAACTATACCCCCAGCAGGAACTGCCCTGCTGTGTGACTTCCCCCCACCAGGAACTGCCCCCCTGAGTGACTCCCCCCAGCAGGGACTGTCACCCCCCAAGCAGGAACTGCACCCCTGTGTGACTCTCCCTGTGCCAGGAGCCCTCAGAGCAGGTGCCGATTTCTGCTCCTCATTCTGAAAGCAGCCCTTTCTCAGTGTCTCAGAGGAGACTCTGGATTCTAATTTTAAGCTCCGTCATCAAGGGGATGTGAGAGTTCTAAAACTAGAGCAAAGACAGGGTAACCTCAGGGTTTGGACCTGGTTCCACTCCACTGTGTCCTTAAACAGTTAAACAGGACATGGTAAAGAGAAACAAACCTGTGCAGGAGGGGCCTCTCCTGCCAGGCAGGACAGGAGGCTCTGCCACAGCCAGTGAGCTGATCCGGCCCCTTGGCCTCCGGCAGAACCTGATTGCACGTTTCACCTGCTGATGGATTTTGCCTCATCACCCCCCACACATTTTTTTCTTGCAGGTTAAACACTGTTAACAGGGTCCTTTCCCCACTTAATACATCTTATCAGTCAAGTCCTTGTCTTTTTAGATAAGCTCTTCTGTGCTCATCCGGAAAAATAAAACAGCTCTGCAGGCTCTGTTCTAAATGTCCCCGCCTTCATTGCACGCGTGTTTTACCTTTTCTGTGTCTCATGCTAAGGCTTGAGTTCCTTAGGTGGAATTACTCAGCCAGACGGAATGTTCCAGCGAGATGGTTCCACTGTCCGCATGTGCGTGTGAGGTTTGGGCCCTGAGGTCCCAGCCCCTAGAGTGGTGTCAGCCCCCTGGGGCCTGGTGGCTACCACTTCCCCAGCACTGTCTGCTGTCCCCACGCTGCCCCCCGCCCCACGCCTGGAGGCCCAACCCGCTCTAAGAGAGTCCCAGGGGCAAGACAAAAGCAAGAGTATCCAAAAAAGGACATTTCTTAGAAATGCAGCGAAAGCCCTGATTTTCATGATTCGATTTACATACCCGACTCAGAGGTGCTGAATTTCCTCTTTGCTACAGTTTGTGCTAATTTCTCAGAAATGTCGGAGGCCGGCATTTTAGCAAAACCCACTTCGAAGAAGCAAATAGTGGTTTCTTTATAGTGAATTCCAGCTTTTTGTGGTAAATACTTATTTTCCATTAAAAAAAATTTCCCCTCAAAACTTTTTTAATATGAGAACTTCAAACGTCAGAGAAAGGTTAAACGTGGGCTGAGATGAATACCCCTGGGACCTGCAGGGGCTGAGCCCTGTTCAGGGCAGGGTCTGCCATCCGCAGTCGGTCTCGACTGGTACCTTCTGCTGACCTTAGGACGGCGCTTTTAGACACCTCGCAGGTGTCTCCAGAGAAGCGGACCTTCTTGCACACAGACGGTCATGTCCATAGCTAAGAAAATCAGTGATAATTCAAAGGCATCATCTAATACCTCGTTCGTATTTAAGGTTCCCAGTTCCCAGCCCTAAGAAGTTTTCATGGCTGCTTCCTTTTTTTTTTAATTTTTATTTGCTTATTGTGTTTTCGGCTGCTCTGGGTCTTTGTTGCTGTGCGGGCTTTCTCTAGTTGCAGCGAGTGGGGGCTACTCTCCAGCTGTGGTGTGCTGGCTTCTCACTCCAGTGGCGACTCTTGTTGCAGAGCGCAGGTTCAGTAGTCGTGGCTCACTGGCTTAGTTGCCCTGCAGCACGTGGGACCTTTCCAGACCAGGGATCAAATCCATGTCCCTTGCATTGGCAGATAGATTGCTAACCGCTGGACTACCAGGGAAGTCCCGTGCCTGCTTCCTGTGATTCAGGATCCAGCGAGGGTCACGCCTGCCGTTGGTTTGTCTCAGGTCCTTTTTCTTCTAGCATCATTCCCTCCCTTTTGCTCTTTCTCCTTCTTTGCTCTCTTCCTTTCCCGTCTTCTGTCGCATGTCCTGTGGAGTGCCCTGCAGCCTCCTCTCTGCTTGCCCCGCCCTGTCTGGTGTAACTCTGTCCTCCTCTTCCTTCTGTGAGTCCTGAACACTGAACAGTGTCTCTGTGGGCTCCCCTGGGTCGGGCCACACGTTTTGAGAAGACCCCCAGGTGAGGAGTGTCCTTCCTATTGCATCTCATCAAGTGGAGCCCCGTGTCAGCTCACCCGCCTCGCATGACACTGGCAGGACCAGATGTCCCCATGTAAAGGCTCCGGCACACCCAACCAGTCACCTGTGGCTGATGCTTTGGCGCCCCGTGCGTCCTGGTCCCCAGCCACTGCGGGTGATGGCTGCAGCTTTCACTGATGCCTTTCCAAAGCTGTCATTGCTCCCACGTTTCCTAGACTGTGTCCTCTGTGAAGGAGAGCTTTATTTTTGTTTCCTTTGATGAAAAAAATATACAGAAAATAACAATGAATAATATGACAAAACCTGTATTTTCACCACCCAGAATCATGTTATGAGGTTGGCATATTCGCCTTCAAGTTTTTCTTTTAAAAAAGAAAAGATTACAGTGAAAGCTCTGAAGCTGCCTGCCCCCACCTGACTCCTCCCCTCACCAGGAGGAACCACCCTCATCAACACGGCTCTGTCCTCCAGGCTTATTTTTATACCTTCAAAAGAAGGTGTTTATCTCTGAACGAACAGTACAGAACACTATTTGCATGTCGTTTTTAAATGTTTTGTATAAATAGAACTCTGTATATATCATCATGTTTTTACCCATTATTGCAATCAACTCGAATTAGTGCACACATGGTTGGTGCATTCTTGGTGTTTTCCTGATGTGTTCCTGGTGTGGACCTAGAGTGTTCCTGGTGTGGGCCTGGTATGTGCCTGATGCATGCCTGGTGTGTTCCTGGTGTGGACCTGGTGTGTTCCTGGTGTTGTCCTGGTGTGTGCCTGGTGTGGTCCTGATGTGTGCCTGGTGTGGTCCTGGTGTGTTCTTGGTATGGTCCTGATGTGTGCCTGGTGTGGTCCTGGTGTGTTCTTGGTGTGGTCCTGATATGTTCTTGGTATGGTCCTGGTGTGTTCCTGGTGTGTTTCTGGTGTGGTCCTGGTGTGGACCTGATGTGTTCCTGGTGTGGACCTGATGTGTTCCTGGTGTGGACCTGGTGTGTTCCTGGTGTATTCTTGGTGTGGACCTGGTGTGTTCCTGGTGTGTTGCTGGTGTGTTCCTGGTGTGGTCCTGCTGTGTTCCTGGTGTATTCTTGGTGTGGACCTGGTGTGTTCCTGGTGTGGTCCTGATGTGTGCCTGGTGTGGTCCTGGTGTGGTCCTGTTGTGTTCCTGGTATGGTCCTGGTGTGTTCCTGGTGTGTTCCTGGTGTGGTCCTGTTGTGTTCCTGGTGTGTTGCTGGTGTGTTCCTGGTGTAGTCTTGGTGTATTGCTGGTGTGTTCCTGGTGTGGACCTGGTGTGTTGCTGGTGTGGACCTCCTGTGGTCATTTTCACCACCCCACACCCACTCCCCGTCCGTCCCCAGAGGAGGAACACCTAGGTGTCTCTCATCCCTTGGTGTTACGAGCAGCGGTATCCCAGGGATACCTGTGTAGTCTCTTTGTGCCAACACACAAGCATCTCTCTGGGGGGTGGGTGTTGTCCAGCAGGACCTCAGACCTTGAGGTCTGCACACGCCGATTTCGGTGACTATCACCATCCTACTCACTCCCTGTGGTGATGGGCAACCTTCCTCATTCCTCTGTGTCTCTTTCTGTGCAGGACAGGGTTGTTTAGATTTTTTGGCAACCTCACATGTGAGAAGTGTATGTTGTGGCTTTAATTTCCCGACTGCCGGTGAGGCTATGCACACATGCTCAGTGGCCATTGAGACAAGGCCTGTGGTCACTCAGGGGGAAGGAGGGGGCCTGGGGAGTGCACCTGGGCCCCTGAGGCCAGAGCAGATGCTGTGTTAGTGACCAGGGGAGCCCTTGGAGCCACCGTTAGGTGGGCCTGTGGAGGTAGTGTGCTTATTATCCTTATTATTATCAGCTCCTAAGGCTCTCACTTTTCTATTAATAATAGCACTTGCCACCCATGACTGGCTCACCATGCATCAGGCACTTCACCTAGTCAGACCTTATTTGATCCACTTGGAAATGCTTGTATTTATTATTCTGTTTTGCTGAAGAGGACACAGAGGGTCAGAGAGGTGCACCCACCTGCCTAAGGTCACAGAACTGGTAAGTGCTGCCTCCAGCCCCAAACCTTTCCCTCCACATGGCCCCTTCCACCTGCCCAACACTCCAAGAGGGGAGAAAATGGCTCGAGCTTTGTTTCCCCTCCCCTGGGCAGTGAGCAGAGAAATGGTTTGTAAATGAAAAAGTCCAGCCTTACAAATAGTTCCCAGCTTTCTAAACAGGATTTCTGGGTCAGAAGACAGAAGGCTGTCCAGTGCCCCTCCTCAGGGCAGCTCAGGAAGGAGAGGGGGGTGGTCTCCCAGTTTCTTGTAGTTTTGGGGCAGGTTATAGCCAGGTGGGGGGACAGTGCAAGGCTCCAGACACTGGTAGTGTCTCGGGTTTGGAAGCAGGAGGAACCGCTCTTCCCACTCCCTCCTGGCCCCTCCCGGCCCCTCCCCAGCCCTCTGTTTCACATGTAGTGTTGGGGGAGGGACGTTTCCAGGCACCCCCTTGACCCCCAGCAGCAGGGCTCCAGGAGCAGGTGCCTCCGCTCAGGTCCTGGGTGGGAAGGGAGGCTGGGAGGGGCAGCAGAGCGGGGACTGGCCCTCAGCCCAGCGGTGACCTCTGAGCACAGTACGCACATGTCGAGTGAATAAAGGAAGGACAAGAAGGCTGAAAATTAAGAGCAAACGATGCTTACGCGTTTGCCTCCTTCTGGTTCAGCTGGGTGGAGGGAGAGGAAGGAGACCAGCGAAGCGGGTCCTTGGTGAGAAGGTGATACCCGGCTCCACGAGTAGAGGTGGTGCCTCAGCAAGGACCTGTCCATGGTTCCAGAACTGGGGAGAAGCACGAAGCTGCACCGGAACTGGACGAGGTCCTCCTCAAGCTGCCCTGGCGTCCTGGGTCTCCTTCCTGCCTCCCAGTCTTTGTTGATTCTGGGCTCTGGTGCTGAAGGTGACACAGAGCTCCAGCGTCTGACTCCTTGGCACCTGGGCTGATGGTTTCTGGCCCTCAGAAGCCCAGGGCCATTCCCTCCCGTCGGGTCACCTCATCCCAGGCTCGTTTTGCCTGATCTTGACCTTGGTGAGAAGCCCTTGGGGACCATCTGTGCCTGTTGGTGTGGCCCCCACTCTGCCTGTGTTGTGTGTGTTGCTGTGGGTCACCCACTGCGTCCTCAGGCTGATGGATGTTGGGAAGTTCAGTTCAGGGTTATTACAAACAGCTGTGCAAACGTTCCTTTGCTGCAGAGCTTACCTGGGAGTGAAATCTCGAGCTCCGGGGAGGCCTAAGTCCTTGGCCCTGTCCCCAGTGAGGACGGCATTGCACAGACAGCCAGGCCCTGCTTCGAGCCAATGCATCCCTTCTCTGAGCCTCAGTCTCCTAGTCTGTAAAGTGAACGATGAAGACAGGTGAAATGAAGATCTTAAGCTCTTCCCCAGGAATGACCCTCCCTTCCTTTGAATCCACAGGGAAGCCGCTGGGGCCCAGTGGGCTGCGGGGGGGGCGGCGCATCAGGTGTGGGTTTCACTTGTCCCAGGAGGATGAGCCCAGAATCTTTCTTCCAGGAATGACACTGCTGGGGTCAGGATGCTCTGCATCCCAGAGTTCACACTCCCACTCCCTCAGGGGACTTTATGAGCCAACTTCCCACCCACCATCCTCTCAGGTGATGGGGACTGCTTCTGGGCCCACAGCAGAAGGGCACAGGGCCCTGCCCCCAATCTCCGCCACCCCATCCGGGGCCCCTCCTGGTTCAGGGTGGCTGACACCCAGGGCGGGGCAAAGCCAGCACCTACTCCCTCTCCACGAGGCTGTCCGCCTGGGTTAGTGGTGCCAGGAGACCCTCCTGGGAACCACGCTAGGGAGAGAAGCAGAAATGGCACACCTGTGTCACAAGCACATCTGTGTCACAACCACCCCTCACACCTATGTCACAACCACACATTTCACAACCACGCCCCACACCTGTGTCACCCTGGCCCACCAGTTGGCACTTCTCTGCCTGCAAACCCTTTAGTGTCTCACCGGCCACGTCCTGTAGTGGCTCAGGGCCCTTGCACACGCTGTTCCTTCTGCTGGAAACATTCTTCCCTCCCTCCCTATGCCTGCCTGATGCCCAACTTCCTTTGTGCATCAGCTCCACCATTGGCACGGGAGACCTCTCCCGGCCAACAGAGCTCGGGCGCACCCTTAGTCTCCGGCCCCGGCCCCACTCGGCCTCCTGTTTCAGCCCTGAGATGTCATCTCCTGTGTCCTTGGAAGGGACCTGGGCTGGTCCACCTGTGTCCTGGGGGAGCAGTGGGAGGAGACACTCCGGAAATGCCTGTCCAGTGGCCCCACATCTGATTCAGGAAGAAGGGGGACGTGGAGAAGGAGGAGACTTGCCCCAGATCCCCGTGAGCAGGAGCCCTGGTCTTGTCACCAATAGAACCACCACTCCTGAGCCCTCGCCGAGCAGACTGCTGGGTGCTGAGTGGGGATCCAGGGGATGGCACAGCCAGTGGTCAGCCTGCTGCTGCATATACAGCACTCGTGGGCTCCAACTCCCCACTTCCCTCCACACCCCCATCCGTTGAAAGTGCAGGGGTCCCTTCAAGGTGATTTTGAGACAACCACTCTGGCCTCTGGCCCCGCCTCCTCCAAGCCACTTCCCTTTCACCTGGCCTGGCCAGGTGGCTTCCACACTGGCCATTCCCGCCCATGCCAGTGACCCCGCCTGGGACCAGTGCAACCGACAGCCCAGGACACAGCTTCGTCCTTCTCTGCCCAGAACCCTCTGCCTGGGAGACCGAATCCCTCCTTCTCAGAGCCCACCACCCCAGACCCAGGCTCCCTCCCAGGCCTTTGCCTGTGGGGTTCCCTTAGCCTGGAAAGCCCTTTGCCGGGTACCTGCTCGGGTGACCCATTGGCTCCTGCAAGGCTCTGTGTGAACCTCACTCCTCCGTGAGGACAGCCCTGACCATGTCTGGCTCATGGCACAGGCCCCACATGGCCACTTTCATTCCAGTGAAATCGGGTCACAGTGAAGCCAGAGAGCAGCCCAGATGGTGCAGAAGAAAAGGCTGCAGACGGCTGCCCTGGAGGGGCAGGGAGCTGGGGAGGCAGGCAGCCCCCGTCTGCCCTGATGCAGACCCCAGGACCCCAGACTGTGCACGGCCCTGGCCCTGCTCCCCTGTGGCTCAGCCTCGCCCACTGGGAGCACAGGGGTGGGGGTGGGCGGGGGAGAGGTCCCAGATCCAAGAAAACCCATCCTGTTCCTGCTCTTGACGGGTAGCCCTGCCCCCCAGGAGGAGTCCCAGGCTCTGTGTGTGACCTCAGCCCAGGCTCTCCGTATCCTGGGCCTGTTTTCTTTCCATCAAAACCAGGGGAGGAGATGGCGTGGTCCCACTGCAGGCCCTCTGATTTGAGCAGCTATAAATACCACGCTTGGCGCTTATCTGCTAGGAAATCTGCCTGTGGAACCCGCCCGGCCTTCCAACGTGCGTGTCATTCTGAGCATTGACCACCGCACCTGCGCTGGCTGCACCCCAGACCAAGAGCAAGGTCACTGGGGCCCCCCTTCCTCTGTGGAGGGACTAGGGTTTCACATGGAGCAGCCGAGACCCAAAAATAGCAGCTGGCCACTCACAGGCCAACCGCCCAGGCCCCAAAAAGGAAGTGAGAGAAAGGTGGGCACTTTTGTTCTTTGTACAGAAGAGAAGTGTTTCGGAGGACCCGCCAGGGCCCTGCCCCCGCCCCGCCCCCCACTGGTTCTTTCTGGGTGGTTGGCTCCAGCTGTGATGCCCCAGCCACGAATGAAAAGACAGAAGTACAGAGTCATGCTCGCAAGGGCCAGGGCTGAGGCTGGACCCCGGACTCTGTCCTCTGTCACTCTGTGGATTGCAGGGGTTCAAGGGGGTCGTGCTGACAGAACTGTGTAAAGAAAACCGCATGGTGGAGCTTGGCTGGCCATCCAGTGGTGAGGATTCAGCGCGTCCACCGCAGAGGGCCTGAGTTCTATCCCTGGTCAGGGAACTGAGATCCTGGAAACTGCATGGCTGGGCCAAAAAAGGAAAAGGAAGCCCCATGGGGTCCTCCTGGTGACCCTCCAGGAGGCAACTCGGTAAATTCCTTTGTGAGGTGCCTTCATTTGTAGGTCAAAATAGTCATCGTACACAGAGTGAGACACAACTGAGTGTGCACACACACATGCACGTGTGCATACTCACAGAGACACGTGCATACACACAGACACATGCACAGGCACACACACAGATGTGCACACACACACACACACCTTCTTGGGTAGAACTAGCCAGGGTAATGCAGATTCAGACCTCCTGGTGATCTTGGAGGAGCTTCTGCACAACCCCCTCCCTGAGAACAATGGTCCCTGCAAGGACGTTCGAAAGCAGAGACTGGGGGAGGGTGGGGGGTGCAGCTCTGGCCAGCCCTGCCCACATTCATTCAGCTTCTTGTTTTGGCTGCTCCAGCTCTATGTCCCCATCTGTCCATCTCCTGCCCAGACTCTGCCTGAGGCAGCAACAGGGACCTGGGACGTGACACATCCTGGCAGTGGGATGCTGCACAGCAGGAGGAAGACGTAGATCGTGTGTGTCACCTGGGGTCTGAAGAAAAGTGGTTTAATTGGTGTGAATGTTAACACAGACCCCAAATAATATGCAGTGCACTTACACCCAGGGGTACACTGCAAAAGCTGGACTGAAAATGCAGAAACCAAACTACAAGAAAGGTTACCTCCAGGATGGGACAAGGCACCGCTGGGCTTGTTCAGAGAAAGTGGGTCAGAAAAATATGGAGCAGACACAACCAGTTGGAAACAAGGCCCCTCTGGGGATTTCGTCAATTATTTCTTGCATGGCTCTGAATATTAAAACCTTCTGGGCATTTGTTCAACTGTTTATTTTTTTTTTCTTTTATGGCGTTTTTGGTGTCGTGTCTGAAGTCTTTGCTTAACTAAGATTTTCTCATATATTTTTCTAGAAGTTTTGTACTTTTAGGTTTTACATCAAGGTCCGTGTTCCCTTTTGTGTTGATTTTTGTATACAGTGTATTAGCAATATTTTGTATTAAATTTGTTTATTTACTTGTTTACAGTAGGTCCTTGCTGATTATCTATTTTAAATATAGCAGTGTGTACATGTCAATCCTGAGCTCCCAATCTATCCCTCCACCTATTAACTTTTATGTATAAATCCAAGTTCTTCCTTTTTTATTTTTTGCATACAGACTTCAATTGTTCCAGCACCATTTGTTGAAACACTAGCCTTTATTCGCTAAGTTTCCTTTGCACCTTTGTTGAAATTCACTTGTCCAGACCCGTGGGTCTATTTCTAAACTTTCTGTTCTGTATTATTGCCCTAATTGTCTGCTGGACACCAATGCCACACTCTCCTTTTCACTGTAGCTTTAAACCGGCTAGTGTACGTTCTCCAACTTTGCTATTTTTCAGAGTTATTTTGAATATTCTAGGTTCTTTGCATATCCATATGAGTAGGATACATACACATGTACGTATTTTTCAATTCTATTGGTTCTCCTTCTCTGGAGAATATTGACTAATACACCCAGTGTCTGGCACACAGGAGGCCATAAATGCTTGCTGAATGAATTAATAAGCTTCTCTGTTTGTTCATCCCCATACCCATTAGAACAGTAAATGTGGGTGTGCATTTGTCCGGTTTAAGACCAGGAACCCACAGACAATGCTGTCCAGGGGTTCAGCTCACTCGCTGGTCTAAACGTTCTGCCTTCGTGCCCCTTCACCTGCGGCTCTGGGCCAGCTTCCCTCGGAACTGCACCACTGCTACATGGGGT
This sequence comes from Bos indicus, assembly GCF_029378745.1. Taxonomy (NCBI): domain Eukaryota; kingdom Metazoa; phylum Chordata; class Mammalia; order Artiodactyla; family Bovidae; genus Bos; species Bos indicus. Next base: position 36,303,169 of record NC_091778.1, on the reverse strand, counting down.
GATTATGAAACCGTAAAACCACAGGAGATCCATTTATTTTACGAGGCAGCTCTCAGGAGCCATCTACGAGCTTTGCAGGTAGGAGGGTTTTGTTTTTGAAAACTGAAATTACAGAATGAGAGCCTAAAGAGGTGAGAGAGAGAGAGAGAACTTCACTATTTGGGTTCAAATTAGCAACCTGAGTATTCTGGGCTCCTGCTAGGAAAGGCGGGTGCTGTCTGGGAGGAGTGCCTGCAGGGCCGTGGGCTTCCTCCTAACCAGGCCCCCGTGGTCCTGGCACGAGAGGAGCAGCGGCAGGGAGACCAGACATCTAAGGGGCCACAGAGAGCAGGGCTCGTGGGCTAGCAGAGTGATGATGTTACTGGGATGGGAAGACCTGCTGCCTGCTGGGGCAGGGTGATGAGCTGACCCCAGAGGATCTCAGGCCCTGCTGCTGGGCAGAGCCACGGAGGGGAGCCACCAGGTGGGGCAGCACACGAAGGTGACCAGCGTCAGCACAGCCCCTAAAGTCTTGTGAAATTTACACTTCAATTCCAATTAAGTCAAGTTAAAAATTCAGCATCTCAGTTTCCTGATGTGCTGGACACCAAGTGGCTGGTGGCTGTACTCAGACTGATACAGACAGTCCATCTCCAACCACACGAGTCCCTGTGGACAGATGGTGCTCGGGGCTGCCTGTGTCTCCCCCCAGTTCTTTTCACATCCTTGGCTCCCGTGCTGCCCACCCCCAAAGGGTTGGGACTCCCCAGTTGTCTGAGAATGTCTCTCTTCCATCCTCGGGTAGAAGAAGGTGATCTGGTCTCCAATGGCTGGGGCCCGGAGCCAGGTTATCTGGCTTCTAAACTTTTGATTGAGGTACAATTTACCATTTTAGCCATTTTCAAGTGTGCATATCCGTGGCGTTCAGCACGCTCACCTGCGGTGCTCCTGTCCCCTGAGTCTGGTTCCAGAATGTTCTGTCACCTCGGGAGGAGACCCGAGGTGTCTGTCACCACCTGTGCACCCCTCCCACTCGCCGCAGCCCCCAGCAATCATAAGTCTGCTTTCTGTCTCTGTTACCTTGTCATATAAACAGAGCCATGCAATACGTGATTGTCAAATCTGGCTTCTCTCCTTAGGATGAAGTTTTAAGGTTTATTTATGTTGTAGTACTCTTGCCTGGAAAACCCCATGGACAGAGGAGCCTGGTAGGCTGCAGTCCATGGGGTCACTAAGAGTCAGCCACGACTGAGCAACTTCACTTTCCCTTTTCACTTTCATGCATTGGAGAAGGAAATGGCAACCCACTCCAGTGTTCTTGTCTGGAGAATCCCAGGGACGGAGGAGCCTGGTGGGCTGCCATCTCTGGGGTCGCACAGAGTCAGACACTACTGAAGCGATGCAGCAGCAGCAGCAGCAGGAGGAGGAATCAGTACTTCATTCCTTTTTATGACTGAATAATATTCCAGTGTTCGTTCTGACCACATTTGTGTACCCATTCATCAGTTGATTGGCGTTTAGGGGTTTCCACCTTTCGGCCACTCTGGATAATGCTGCTGTGAACACCTCGTATGAGTATTTGTTTTCAGTCCTTTTGGGTGTATACCTAGGAGTGGAAATGTGGGGTCATGTGGTAATTCTGTTTCACTTTTTGGAAAACTGTCAAACTATTTCCACAGTAGCTGTACCATTTTACATTCCTATCAGCAATGGAAGAGTTCTCATTTTTCCACATTCTTGCCAACACTTACTATTTTTCCTTCAAAAGCAAACTCTATCTTAGTGGGTGTGATATTTCATTGTGGTTTCAACTTGACTCCTTAATGACATTACACACATTTTCGTATGTTCACGTGCTTGTTGGCCATTTGTATATTCTAGGGGAAATCTCCAGTCAGGTCCTACACCCATTTTAAAAATTGGGTTATTTGCCTTTTTGTTATTGACTTGTAGGAGTTCTTTTTGTATTCTGATCGGAGGCTTCCATGATGGCTCAGTGGTAAAAGAATCTGCCTGCAATGTAGGAGACTCAGGAGACCTGGGTTCGATCCCTGGGTTGGGAAGATCCCCTGGAGAAGGAAATAGCAACCCGCTCCAGTATTCTTGCCCGGAGAATCCCATGGACAGAGGAGACTGGCGGGCTACAGCCCCCAGGGTCACAAAGAATCGGACACAACTAAGCACGCACATGAGACTTTTGCAGATATCTTTTTCTACTCCGGATTGTTTTGGCTGTTCAGGGTCCCTTGCAATTCCATATACATTTTAGGACCAGCTTTTCTATTTCTTAAAAAAAAAAAAAAAAGCCATTGGGATTTGAATCTATTTATTTGCTTTGGGTAGTATTGCATCTTAACAATATGAAGTCTTCCAATCTGTAAACACAAGATGTCTTTCTGTGTATTTATATCATCTTTCATTTCTTTCAGCAATATTTTGTAGTTTTCAGTGTACAAGTCTTTTACCTTCTTGGTTAAATTTATTCCAAAGTATTATTCTTTTGAATGTCATTGTGAGTAGAATTATTTTCTTAATTTCCTTTTTGGATTGCTCGTTGCTAGTGTATAGAAATACAGCTGATTTTTGTATGTTGATCCTATACCTGGCAACTTTGCTAAATTCAGTGATTAGCACTAATAGTTACTCGGTGGATTCTTTGAATTCTCTGTATGTAAGGTCACATCAGGGACTTCCCTAGTAGCTTAGTGGTAAAGCACCTGCCTGCCAATGCCGGAGACCTGGGTTCAACCCCTGGGTTGGGAAGATCCTCTGGAGGAGGAAATGGCAACCCACTCCAGTATTCTTGGCTGGGAAGTCCCATGGACAGAGGAGCCTGGGGGGCTACAGTCCATGGGGTCACAAAGAGTCAAATGCAACTGAGTGATTAGACAATAGCAACAACCAAGGGCATGTCATCTGGGGACAGAGATACTTCACTTCTTCCTTTCCAGTTTGGGTGATTTTTGTTTGTTTGTTTCTTTCTTTCTTTTTTTGTCTAATTGCTCTGGCAAGGATTCCACCACTAAGCTGAACAGCTGTGGTGAGGGCAGGCATTCTCATCTTGCTCCTGTCTTAGGGGGAAGCATTCAGTCTTTTCTGCTGAGTATGATGTCCTTTACACACTGAGGATGTTTCCTCTCTTCCCATTTTGGTGAGTGTCTTATCCTAAGGGGCGCTGGCTTTTGTAAATGTGTTTTCTGTATCAGTTGAGATGACCATATGGCTTTTTCCCTTTGTTCTATTAATGTGATGTATTACATTGATTGATTGGGTAGCTCTGATTTTCTAAGACAAGCTGAATCTTTATTCTTTTATTCTTTTTTCCTCTTTCTTTAAAACGTTGACATGAATTTAAAAAATTTGCATGGGGCAAATCAGGCTCAATGGACATGAGTTTGAGCAAGCTCGGGGAGATGGTGAAGGACAGGGAAGCCTGGCATGCTACAGTCCATGGTGTCGCAAAGAGTCAGAAATGACTGAGTGACTGAACAATAGCAACAAATCAGATTCAGCTGGGAGACAAAATGGCTCTGCGGCTACCAGTTTGAAATCTCTCATCAAAAAACTTAAAAATTATTTTTCCCTTTGACTTAGGAATTCCACTTCCAAGGCCCATCCAGAAGAGGTGATCCGAAATACAGGCAAAGTTTTAAGCCTACACTTGAGTGTCATTTTTTAAAAAAGTATTAAAATTTTGGGGTGTGCTGGGTCTTCACTGCTGCACACATGCTTTCCCTAGTTGCGGTGCATGGGCTTCTCATTGGGTGGCCTCTCTTGCTACAGCTAGAAAGTGCATGGGCTTTACTAGTTGTGGCCCCGAGGCACGTGGGATATTCCTGGACCAGGGATCAAACCCATGTGCCCTGCATGGGCAAGTGGATTCCTAACCACTGGACCACCAGGGAGGTCCTTGAGTGTCATTTTTAAAGCCTTAAGTTGGAAAGTTCCTGAACACCAGCAGTGGAGGTCTCAGGGTGCCATGTTCACCAGGGAACCAGGGTTTTGCCGCCACTTTATGGGGGTTTTAATAAGGACAGAGGGCCAGCGACAGACACGGGTGAGTGATATTAATGGTTGTTGTTCTGTGTAACCAGAATTGTCATCTACTTTGAATAAAAGGTTTTTTTTTTCCTTCTTATGACAAGAAGCAGAGGGCTTGCCCAAGGCCTTCCTGCTGGCCAGGTTCAGCTGCTCAGCAATAGGTCACACCCTGCCCATTTCCCAAATGTGGCACAATGTGCTGATGTAACCTTTCTTTTTAGCACTTTCTGCATTTGATTCGCTTTTGAAAACATTTTAATCTCAGGAGCATGCTTCCATTTTGCTGCTTATGTGGTCCACACCCATTTGCTGGCTGGTCATATACAGTAAATGCTTGGGCAGAAATCTGTTCCCCTGCCCCAGGCCTCCCTAACTGCCAAAGCACTGGGGGCAAAGCCATCTTGAACATGGTTTTTGACATTGCTGGCTGGCAGGGTCAAGAATTAAAAAAACATCCAGGACAACAGTGTTCCTTCTGTTTTGCTTTCAACTATTTGAACTATAGCCATTCACTGAGCCATGTGGGTAAAGGCTGAGATTTGCTTTATGAAACGTGCCACACCATGGAGATCTGATAGTTCTTTCTGTAGGTTCATCTTGTGAATCCTGAATTGCATCTGAAATAGTCTAGGTCTAATGGCATGCCACTCCAGTACTCTTGCCTGGAAAATCCCATGGACGGAGGAGCCTGGTGGGCTGCAGTCCATGGGGTCGCTAAGAGTTGGAAAGGACTGAGCGACTTCACTTTCACTTTTCTGCATTGGAGAAGGAAATGGCAACCCATTCCAGTGTTCTTGCTTGGAGAATCCCAGGGACTGGGGAGCCTGGTGGGCTGCCGTCTATGGGGTTGCACAGAGTCAGACACGACTGAAGTGACTTAGCAGCAGAAGCAGCAGCAGGCATCCATGAGGGTGCCTTAGTAAGAGGGGAAAAAAAAATTTTGTTGCAGTTTGAATACCCACCTGGGGCTGGTCCCATTCCTGCCGCATAAGAATGGTGGAGGACTGGGGAGTTCCCTGGCGGTCCAGCGCTTAGAACTCTGTGCTTCCAGTACCAGAGGGCCCAGGGTTCTATTCCAGCTGGGGGAACTAAGATCCTACAAGCCACGAGGCACAGTCAATTTTAAAAAAGGATGAGGCTGTGACTCCCCTTCCCAGAGCTGGGCGTGGTGAGGCAAGTCCAGTGCAGACCCCCCTACAGCCGAGGTGGCCAGCTCGGAGGACAGTGGCTGGTCCCGGCGGTCGGGGAAGGTTGCCGGGAGGAGGAAACATCAGAGGCTGTAATGAGTTCACTAGCGTGCACTCAAATTCACATTCCCAGGCCGGTGATGTGGGATGGAAATGGGGTCTTGGTAGACATGATCCGGGTAGGGTAAGCCCGTACTGGAGGACGGAGCAGAGATGGGGCCCAGGGGCCCGCCGCCCCCGCGAGCGGGGTTTGAGGGGCTAGGAACGACCCCGGCCGGGCTATCAGAGGGGGCTCTGGGCTCGGACTTGGAAGATAAAGCATGGTTGCTGTCATCCCAGGGCGCGGAGACTCGCCGGCAGCCGGAGGAAGCCCCGCCCGGCCCGCGCAGCGCCCTCCCAGCCGACAGGTGGCGCCCGTCCGCTCGGCGGCCGCACAGCCGGGCGTGGCCTCAGGGGCAGCTGTGGCAGGAGGGCAGCGTTTGCGGGCAGGGCGTGCGCGGTGCTGGCCCGGCCAGGCTTCCCTGATGCTGAGGCTTGACTCAAGCCTCCTACCTGATCCGCCTGCGGCGGTCTGCTCCGGGGGCCTAACCAGCCCCCCGTCCTCCTCCCTCAGGGCCGGCCCCCGAAGGACTCGGGCTCGGAAAGGAGCGCGGAGTCTGGATTTGGGCCAAGTCAGGCCCAGCGCACCCCCACACTCCCAGACTCAGTTTCCCTCCGAAACGCCTGCTTTGCGCACCTGCCCTGCACCGAGGCGGGCAAACACGCAGAGACGCACTCCGCCCACAGACCAGGCAGGCACCCAGCAGAGGCGCCTCCCCGAATGATCGTGGTGTTTTTGTCGTGGAGGGAGGGGCGGGGTTGTTGTGTTAGTATTTTTGTTATGGTTGAGTACTCTTAACAGTAGCATTTACCATTTAATCATTTTAAAGTGTGCAGCTGGGTGGCGTTGTGTTCACGTTGTTGTGCAGCCGTCACCACCCTCCACCTCCAGAAATTGTTCATCTTCTCAAACTGAAACTGTCCCCATTAAGCCCTCGCTCCCCACCCCTTCTCCAGCCCCTGGGAACCACCTCCTGTGGCTATGGATTGGGACTCTGGGTGTCTTATGTAAGTGGGTCATGCAGCCGGGTATAAGTCCTTTTGTGTCTGGCGTGTTTCACTCACCATAATGTCTTCAGCTTCATCCACGTTGGAAAAAGGGTCGGCATCTCCTCTTTTTCTAAAGCTGAGTAATGCGCCATCGCAGGTATGGACCACACTTGGTTCGTCTGTGGATAGACTTTGGCTGCTTCCACCTCTTGGTTACTGTGAATTGTGCTGCTCTGAATACTTGTGCACAAGTATGTGTGGGAGGCACCTGATCCCCACCCTCCACCCCCGACCGGGGCCTGTTTCTTAAGGACCTCCCCATAAGTGTGTATGCCCCCCATGGCAGAACAAGCCCCCTCACTGGCATCAGAAGTGGCCTGTTTGCAACGTGACACCCACACCTGGGCATAGCCAGGAGTGCATGCCCAGATGTGAGCCTGATCCACCCTGCAGGTGTCCAGCTGGGCCGAGGAGCCGGGAGAGGCAAGTTTCTGAAACAGAACCACCTCCGCCTCCCACTCTCCTTCCCAAAAAAGCACTGCATTCAAATATCTTCTCCAAAAAAAAGACAAAGAATCTTGTCACCTTGAAATCTCATCACTTACGATCCTAAAATCATGCACACGTAATATTTATGTAACTGTGTTCACATGACACATAAAGGTTTTGGAGCTGCCTGGTGCCTTCAAGGGCAGAGGAGGAGGAAGAAGTGGGAGGAATTGCTGTGCCTGGTCTGTCCACAGCTCAGCAATCCAAGACCAGCTTGGGGACAGGTGGTGACCGCTGGGTGGTCACACTGCCTGGGCTTCTGCTCTCACGGACCTGCAGGATTTTCACTGCCCCCTGGAAGCAAAGCCAGACCAGTAGAGAGGCGGGTGTTGGCTCAGGACAGAGACAAGCTTTCAAATGATTAGAGGAGTGACCTTGAGAGGTGGTGAGTCTCCTGTCCCCAGAGGTATGCAAGTAGATATTAAAAGACCATTTGTGAGGGATACCATAACAAGCAGGTGTGTGGGGGTGGTGGGGAGGAGTTCTTGGAGAACCTGGGTGGCCCAGGAGTGCTGATGCTCCTGAGGGAACAGTGTTCGCCAGGCTGCCTGGACTACACAGTCTCAGGGGGCAGTGTCCAGGAGAAGCTTCATGCAGACACCAGAGCAGACAGCAGCACTAGCTCCTGGGTGTGGGCCTGCATGGAGGGCCGTTCATGGCATGTCCTCTGGGCAGGAGGGCTGTGTTAGGAGCCCAGCTGTCTGGGTCCAGCTCCTCTGTGAGGCAGGAGGGGACCCAGGTGGAGGAAGTTGCCACGGAGGCAACAGTGAGCCTTTCCCGTGGCCAAGAAGGAAACTGCAGATGCTCCTTATTGAACCATCACCACCACCGTCATCATCCCTGTGGGAGTCTGTTGTGGGCCAAGTACCAAAGTAACTCGTCAAATCCTCCCAAGCCCTCCATTCTAAGGCAATGGAGGCCCAGAGAGGTTTAGTAACTTGCCTAAGGTCACACAGCCAATCAGTGGTAAAATCTAGTGAAGCTGGGATTTGTGGAGGCTCCAACTCTGTGACCTGTGCACAAGTCAACTACCTGCAGCCCCTACCTCCACTGTGATGGGACCCACAAGCCCTCCAAGCCTGCTGCCAGGGGCACCTTCTTGACTATGGGCTGCGTCAGTGGTGAGTCACCTCCTTCCTCCCAGAGAAGCTGGTTAACCCTGGATTCAGCCGGCAGACTAGCCCATCTCCTCCTGGAGCCGCTTGGCGGGCCTGGTCACCCGCCTTTCTGTGTGCCCATTCTTCAGGAGGCCCTGAGTTTACACACCCTGGTGCTGTGGTCATGTCTTAGATTGACTGCTTTCTGGTGACGACATGGGGGCCAGTGACCAGGTGAATCTGAGACTCATCCTGGGAGGAACACCTGGGCCAGGCACTCCACCCCTGTCTGGAGGGCCAGGCATCCCCATCTGGAGGGCTAGCTCAGGCTTTGCACACAGCTGGCCTAAGCAAGGGAGGAACGCATGTGCTGGCATAACCTGGGGCTTTGGTGACGTTCAGGGCAGGACAGCGTCTCAGCTCTGACATCTGAACAGGCTCTGTCCCTTCCTTGGGCCTCTGTTTCCTGCCCAGACCTCTCGGGGTGCTGCAGATGCTGTGGACACTTGCCTACACCTGTTGGGTCCCTTTCAACAGACCCATGCACCCCCTGAACTGCCCATGTGTGCCCCCGCCTCACAGGGCTCACTCCTGCACCCTGGCCTGGCCTCCCCAGGCAGAGCTTGTGGGTGACCCTTCTCCAGCCCATCCCAAGGGCCCCAGCTAGTGACCCATGAGAGCCAGACCCTATCTACTTCCCCGAGATGGAATTTGTGCCCTGAGCCTCCTGCAGCATCTGGCTGGGGTGGGGCTTCTCCCCAACAAACCACTCATATCAACAATTGTTGGTGTTGGGGACTGCTTCCAGAACCAGCCACAGACTCTGGCATAAATCCCCCCACAGAGCTCAGGCCCACCTGACCTGACCCCATAAGACAGCAGCTCTCATCACTCATCTTGGAAAGCACCCATGATTATGGATGATAAACCCTGTTCTCAAGGAGAGGTGAGACTGTGTGCATTCCCGAGGGGCTCTGTTTGCCTCCCTTGAAGGAGGAGGACAAACCATGTTGGCAAGGCCCATTCAGAATACTTCTCTTCAGGAATCAGACTTATTTGATTCTAGGAATGGCTGGCACTGGAGAGCCCTTGTCCCTCAATATCCCAAATAAGGCAGAAGGAAACAGGGCTTGGATGTTGAGCAGGAGCCTGCTTGTCACCTGCCTAATGTCTCATCTCCCCTTCTCCCAAGACGACCAGGTGAGCAGCTAAGACCACCTTTCCACCTCCCTAGCAAGCAGGATCGGAGAAGGCAATGGCACCCCACTCCAGTACTCTTGCCTGGAAAATCCATGGACAGAGGAGCCTGGTAGGCTGCAGTCCATGGGGTCGCTAAGCGTCGGAACGACTGAGCGACTTCACTTTCACTTTTCACTTTCATGCATTGGAGAAGGAAATGGCAACCCACTCCAGTGTTCTTGCCTGGAGAATCCCAGGGACGGGGAAGCCTGGTGGGCTGCTGTCTCTGGGGTCGCACAGAGTCGGACACGACTGAAGCGACTTAGCAGCAGCAGCAGCAGCAGCAGCAAGCAGGATGGAGAAGGCAATGGCACCCCACTCCACTACTCTTGCCTGGAAAATCCCATGGACGGAGGAGCCTGGCGGGCTACAGTCCATGGGGTCGCAAAGAGTTGGACAGGACTGAAGCAACTTAGCACACACGCATATGTGCACCGCTTGTTTTCTTCCCTTTTCTCCCTGCTTGGAACATATACATGATGTCTGGCACTCCAGAGGCCATTTCGTGACCTTGAAAAGGGACCAAATTCTAAATATGCAGAGCAGAAAGGATAGGGGATTCCTGATGATGCTCTGATTTTGGTGTTGACCATCTGGTGATGTCCGTGTGTAGAGTCTTCTCTTGTGTTGTTGGAAGAGGGTGTTTGCTATGACCAGTTCAGTTTCTTGGCAAAACTCTATTAGTCTTCGCCCTGCTTCATTCCATATTCCAAGGCCAAGTTTGCCTGTCACTCCAGATATTTCTTGACTTCCTACTTTTGCATTCCAGTCCCCTATAATGAAAAGGACATCTTTTTTGGGTGTTAGTTCTAAAAGGTCTTGTAGGTCTTCATAGGACCGTTCAACTTCAGCTTCTTCAGCATTACTGGTTGGGGCATAGACTTGGATTACTGTGATATTGAATGGTTTGCCTTGGAAACGAACAGAGATCATTCTGTCATTTTTGAGATTGCATCCAAGTACTGTATTTCGGACTCTTTTGTTGACCATGATGGCCACTCCATTTCTTCTGAGGGATTCCTGCCCACAGTAGTAGATATAATGGTCATCCGAGTTAAATTCACCCATTCCAGTCCATTTTAGTTTGCTGATTCCTAGAATGTCGACATTCAGTCTTGCCATCTCCTGTTTGACCACTTCCAATTTGCCTTGATTCATGGACCTGACATTCCAGGTTTCCTATGCAATATTGCTCTTTACAGCATCGGACCTTGATTCTATACAGTCAACAAAAACAAGACCAGGAGCTGACTGTGGCTGAGATCATGAACTCCTTATTGCCAAATTCAGACTTAAATTGAAGAAAGTAGGGAAAACCACTAGACCATTCAGGTATGACCTAAATCAAATCCCTTATGATTATACAGTGGAAGTGAGAAATAGATTTAAGGGCCTAAATCTGATAGATAGAGTGCCTGATGAACTATGGAATGAGGTTCATGACATTGTACAGGAGACAGGGATCAAGACCATCCCCATGGAAAAGAAATGCAAAAAAGCAAAATGGCTGTCTGGGGAGGCCTTACAAATAACTGTGAAAAGAAGAGAAGCAAAAAGCAAAGGAGCAAAGGAAAGATATAAGCATCTGAATGCAGAGTTCCAAAGAATAGCAAGAAGAGATAAGAAAGCCTTCCTCAGAGATCAATGCAAAGAAATAGAGGAAAACAACAGAATGGGAAAGACTAGAGATCTCTTCAAGAAAATTAGAGATACGAAGGGAACATTTCATGCAAAGATGGGCTCAATAAAGGACAGAAATGGTACGGACCTAACAGAAGCAGAAGATATTAAGAAGAGGTGGCAAGAATACACAGAAGAACTGTACAAAAAAGATTTTCACAACCCAGATAATCACGATGGTGTGATCATTGACCTAGAGCCAGACATCCTGGAATGTGAAGTCAAGTGGGCCTTAGAAAGCATCACTATGAACAAAGTTAGTGGAGGTGATGGAATTCCAGTAGAGCTATTTCAAATCCTGAAAGATGATGCTGTGAAGGTGCTGCACTCAATATGCCAGCAAATTTGGAAAACTCAGCAGTGGCCACAGGACTGGAAAAGGTCAGTTTTCATTCCAATCCCAAAGAAAGGCAATGCCAAAGAATGCTCAAACTACTGCACAATTGCACTCATCTCACATGCTAGTAAAGTAATGCTCAAAATTCTCCAAGCCAGGCTTCAGCAATATGTGAACCATGAACTTCCTGATGTTCAAGCTGGTTTTAGAAAAGGCAGAGGAACCAGAGATCAAATTGCCAACATCCACTGGATCATGGAAAAAGCAAGAGAGTTTCAGAAAAACATCTATTTCTGCTTTATTGACTGTGCCAAAGCCTTTGACTGTGTAGATCACGATAAACTGTGGAAAATTCTGAAAGAGATGGGAATACCAGACCACCTGATCTGCCTCTTGAGAAATCTGTATGCAGGTCAGGAAGCAACAGTTAGAACTGGATATGGAACAACAGACTGGTTCCAAATAGGAAAAGGAATACGTCAAGGCTGTATATTGTCACCCTGCTTGTTTAACTTCTGTGCAGAGTACATCATGAGAAACGCTGGACTGGAAGAAACATAAGCTGGAATCAAGATTGCTGGGAGAAATATCAATAACCTCAGATATGCAGATGACACCACCCTTATGGCAGAAAGTAAAGAGGAACTAAAAAGCCTCTTGATGAAAGTGAAAGTGGAGAGTGAAAAAGTTGGCTTAAAGCTCAACATTCAGAAAATGAAGATCATGGCATCCAGTCCCATCACTTCATGGGAAATAGATGGGGAAACAGTGGAAACAGGGTCAGACTTTATTTTTGGGGGCTCGAAAATCACTGCAGATGGTGACTTCAGCCATTAAATTAAAAGATGCTTACTCCTTGGAAGGAAAGTTATGACCAACCTAGATAGCATATTCAAAAGCAGAGACATTACTTTGCCAACAAAGGTCCGTCTAGTCAAGGCTATGGTTTTTCCTGTGGTCATGAATGGATGTGAGAGTTGGACTGTGAAGAAGGCTGAGCGCCGAAGAATTGATGCCTTTGAACTGTGGTGTTGGAGAAGACTCTTGAGAGTCCCTTAGACTGCAAGGAGATCCAACCAGTCCATTCTGAAGGAGATCAGCTCTGGGATTTCTTTGGAAGGAATGATGCTAAAGCTGAAACTCCAGTACTTTGGCCACCTCATGCGAAGAGTTGACTCATTGGAAAAGACTGTGATGCTGGGAGGGATTGGGGGCAGGAGGAGAAGGGGACGACAGAGGATGAGATGGCTGGATGGCATCACTGACTTGATGGACGTGAGTCTGAGTGAACTCCGGGAATTGGTGATGGACAGGGAGACCTGGCGTGCTGCGATTCATGAGGTTGCAAAGAGTCGGACACGACTGAGCGACTGAACTGAACTGATGATGCTCTAGAATTATCACATCTGTCCTGGGAATACCTGAATTCTTGGACCTGTGAGAATAGACCTCTATTTTATCTAAGCCACTGTTTCCCAGGTCTCTTCTGCTGCTAAGTCGCTTCAGTCGTGTCCTACTCTGTGCGACCCCATAGATGGCAGCCCATTAGGCTCCCCCATCCCTGGGATTCTCCAGGCAAGAGTACTGGAGTGGGGTGCCATTTCCTTCTCCAATGCATGAAAGTGAAAAGTGAAAGTGAAGTCACTTAGTCGTGTCTGACTCTTAGTGACCCCATGGACTGCAGCCTACGAGGCTCCTCTGTCCATGGGATTTCCCAGGCAAGAGTACTGGAGTGGGGTGCCATTGCCTTCTCCGAGGTCTCTGCTACTTGTAGTTAAATACCGTTCCTAACTAGTACAGATGTTACCACTGGTCTACAGTTTTGGTCCAGAGTGAAACAGGATTCTCTCTTCCTGACCTTCCTTCAACAGGCTCACCTGGTCCTGCTCACAGAGGCTTGATGACAAGAAGCAGGTAGCCCTTTAGATCCCTGAGAAAACTATGCCAGTCCTGGGACCCAGGCCTGCTGAAGACAATCAGAGAAGTCCATCCTCTGGCCTAGGACCAGAGTGGAGACAGGCAACACCCATGAGGGGGAGGGCAGCTCCTGGTTCTGCACAGGGAAGGGGGAACCGGAAGTGGACACAGTCCAGTCTCCGTCTGTGGGCCCTTCATCTAATGAATGGCCATGACAGAGAATCAAAGTGCCAGAGCAGCATGGTTCCTTAAATCGGGGAAAACCCTGGAAACAACTGAACATCCATGAGCAGTAAAATGGGTACATTGTGTGTCTTCAGCTGGGGGTGCTATGCCACTGAATGCCTGCTGCTGCTGGGGGAGACACGTGTGTGACACAGGTGTGACATCCAAGAGGAGATGCCGGATATGGTTGGTTCAGCTGCGTGATTTTATTCTCAGCGTGAAGTTCAAAACCAGGCAAAACCCATCTGGCGGTGGGACACCAGGAAGGCCGTGACCCTGGGGAAAGCAGCACGTGGGGCAAGGAGACTCTGGGTGCCAATGAGGTTCTGGTTCTTATCTGGGCTTTGGTCTCACAGGCATGTTCACTTTTTAAGGTTTGTTGAGCTGTGTACTTACAATCTGTGCATGTGTCTGTGTGGGTTGAATTTATGAAGAATAGGCAGTGATGGGCCCAGAGGAGGGTGGTGACCTGGTTTGGCAGATGTAGCAGAAATCAGGCTTAGCACGTAGTGAGGTCTCCATAAGTGGCGTCACAACTCTGTGGAACTTCTGATGTGAAGGGCTGGGTGTTCCCTTGCAGGTGGGTCAGCTTTGAAAAGGGCTTCACTCAAGAGTGACCATCCCTGTGGCATTTGGGGTGCTGGACCAGTGCAGGATGGTGGAGCCACCTTGACCCCCCCCCCAAGCTGCACCGGGGCCCTTTCCCAGCCCCCACTTGAGAGGCCTAGCTTGCTTCTGGGTCCTGCGGCAGAAGCAGGTGCTTAGTATGCACTCAGCACCCCACACCCCACCTGGCTGCAATGCACAGGTTAGGTCTCTTCAAGATAATACCCTAAACTAGTTGTTACCATTGCAGTCAGAGTGTTAGTCAGGGTTCTTTTGCTTGCAAGTGAAGAAAATCAACTCAAACTGGCTTAACAAGTGAGCCAGGAAGAGGAGGAGGGAGAGGGGAAGGGGAGAGGGAGGAGAGGGGAGGAGTCTACATAGATCCACTGTATAGCTCATAGCTGCTGTGGGCTTTCTCATCTTGTGAACGTACTATCATTCAATGATCCTTCGTTGACAGAAATCTGAATTGTGACCAACGTAACCAGGGGCCGTGTGCGTGGACCTGTGCACACCAGGGCGAACACTCCCCTGGGCTTCTCCTCATGGGGGCAGGGCCTTGGATGAAGGAGCGCATGTGTGCAGATTCCCTAACCTTGTGGGTGTCCCCCCTACCCCACCCCAGCCCCTGCTGTGCAGCTTTGCCCCCGCGATGCTCTTGCCCCCAGGGCTTTCTCCGCATGTCCTCGGCCACTGTAAGTTTGTGCTGACCTGACGGGCCCGTGGCGTCTGGTCCTGTTTCCTGCCTGTCTGCCCCAGGGTCACGTGTGGGACACATATGAAGCTTGGGATACCTGGGCATGTCACCTCTTGGTGTCCTTTTCCAGATCGCTATCTGTTTGCCTTTTTCTTGCTGATTTGTGTGGCTTTTTTACACGGTGGACGGTAGCTCTCCATCTGTTCTGTGGGGATGGTAGTGCTCCACCTATTCTGGTTGATGGGTTACGTTTCCTCAGCTGGTTGTCTCACTTGCAGCCCTGCTGATGGGGGTTTGCGTGTTTGTTTTGTCTTGTGCTCGGCGTTTGGAGGCATTTCCTCCTGTGCTTGTGTAATCATATTTGTCATTCCTCCTCTCTGTCCTTTCTGGTTTCTGTCTTAGGGATCCCCCACTCTCAGCCTCCCTCTGCAGACCACCTGCCCACTCCCTAGGCTGACACAGCCTCTGTCCCGTCTCTGGTCCTTCATGGAAAGCCAGAAGGCCATCCTCCTCCCTGCCTGGCATAACCCTGCCCTGGATCCTAACCGCCCTCCCGTTCACCTCTCTGTCCCATCCTGGCCCACCATCTAACTTTTCGTCTCTCTGGAGCCTTGGAGTGCAGCCTGCTTACCCTTCCCTGATCTGACACAGTGCTCCCACACCTGTGCATCGACACCCTGCCCAGTCCAGGCCAGGGTCTGCACACAAGGTCAGTCTTTCTCCAGAAGGGAATCAACTGGTTGGTCGTCCAGAGGATTCCGGAACGATCTAGAATCATTGTCTGTGGCTTTGCCCCAGGTCAGCCCTGCTGGTGCCTACTTCTGCCTTCTCAGCCCAACCTCAGCCTCCCCCACCCCTCCATCATGTCTGCCGTGATGGGGCACTTCACCTGCAGACCAGGCTTGTCAGACAGGCGTCCAGCCCTCCTGCAGCAGGCTCTCCTCCCCTGCTGGCCAGTGGCGGGGGCATGAGGGCATGAACGGCCTGAATAGTATCTCCACAGACAGAGCAGCTGTAGGGAAAAAGGTCGCTGTCAGCAAACCCCATCCTGGGCTCCAGGTGCCCAGGTCGGGGCTGCCTTGGCCGGAGCATCTATTTCCCTCCGTGCCCTCTGTGGGCTCCAGAAGACCCTGCCCTGCAGGTGGCAGGAAGGGGGCCCCCCACCACCGCAGACAGCTTGGTCTTCACTTTCGCCTCCTGTTTTCATTGGCAAAGGGCCCAGCCGACGTGACTGGAAGCCGCTCTCGGGTGCGCTGGCATGTGGCTGGTTCCCATTGCTCGGCAGTCTGCTGGGGTCGGCGCACATTTCTGCAGCACCCGCTGTGTTTTCTTGGTTCAGTTGGGGGGTTTGGACTGGGGCTGCAGCCTTGAGCAAAGATGGCACTTTGGACCCTCCCAGAAGTGGACAAGACAAGCTAGATTCACAAGAATCGTTGGGGGACCTCCTGTGGTGAGTGGGGCGGGGCCTGAGAAGGCACGGGGAGGGGCTTGAGCAGGCAGTGGGAGGGACATGAGCAGGCAAGGGCGGGTCCTGAGCAGGCGGGGGAGGGGCTTGAGCAGGTTGGGGAGGGGCTTGAGCAGGTTGGGGAGGGGCTTGAACA
Organism: Bos indicus; assembly: GCF_029378745.1. Taxonomy (NCBI): domain Eukaryota; kingdom Metazoa; phylum Chordata; class Mammalia; order Artiodactyla; family Bovidae; genus Bos; species Bos indicus. Next base: position 36,286,925 of record NC_091778.1, on the reverse strand, counting down.
AGCAGTTAGAGGCTCTGGCCCACGGAGGAGTCCTTGGGCCCTGCAGCTGGAGGCTGTCACCTGACTGCACGTCTTGTGACAGTCTCTGGAAAGGCTGTTGGGCAGCGCTCCCCCACGGCTGCTGTCACAGGGAGATGGGAGGCAGCTGACATCTTCCCAGGGTGCAGGGAGCAGCTGGTGCCAGCGTCTGCAAGAAAGGAAACACCCCTCCTCCTGTCCTCTCTGGTGGTAAGGACAGGGACGTAGTTGTGAACCATCTCTAGTCTTGTGGGCGAGGGAAACGCCCCAGGGTGGCCAGACAGGAGCCGGGGACCCAGCTTTACGAAGCTGAGCCTCGCGCCAGCCCCTATCGGTGGACTCCGTCTGTTTAAGCCGCTGGTGTGAGGTGCAGCCGAACCTGGTTCCTAAACATAGGTGTCCCAGTCTTCTTGGCCACAGCCGGAGTCTGTGCAGCAAACAGTGGCTGGAGACCTGCACAGGCCCCAGCCCTCAGCGCGGAAGCTTAACTACGGGAGGGAGGGCGAACTACGGGAGGGAGGGCGAGGGAGGAACTCTTCTGGGGCACGTGACGCCTTTTTCTATGTGTAAAATACATATAACACATGTACCACTTTAACCATGGTGTTTAGTTCAGTGGCTTTATGTCCATTCACATTGTCCAACCATCACCACCATCATCTCCAGAACTTATTCATCTTCCCAAACTGAATCTCTGAAACCCTCACTCCCCACCCCTCCCCCAGCCCCTGGGACCCACCTTCCACTTCCTGTCTCCATGGACTGGAAACTCTAGCAACCCCCTAAGAATGGAATCATGCTGTGTTTGTCCTTCAGTGTCTGGTTTATTTCACTAATGTCCTCACAGTTCATGCATGTCCTCGCAGGTGTCAGAGTTTCTGTCCTTTTTAAGGCTGAATAATATTCCATTGTGTGGATGGACCATATTATGTCATCTATTCATATGTCGATGGCACTTGGGTAGTTTCTTACTTCACTTATTTAATTTTTTGGCTGCTCCACATAGCATGTGGGATCTTAGTTCCCCTACCAAGGTTTGAACCCACGCCCTCTGGAGTGGAAGCTGGAGCCTTAACCACTGGACCACCAGGGAAGTCCCAACTCTTGGGTGGTTTGTCTTTGGCTGAATGATGCTGCTGTGAACATGGTGTACAAGTATCTCTTTGAGTCCCTGTGTTCAGTTCATTTGGGTATATTTATACCTGTATGTCGGAGTCCATGGGGTCATGAAGAGTCAGACACAACTGAGCGACTTCACTTTCACTTTTCACTTTCATGCACTGGAGAAGGAAATGGCAACCCACTCCAGTGTTCTTGCCTGGAGAATCCCAGGGACGGGGGAGCCTGGTGGGCTGCCGTCTATGGGGTCACACAGAATTGGACACGACTGAAACGACTTAGCAGCAGCAGCATACCTGTAAGTAGAATTACTATCTAACAGGTTAATTATGCATATGACATTATAACTTGTTTTCAACTTACTTGGAACCTCACTCCTAACAAGGCTAGTCCCTCCCAATCCAGCTGGGAGGTGGTCAGTCCGGTTGTCCAGAGCTCTGGGCTCCATGGCCCAGGAGGCCTGAGGCGTGTGGCTTGGGACCAAGGCTGATGGCAGTCCCTTGGCCCTGTCTTCAGAGCTGGGGGTCTTGGTGTGGGGCCCCCTTACAAACACTTCTCCTGTGATGCTGCAGGTGCCAACAGGTATATCCCCCAGGAAGTCCAGTTACAGCTCTCCAGAGGCCGCCACCAACCACCCCACCCTGGGCTCCTCCAGGTGGAGGACAGCTCCTCGGGAGTGAGGGGCAGGCTGGGAAGATGGGGTGCCAGGTACCAGGCCTCCCCTCCCAAGTCACAGGGAGAGCACAGGCTGAGCCCAAAGGGCCCATCTCCCTCCCAGGGCCTCGCCTGGCTCCCAGTGCACCCTGCCCCTGTGAGGGGCTCTCTCTGGGGGTGAAGCCCCTGCTGACTCCCCGCCCAAGACGGGGAGAGACACAGGCGGGCAGAAAAGGGCTGGGGTCATCCTCAGGCAGGATCCCTGACTGCCGGCTGGGAGGCTGCTCCCAGAGGAAGTTGCGAAATCTCCCTCGGGACTAATTTGGGTTTTGGTTCGGGGCCAAGCAGGCCTCTCTTTATGACTCTGGGAATGTTCCCGGCGGTAGACATTCCTCCCGTGACGTGGCTTCATGAACACTAGACTCCTGGCCTCCTGCCCTTCCTGGGGGACTGCATGCTCTGCTTCCCCGAAAAGAGGAGGAACCGCCAGCAAGAGGATCAGCCCCTCCGGTACGGGTGATGTCACATCGCAGGGCTCTTGGCAGGGGGTCTGGTCCCAAGCCCTCTTCTTGGTGGCTCCCTCAGTGCTGGCAGAGGAGGGGCCTCAGGCTGGCAGAGCCAGGCTGGACCCCGGGGGCACGGCACCCTGGCCTCCCTGTGTTGTTCCTGCTTTTCCCGGACCTGCCCTCACCTGCATCCTCACGACCAGCACATGGTGATGAGAAGAAGCTGTGACAGACGGAGGAAAGCAGGCCAAGGATACAGACAGCATAGAGAAAGAAAAGACCAAAAATGGGTGCACTCCACTTGGGGGAAACAGGGAGGCCCACCTGGGGCGTGCTGGACTGGCTTGGGTCTTAATAGTTTACCACGAACCCGCAGTCAGGAAGTGGGGAGGACAGGTGCCCTGAGCGGCCGGTGTGGTGGTGGTTCACCCTTTCTGGAATGCTGGGATGCCACCAGGCGGGACCTGCCAAGTGCCTTTAAAAGCCAGCAGTATCTCCCACCCCACCCCGGCCTCCCACCTTAGAATCTCCCCAAAGAGGCTGAGCAGAGATGTGGCAGAGGTGAACGGACAAAGTTGTTTAGAAAGGTGACAAAAGAAAGAGCTAAGTCTGCTACTGAGAGCTACTCAGAGTGGTGTTTTGGAAGGAGTTTTTATTACACAGGAAAACGCTCATGATATAATGTTACACGAAGAGGCCGGCGTACCCAGTTGTGCGTCTTCAGGGAAGGAGGCCAGGTGATGGCTTGTCACCTGGGCTGTGAGCGGTAAAGGGGGCATCTCCCCAAGGACTGAGGGACCCGGTCCAGGGCCTTTAAAATTTCTGTTCTGGAATAATTCTAAACCTACAGAAAATTTCTGAGAGTAAAGAAAGAACTTCCAGGATACCATTCGCCTCGCATCACTGTGATCAGCGCCTCATCACGTTTGTTCTCTCATCATGCTTTGCGATCACATGGGGAGTAATGTGATGCTACGCTGTGTGTGTCATATGTAAGAGTTAAACAGAGCGGCGTATCACGTATGCACGTTTACTGAGGTGTTCTTCGAGCCACTCAACGGTCAACTGCACACCTCAGGCCCTTCACTGTGAAGACTTCCAGGTGATCCCTTGGGGTCCTGAGATCAAGGGCGTTCTCTTCTCAAGGGCAGTGATAGAATTCACAAAATTAACGCAAATAGACCTGGTATATGGTCCACTTCAAACTTTGTCACCAGCCCAATAACAGTCTTTATAACCCTTTCCCCCACCCTACCCCCACAAACCAGGGCCACGTCTATTTCACTTCCTTTAATGCTGAAAATGGCTCTCTGCCTTCCTTCGTTTTCCATGACGGTACAGAGTTACTTTATACAACGTCCGTCACTTTGGGTCTGTCACTTTTGGGTCAATCACTTTTCTGGTGATTAGATTCACGCGTGCACTTTGGGAACGTGGTGGCAGAGACCCCTCAGGCATCTCAGGAGCCTGAGCTAGAGGCTGGGTGTCCTTGCTTGCAGGAAAAACCCTTGCACGAGTGTCTGGGGGTCTGGCAGGTCAGGGAACCCAGGTGCCCTCAGTGGGGGCCTGCCCACCAGTGCAGCCCACCTGGGCTCCTTCCCTCCCCTTCCCTGCCTCCTTTCCCCAATCATCTATCCTGATCCCTTCCACCCAAGCCGCCTGCCCTCAGAACCCATCTCAGGCTAGGGTACCCCCAGCCACGGAGCTCGTGCAAGAGCCCTGATGCTCTCCCACCCGCCGTGGCCGGCCATGAGGTGTAACTGGACATTCTCAATCTGTAAATTCCACACAGTCCTGACCTGCCCTTGTGCTCATTTCTGGTCCCCTGCCCTGGGGGGCTGGCCTGTGGGAGGCATCTGGTGGGTGCTGCTGGAGTGTGGTTCCTGAACAGAAGGCAGGAGAGGGGGGCCTGAGGGACAAAGCACCTTTCCCCAAGTGACCTGGCCACAGTTTGGAAGGGCTGAGTGCCATCCACAGCAATCCTGCCAAACCGGCTGGAACCTGTCTGGCTGCACGCAGGGCCCCTGAGACTTGAGTCTCCCCACTCGGGGGCAGGTGGCGTCAGACAGGCCCCCAGAGGCATTCCCAGTGCTGGGCCCCTCCCTGGACAGAGCCCACTCCAGACCTGCCTGGGGCCACACCCTGTGATGGTCCAGCTCTTTTATATATAAACCCAGATGGACTGCAGAACTCGCTGGTCATCACTGAACACATCCAGTGTGCTGGACACCAGGCTGGGCAGTGGGCTCTCACGGGACTTCAGCCTCCTAGGGGAACTGGGCCTGAGCGAGTGCTCTCAAAATTCCAGTGCTGGGCAGGGAATGAGTGGGCGGCTCTGAGGGCTGAGGACAGCAGGGCAGATGTGGGGGCAGATGGAGGGTGGCTTGGCTTGCAAAGATGAGTTCAAGCAGGGCAACCGCAAGTGCAAAGGCCCCGAGGCTGGAGACCCCAGAGGGAAGCCAGAGGGGCAGCAGGTTGGGCAAGGCTGGGATCATGGTTGCTGATCAGGAGAGATTCTGGGTAGGCTGAGAGGGCCCTCCCAGGGTGGTGACAGGAAGACAGCCAGAACTGAATCTGTGTTTCTGATCAAGTCCTGTTCAGTCAGGACTCCACCAGAAGGTGCACGGGGAGCCGGGCTGTGACCGACCTCAAGACACAGGCCCTGGGATGGGTGTGGGACCTCTGCCCACTTTACACTCCAGGTAACTGAGGCTCAGAGATGGGAGGGAATTTCCCAGGCTCCCCAGCGGCACCCTGTGGAGCCCCTGACACCAGGCTGTTCTCCCCCCATGCCCTGACGTCCTCTTGTGGCCAGTGCTTCTGTCCCCTAAGAGGGAGGAGACCAAAGAGGGAGGGGTTTCCCGCATGAGCTCCGGCCTGCAGCCCCGCTCCACCTCTTCGTGTTCTCACAACTCGTTTTGCTCTATGTACTGCCCTCACTGCCCAGGAAGCAATAACACGCAAGGACAGGGGACTGAGTGGGTCATGGGGCTAACGGGCAGAGGTGAAGGAATGGACTCAGGCACCCTTCTCTGCTCATCAAGGCCTGACCCTACTTACAGAGGCCAGCCCACATGACCTTGGGTCTGAACTCACCTCCTGCTGCTGTCTCCTGTGGGGCTGCCTGACAGGCTCCGGGCTCCCAACTGGAACCAGAGGATACGTAGAGATCCTTCCAGCAGGTCTGGGCAAGCAGGGCCTGAACGCTGGCCAGTGGCTGCTGCCCCCCTCACCTGTCAGCTCCACGGGGTACCTCCCACTGAGGCCTCTGCCAGGCTACTGGGCTTCCTCGGGGCTTCTGTCATGACCCCTGGAGCTGGCACGCGAGCTCAAGGCCTCTCTCAGTAAGGAAGTTCTGTCCTCTCCAGCCTCAGTTTCCCCTGCAGTGAAGGGTGGGAAGGGTCTGGAGAGGCGGGAACAGATTCCCAGAGTCCCGGGACCGCCCACGCCCTTTGTCCCAGGATCCTGAGAAAGGCCAGGCTGATAAGGCTGTGGGTGGCCAGATGACAACATTCTTGGGACTCCAATGAGGTGGGAGGGGCCCAGGGGGCCACAGCCTGGGCCCCCGCCGGCCAGGGCGCCGCCTTCCTGGCATTTCAGCAATGCGGAGGCGCTGGCCACAGCAGGCAGCCTCAGTCTTAGGAAGGTTGAGAGTTCGAGGGCAGAATGCCCTTATGTGGGAGGGAGGCAGGGCTCCCCCAGACTCTCCGGAAAAGCACTACTGTACCTTCTCCCTGGAGGGAGGACCGCTCAGCCTGTCTGGGGGTGGGGTGCAGCACAGCACTGCCCCCTTCCCCACTACCTTCAGCCCAGCCTCACCCCTAGGCCTCCAGCTGCATTTCAGCCCATGCCTAAAATTCCACCCTCAAGGTACAGTTCTTGCCAGGTGAGGCATCACCTTGGGTGAAAAATGTAGATTTCCTGGCCATAAAATGTGAGCCGGACGGATCCAAATGTTTTCGAGGAAACTGGCTACATGCTACATGCATGCGTGCTAAGTCACTTTAATCGTGTCCGACTCTTTGTGACCCCGTGGACTGTAGCCCACCAAGCTCCTCTATCCATGGGATTCTCCCAGCAAGAATAGTGGAGTGGGTTGCCATTTCCTCCTCCAGGGGATCTTCTCGACCCAGGGATCAAACCTGCATCTCTCGTGACTTCTGCCTAGGCAGGCAGGTTCTTTACCACTAGCACCACCAGGATGGAATCCAAACGGTTTCGAGGAAACCAGCTACTCTGCCAATGCCCAGAGAAAGCTGCTGCAAACAAGCAGGCCCAACAGATGGAGTTGGTCCAGGCCCAAGGCTGCCTTGCCCAAGGGGGATCCTGAAGGCCTTTCCCATGGGTTAGGGGAGTAGGGACCCCAGATCAGTTAAGGGGAGTCCCAAGGCACCTGCACTGGTGTCTTGAGATATGGGTGTGGGGGAAACGGGAGTGCTTAGTGCCCCTGCTTGCCATGGGACCTGTGCTGTCTTTACTCCACTGAGCACCATCTTTTCGTGGGGTCATGTGGTTCTCCTCTTAGAGCTGCTGAGAGGAGAGGTGTGAAGGTGGAGCCAGGGCCAGGCGTACCCCGGGTACTTAGTAAACACTGGTGACCCGACAGATTGCACATGGTCCCCAGACACATTTGACCTCCCAACCTTTTTCTGCGGGGCGTGCCCAGTGGTGCCTGGCAGTGGGAAGACCCCCCTTGTGAGAGGTGAGCTCCCTATTGGTACGTGAGGCAGGTCACCAGAGTCTGGAGGGAATGGGCCTCCAGTGGAGGAGGAGGAGGCTGTAATGGCTGGGGACCCAGGCGGGAGGCCCTGGGAGCCTGGTGGGCCCCTTCCCACAGGACCAGGTTCAGGAAACATCCATACTTCCTGCGAGCATGGCCCAGACGTGGCCGGCAGGGCTCCTGGCGGGGCTGTTAAGTAGCATCCCTGAGGCCCGGTCGGGAGGGAAGCAGGAAGCCAAGGTTCAGAAATCCTTTTTCATTTCCCTTAATGTTAGACCATCTTTTCTTTAGTATATTAGCAACCATCATCCCTCATCAATGCTCAGAGACTCATTCTCTGCCTCTTCTGATATATATATAATATATATATTATATAATATATATGTTTAAGCATATCGGTTGTTGTTTAGTTGTCATGTTATGTTTCTCTGTGACCCCATGGACTACAGCACACCAGGTTTCCCTGTCCATCACCAACTCCCAGAGCTTGCTCAAACTCATGTCCATCGAGTCAGTGATGCCATCCAACCATCTCATCTTCTGTTGCCCCCTTCTCCTCCTGCCCTTTCCCAGAATCAGGGTCTTTTCCAATGAGTCGGCTCTTTGTATCTGTATACTGGTTAACACTAAAAATTATGATATCTTTCAGACATCCAGAAAAATGTAAAGAACATAACAAATATCCACGTTTTCACCTCTTGAACTTAACAAATGTGAGCATTTTCCCGTGTTTCAGGTCTTCTTTCAAAACAAAATTGGACTACACGTCAGATGTTGTAGACAAATGAAACGTGGTCCATCGTATAAGGGAAAATTGTTCAGCCTTGAAAAGAAGCACTGACACACACTACAATGTGGATGATACTGATCTCATTACACTAAGTTAGAGAAGCTGGTCATAGAAGGTCACACAGTACATGCTTCCACATACATGAAGTATCCAGAGCAGGCAAATCCGTAGAGACAGAAAGCAGAACAGTAGTTTCCAGGGATGAGAAGTGGGGAGAATGAGGGTCCAGGGTTTCTGTTTGGGGTGAAGAAAAATGCTGTAAATTTCTATCAGAGTGAGAGGTGCACAAGTCCATGAATAGAATGAAGAGCCCCAAATTGCACATTTAAAAAAATAATCCTATTTAGTTAGTTTTGGCTGCACTGGGTTTTCATTGCTGCTCAGGCTGTCTATAGTTGTGGCGAGCTAGAGGGCTACTCTTCACTGCAGTGCTCAGGCTTACCGTTGGGCTGGCTTCTCTTGTTATGGAGCGTGGGTGCACAGCTTCAGTAGTTATGGCTCCCAGACTCTAGAGCACAGGCTCAGTAGTTGTGACACACAGGCTTAGTTGCCCCGAGGCAAGTGGGATCTTCCTGGATCAAGGATTGAACCTGTGTCTCCTGCGTTGGCAGGCGAATTCTTTACCACTGAACCACGAGGGAAGCCTGGATTGTACGTTAAAAAAAATTCTTCGTTTATTTATTTAACTGGGTCTTGGTTGGAGCATGTGGTATCTATTTTCCTGATCAAGGATGGAACCCAAGCCCCCTGCACTGGGAGTGCAGTCTTATCCACTGGACCACCAGGGAAGTCCCTAAAGTATGTTTTAAATGAGTGAATTCTGTGATGTGTGAGTTACACCTCTGTAAAGACATGCGTTAGTCTGCCAGGGCTCTGGACAAAGCCCCACAGGCTGGGCAACTTCAACGCTGGGACCTCCTGCCTCCCGGAGCCCACGCAGGACTGGTCCTGCTGCAGCTGCGATGGGAGGAGCCGCCCTGTGCTGCAGATGGTTGTCTTCTTCCCTCGATGCCTGTTTCTGTGTCCAAATATCCTCCTTTTAAGGAGACCTGTAATGTTGGGTCAGGGCCCTGCCCTCATGACCTCATTGTAACCCCAAGCCCCTGTGAAGACCCCATCTCCAGGGAAGGAGACAGTATCATTCTTTCAGGCATGTGGTCATTGATGCAGAGACCCTGAGGGCTCCAGCCAGAAGAACGCACTTGACACATCCACGGTCACTGGAGTCCAGAGCTGCAGCATCTCTCTGCCCCCTACCCCGACCCCCAGGGACTCTGCCTCGTGCCCTGTGTTCCCAGCACTAAGCTCGAGAAGAGCCTGAGGACCCTCGACAGCCACAAAGCCTCAGACACTGGAGCAGAGCACAGGCCAGAAGTGTGAGGACAGAGAAGGAAAACCAAAACCCAGCCTCAGAGACCATCAGGGAAAGCCGCTTGGCCTCAGCCTCATTCGCTGGTGGGGAGCAAGGTCCCAAGCCCGGTGGGACCAGAGGTGGGTGTTGGGGTGCCTAGGGCGGGCGGGGTCAGCAGCAGTGCCTGGGGCTCCTCTTCGCCAAGGGTGTTCTAGAAGCGCCCTGCCCTGGAGGCGGTGCTCATTTGTATCTGGCTCTTTGCGACCCCATGGACTATAGCCCGCCAGGCTCCTCTGTCCATGAAATTTTCCAGGCAAGATACTAGAGCGGGTTGCCATTCTCTTTTCCAGGGGATCTTCCCAACCCAGGGATCAACCCCCCGTCTCTTGCGTCTCTTGCCTGGGCAGGTGGATTCTTTATCACTGAATCACCTGGGAAACACTGGGAGATATCCAACTCTATCCCCTGGGTGGGTGCATTCCATCTCCCCGAGGCCAGGACCAACCACTCATCCTGCTGAGAGCTAGCCACCGTGGCCACCAGTGAACTTGGGGCCAGGAGGGCAGCTGGGTCCTGGCTGAGGCCACAGAGAGGCTCCCTGTGCCCTGCAGGACCTTCTTGAAAGTCTGCATGCGTGTCAGGCTGTCCTGGAGGCCAGTGCCATCCTCGCCCTTCTGGTGCCCACCCCCTGGCCAGTGGTGGCTCTTTTCAGTGGGTTAAAAGCAGACTCTGAGAAGAGCATCTGGGGACAAGATTGGAACGGGGATGCTGGAGATCCTCCCACAGACTCACGCCCTCAGTGGCACCAACTGCCAGCCCATCTGTCTGCTCCTTTCATGGTGACAGGCATGGAGGGACATCAGCTGGGACAGCTCGAGGAGCCGGCCCAGGGTCCTGGCTGAGGCCGTCATGAGCTGTGCAACTTCGGGAAGTCACGTCCTGTTGGAGGAAGGAGCCGGCCTGTCAGCCCCCAGGGAGAGGCTAAGTCGGCCCCAGCACGTCCGCTCCGTCCGCTCCGCCTGCCTGGCCCAGCCCAGCCCAGCCCCACGTCCGCACGCGGAGCGCTGATGGAGCGCGTGTGAAATAACTGTCTCACAGCCCCTGGTGTCAGTCTTCCCTTGCTGATGACAACCAGCCACTGGACCTTCCTCCAGGCCAGGCCTCCCTGTTCAAGCTTTATGCCTGGCCCACCCTGCAGAGGCCTTCCCAGGTGGTAAAAGAATGCCTGCCAATGATGGGGAAGATCCCCTGGAGGAGGGCATGGCAACCCACTCCAGTATTCTTGCCTGGGAAATTCCATGGACAGAGGAGCCTGGTGGGCTACAGTCCATGGGGTCGCAAAGAGCTGGACATGAGTGAATGCTAAACGGCAAACAGCAGCAGCCGCCCTGTGAGACCCCAGGAGGGGATCCTGCCCGCCAGAGGCGGTGGCCCAGCCGGGGAGGGACGGTGTCTCCGAGGCCACCCACTTGAAGGAGCGGCAGGATTGACACCAGGCTGCAGAGCTGGTGTTTCTTTTTTCAGGGTTACCCATTTTAAAAAATTGTGTAGATCTGGCGTTGTGTAGTTCAGTGAGCATGTGGGCACACACGTGTGGCTCCTGATGGGGACCTGGCTTCGTCTCTGAGGTCCTTCCTTGCTGTTCATTCCTCAGGTTTTATCATGACCGCTGTCTTTGCAGGGGGAGGATATGAGACCTCTGAGGGAGGGAGCGGGAGATCACAGCCAGAGAGAGCTGGGACCACACACCAACCCCACCCCCACCCCGACCCGTGTGCTCCAGGCAGGATCTGGGGACCCTGTAATGCTGAGAGATGTCTGGTGGGGGCTGTGTAGGCGGAGTCCTGGCTCCCTGCCCCCTAGTTCTGCAAATGGGGTGAGTGCTCCCAGCCTCTGCTTCACCGTCTGCAGAATGGGCGTGATGGGGTCGGGAGGTCTAGACAAGTCAGGGCAGATGTAACACAGGCTTCCGCCAGGATATAACACATACTGTGTTTTACTCCTATTATAAAGTCTCGACATGTGGTCGAAAGGTCAGATAGTGCCGGTCCTCATTCCTGGAGGTGCTCGGGCTATCATGGGTGGGGGTGGGGAAGCCCTCCGCCAGTGCCTCCCCGGCCCCTGGACAGATGGACAGCCTCCACCTCCGGGTGGGGCCGGGAAGGAATCCTGGCTGATCGCTGACAATGAGCTGCATTCTTCTGAGAGGCTGCCCAGTTCATGGTCCACCCCACTAACTGATGTAAGCCCAGGGCGTGGCCAAGCACACCCAGGGGCAGGTCTGCAGCCTGGTGCCCTGACCATGACCCGGGGATCCGCACGCGCACCCACGCCTTGGGCTGCCAGGCAGCCTAGCGACAGCCACCACAGGCAGGACTTCCAGTTGCACCTCCTTCATGAACTGCAGAGTTCCCACGCTGAACCACAGGCCAGCAGCCTGGAGAGGTCACACCTGAGTCTGACCGGTCATTGGGCAAGGTGAGAGTGGATGCCTGTGGCTGAGCTGCGCCTGGGAAGTGTGCCCACAGCCGCACCAGTCACTGGCCTGTGACCCACCAGGCCTCTCCAGTTCGGGCCAGACCGAACACCCCTCTCCTCCATCTCATCCAGGACCACAGTGGGGTGGCCGGTGGTGGTGGGCTCTGCTCTCCTGAGCTGTCTATTCATTCCAGGAGACTCTGAAGCCTCCCACAGGCCAAGCAGTTTCAGAAGGAAACTCGGGGGTGGGGGGGATTTGTGCAGAAGGAAACAGGACACACATAGCTCTGTTCTCAGCACTGGCCAGGGTTTCAGAGTGAGGGTGACCACAAGGGAGCACAGTCCCAGCTCTGCCCATTGCTCAGCATGGGGTTTCCTGTCCCATTCGTAGGGCCTTGGGGGCTCCTCTGCTAGTGAAGCATGGCTATGCCATTGCTGTGTTTAAGAGGACATTCTTTATACAGTGGCACCAAAAGCCCCTTCTCTCAACATGAAGCCCCAGCTTCTTCTCTAGGCCCCCTGGCCCCAAAGCAAACTGGCTCCTCTGGCCGCCTCCGCGCCAGCTCCAAGATTGCCACCGTGGTGGGGAAGTTAATGAAATGCCAGGTGACCTAAAGCATCTTCCTGTGCACCCAGAGCAACCAGATGGGCCTGTTTTATCAGCCCGGGGATTCAGGGAGAGGAGCCAGACCCTGGAAGAGCAGCCAGACCCCGGGCACTGAGGGAGGCTGGGGAACTGGTCTGAGCACTTCCATATTGTAGGGACTGGAGGGCTCAGGCAGCCTGTGGGGGAGGGGGAGCCAGGTGGATGGTACTAGTGAGGGTGTTCAAGTCAGTGCCCAGTAACCAAGAGGAGAGAAGGGAGCCTGAGGATCAAGTGAAGCTTAGCTTCAGGTACGGTTTGCTCCAGGACCCTGAGGTTCAGGGTGTGACTAGTGACTCCTCTCCCCCATTGTCCCCCAAAGCGTAGTTACCTTCCTCCCTGGGACACAATGGCATTCTTACTAGGTCTCCCTCCTTCCACTCTCCCCTCATCCCCCACCATGTATCCATTCTCCACGCATTTTAAAAACCATACCCTTCCCCTGCTTTAAATCACTGCCTGTGCCTTCTTGGTGCCCTTAAAATAAAGCAGAAACTCCTGGCCAAGGCCAGTGGCCCCCAGAGACCTCCCCAGCCCCATCTCGGTGTCCCCTCTGTCCCCACCCTGCTCCTTCCGCCCTCACGGGCTCTGTCCCTGCTGCGCCTTGCTGACACATGACGTGGCGGCTCCTTCTCTTAGGTGCAGCTCAGGTGTCCCCAGTCCTGGGCCACCAACACTGCGGCCCCTCTAGTCACTGTCCAGACTGTGCCTCCAGCAGGAACTTCTGTGATGATGGAAAAGTCCTCTCTCTGTGCCGCCCAGCTTGGCGTCCACCAGCCACACGTGGCTAAGGCTCAGCTGAGATGTGGCTGTTGCAGCCAAGGCGCCTTTCATTTTACTGAGGGGAGCTGTGGCTGGTGGGTACCCTGGTCGGAGCCGCCTGGCGTCACATGGGGTGCGCTTGGCATGAGTCGACGTGGTCTTATTTCTGTGTTTCTTGTCTGTCTCTCTGACCAGAGGGTAGGCTCCATGAGGGTAAGGGTTGTGTCTGTCTTGTCTGTGCCTGTATCCCCAGGGCTCAGAACTGAGCCTGGCTTCAGTAGGTGCTCAATACGTGTTTTTAATATATTTATATTTATTTGGCTGTGCTGGGTCTTAGTGAACTCTTAGTTGTAGCATATGAGATCTAGTCCCCTGACCAGGAATTGAACCTGTGCCCCCTGCATTGGGAGCACAGTGTCTTAGCCACTGGACCATCAGGAAAGTCTCCATCGATACATGTTTGTTAAATGAATGAGTCACTCTTACGGGCTGTGAACCCTGGGATACCGGGCTCTTTAAAGGAAATGCTAGTCCTGCTGGGGACTTGCTGTGTGTCCTCAGGCCAGGATCTTGCCCTCTCTGGGCTCAGTGTCCTCATCTGTAAAACTCTGGGGCTCTGAGGATTCCTGCACCTGTTACTCAATCCAGCTGTTCCCGTTCACCCATCACCTCAATCTCTAACCCCTCCCCCAGCCCACACCCCTGCTCACCTGTAAACAAATTACCTTCAGGCAGTACTTTTGGGGGCTGTGTTTTAGGTAAAATACTCTCTGAAGGGCAAAGTCAAGGGGCCCCCAGGAGCCATGCTGAGCCAGGCTGGTGGCTGCATCGTGTGTACACAAAGGAGTGGACTCCTGAAGCTCCGAGCCTGGACTCTGCAGCTGGCCTGCCCTTGACCTTCTCACCCTGTGGCTGGGACTTGGGTGCTCGTGGGGCTGCTTAGACCCTACGTAGGGACTTGCAGGAACCAGGGAATTGAGAAGCTGGTGCTGACTGAATGGCCCAAACTCTGAGCCTTGATCCCAGCACTCCCACATACATGCACACATATGTACACTCAGTGGACACAACACACAACTACATACAGTAACATACACAGAGGCATGGACATGCCTGAGATGCCCAGACATACAACAGACATACAAGCAAACACAACTCAACCGATCAGAGCAGACACATAGACACAAACACACACATGCACACTTGTATGCATACACAGTGCAGACACACAGGCAGTCCCATGGAAGCACCGATATGGAGGCCTCAGGGCCAGCCAGACAGGGCAGCTGCCCACAGACACACATCAACATGGAGCCTTGTCTCACACGTGTACAGCAGAGACATAGACGTGTGCTTCTGTACAACACACACGCACAGAGTTGTGGACTGTGGGTGACATGCCAATACTCGTGTAGCATACACGAGTAGTGTACACTCGTGGTAACACACCAATACATAACATGGCCATGCCTACGTACACCCTCAAAGATGGCCAGACCCCCCAGATACACACAGACATGGACGCCCGAGGGGATGCTGGATCCATCACTCACACGCACGCACATAGAGTGACCTGCCGAACCAGAGGGTCAGAACCTGGGCACGTGGGCGGTGAGTAAACCTCTGCCCCATCCTGGCTGTGTTCATGGGTGAGGCTGGGAGAGTGGCATGCCCCGCCTCTAACCCCCTCGACAGCTGGCTGTCTTCCAGGCCCAGGTGTAGAGGGGGGCGAGGCGGGATGGCGCTGCTGGCACCCAGCTTGCAGGCCTCTCGGCTCCCCAGCCCTCTTCTCCTTGGCCACGTGACCCTGGAGGCCCTCTCCCCACAGCTGAGTGGGCCCTAGAGACTTTGGTAACAGCCTGGATTTCGATTTCTTCTGAAAAATGAGAAGATCCATCAGGACTGGTTCCACGTCCTGCAGGACGACTGGTTGGAACCAAGAGGCCGCTGCCCATTTCAGAAGGACAGTGGCACCTCTCCCCAGCCCCGGGCCTGCAGCCATGGGAGTCTGCACCCAGACATTGTTTTCCCACGTGTTTGTGCGTGTATTTTGCATATACCTCCATTCATGTATATACACACACTTGGTTGGTGACTTATTACAAAACTGGAGTCATTCAGCAAAAACTATATGAGCCTAGACACAGATTCCCCCTTTAATGTATCATGTACCCGTCCCTATGCTAAGAAATACCTACCTTCCGCTGCCTTAAAATACTCTACTTTTTGAAACGACTTAGCTTTGTAGCCGGGAGAGCACACTCTGCTCCTGTCCACACTTCACCCAGCCTCCCCGAATGCGAACCTCCCCTACTAAACCATGGCACGTTTGCCAAAACTAAAACATTAACGTTAGTAAATTATCATTCACTAAACCAGGAGCTTCATCAGGATTTTGCTAGTTCTTCCCCAGCTGTCCTTCTCCTATTCCCAGACCCCGTCCGGGATCCCACTTGGGGTTCAGGCCAAGCTGCTTCCTCTCCTCCTGTTCCACAACCTTGACAGTTTTGAAGCACGCATTTTGTAGAATGCAGGTTCATTTGGGTTTGTCTGATGTTTTCTCGTGATGTGACTAGGGTGGCGGTTTTGGGGGGAGATCCGTCTCACTGCATCACATCTGGGCACCTGAGGTCTGTGTGATCCATCACAGCTGATGTCCAGGGGGAGAGTCTGCTGGGCTTTTCCACCGTGACATATGACGGTCCCCCTTCCCTACCCGAGCCTGGGCTGCCCGCCGGGACGTTGGGCCGCACTCGAGGAAATGGGAGCATCTTTGAGTATTATCACAACCAGCTCAATGACGGGGCCACATTCCATTATGGATCTGCCCTTGTTTATTGAGCTGGGACCCTAGCGTCTTTCAGTTCTGTTGCTTTCAGTTTTTCCTTTTACAAACAAAGCAGCAGAGAACGACACTGAAGCTCAACCTCACATTCAACAAATATTTTCCAAGCAGCCTCTCTGTGACAGGCGCGGCACACCCGGCAAAACGGCGTCTGCCTCCCTCTTTCATCTTGTTTTCCTGGAATAAATTCGTGGGTCGGGATTGCTGGGCCAAAGATAAGCACATTTTTAAGTCTTTGATAAGTGTCACTAAACAAACCTCCAGGAGGATTGTACCAGCCTGCCCTCTGGACAGGCTTTCTTTTCTGTTTCAACCTTTATTATTATTGTTATGAAAAGAATTCATGTTTCTATGAGATAACTAGAAATGACTTACTGGACATTAGATGATGTTAAAGAATTATTATATTTTTAGGTGCGATCATGGTGTTGTGGCTGCTTTAAAAAAAAATAGTCCTTATCTTTCAGAGACACATGTTGAAATTTGTGTGTGTGTGTGTGTGCACCTTGCTTTACTGCAATATTCATTTTATTGTAATGGTCTGGAACCAAACCCACAGTGCCTCCAAGGTATGCCTGGGTGTGATCTTTGCACACAGTGAAGTGTTTATGGAAGAAATGGTATGAGTGGGGGTTCTGCTCTAATATAATATGGGAGGGGAGGAGGGTGCCTAAAAGGAGACTCATCCTGAGCTGGTGACTGTGGAGCTGGGAATGGGAATACCAACCTTCATCACAGGATTCTCTATATTAATAAAAACCAAATGTTTGTACACTCTAAATCTGTAGCTTATCTGAGAGTTCCCACTCTTGTACCTCCCAAGGTTAATGTCAAGTTTGGTGTCTGTGCCTTTAGACTTTCTCTGTGCAAATGCTGTGTGTGGATATATTTTCTATCTCTATCTATCTATCTATATACACTTAAGGCAGGAATCAGCACAACACACACCATTTTCCCATTAGCTTTTTTTTTAAAAGGTTTATTTGAGATGACATTGACTCCTTTATTAAATTTTCTTTTCTTTTTAAATAATTAATTTATTTTTGACTGCATTGGGTCTTCGTTGCTATACGAGGGCTTTCTCTAGTTATGATGCGTGGGTTTCTCATAGCGGTGGCTTCTTTTGTTGTGCCGTACGAGCTCTATAGAGTTTGGGCTCTGCAGTTGTGGCCCACATGCTTAGTTACTCCACAGAACGTGGGATCTTCCCAAACCAGGGCTGGAACCTGCGTCTCCTGCATTGGGAATGGGGCATCTGGACCACCAGGGAAGTCCCTCCCACCAGCTCTTTTATTTTCAAGTAAAAACATAACATTTTTTAATAACTGACTGCATGACATACCCCTACGCTTTCTTCCTACACTTACTTTTTTTTTTTAATTGGAGGATAATTGCTTTACAATGCTATGTTGGTTTCTGCTGTACAACAATGGGAATCAATCGTAACTATATATATCCTCTCCCTCTTGAGCCTCCCTCCCACCTCACCCCCCAACCAGTTTTTGGACTTCACCTTACATTGCAGAAGGCTGACCACTCTGACCCTCTCACTCCTTACTGGCTTCATGGCACTCCCCTATATCAAAAAACTATCATTTATTTATCAGATCTCCCAGAGGTGGCCAGCTGGAGCGTTTCCATGTTTCTATTCTCGAGAACAATGATGCCTTGAGCATCCTTGTCCATGACATACCTTTGTGCACCAGTGTGAGCAGTTCCACACCTGTCTTCCCAGAGGACTCACTAGGTCAGAGGGTGTGCATGCTGAAAATTTTAATAGAACAGCTAAATTTCCCTCCTGCTGGACTTTATCTGCCCAGGTCCTGTTGTATCTGAGGACTGTGGTCATTTGGTGCCTGTGGGAATCAGGTTAGAAGGAGCCTACACGCTCCTCTGACCTCCTCCGAGGGCAGCGCACCTGAGCCCCAGGGAAGGTCAGGGCCCACCTGCCCACAGCACCCTTGGCTGCATAGTGTAAAGCACTGGTTATAAATGGACTGCACACGTCTGAGTTCAGCCTCACTATTTACTGGTTCTACCACCTTGAATGAGGTCCTTGACCTCCCTGTGCCTCAGTTTCCTCATCTGTAAACTGGAAGTAATACTAACCCCAAGCGGCAAGCAGGGAGGGGCCAGCAAGATGGGTTTGCAACATTTGAAGTATAGGTCATTTGGGGTGGCTTTGGAGGGGACTACTGGAAGATGAGGGGGTACCAAGAAGTCCCACCAGGCACCACTTGGTGCTGTGGGAACTGATTTGCGTTTAGTGAGATTATATGTGAGAGAACACAGAACCCAGCATGGAGCACCCTGACAGCGTTCCATGCCCACAGAACCATATGATTCGACATGATGGCTGACAGGGGCTAGTCCAGGACCAGGGAGACCCACCTTCCTGAGAGACTGGCCACGACAGGGAGGCCCGACCGATAGGAAAAGAGGGGACTCAAGGGAGAGGGCAAACTTGGCCCTCTACTTGTTAGTGTAAATAAAGTTTTATTGGAACCCCACCTCACTCATGCATTTATGTATTGCCTATGAAGCCTCCCTGGAACAACAGTTGAGTGGGTACTTGTGTCAGAGACCATGTGGTCTGTAAAACCTAAAACATTTACTAGCTGGCTGTCTAGAGAAGAAGCTTGCCAATCCCAGCACAGGGGTTCTAGGCACAACAGTAAAAGCAGAAAGCTTCTAAGCAACTACTGTCACAAGTATCAAACTAGACACGTCCTGTGTATTAATATATTTCATCCTCACAGTAACCTATGAAGCAGACACTGTTTGTGGCAGCCAGTCTCAGGGGCCCAAGGAAGCACTCCCGGGGATGCAGGCCCTGGGGCGGTGCTGGGGCTGGGCAGTGACACTGACTCGGAAGATGGAGGGATGGTGGACCTGGTGCCAGGGTGGGAGATCCCTGCTGGTTCTGCCTCCTCCCTCCCGGACTTTGGGGATCCCTGAGCTGTGGGGAGAGGCCATGGGACAGAGATGGAAAGGGAAGGCCTCAGCCTGAACACTGTCTCACTGTGCTCTTGTGAGACCTAGCAGAGCCAGGCCCAGTCAGCTCACAGAACCGCAAGAGGCAGTAAAGCAGAGTCGGTCATGAGCTGGGTCAGATGGGTGTTTTCATGCAGCCACATGACCTCCTGGGCCCTCCTAGGCTGGCAACCTCTTGGCTTGTTACTCCCACTCTGCCTGAACCAGTGGGCCGCACCCCCCTGCCCTGACAGCAACCCCTCAAGGAGTTTTTCCAGAGGCTAATTAAATAAGAATATGTGGGTGTAGGGGCCCAGAGTAGGTGTTTTTTAAATCCCTTAAGATTGAAGAACCCCAGCTCCACCACTGTTTCAAAAATTTTCCCAAAGATCAGGCAGGCCCAGCACAGCACCTACAGCATAGCTTCCTGAGTGCTGCTGGGCCCAGGTCCAGCATCTCCGAGGGGGCCCATGAGCTGGAGGGGCAGCGTGGTCCTTGGTGAATCTCACTACCAAGTTTAAAGCAAAGGGGAGAGGATAACCAGCCCCCAGGTTGGAGAACTGTTTGTCAGTTTCCTGTTACCTGAGATACACTCTCACCAAACTAACTCTTCTTGGGTGGATCCTACAAAGCAAGTGCTTTCCTCGGCCAGAGTCAGGCCAAGGATGTTCCTATGTGAGTTACTCACCATGAACCAGACCGAGAGCATTTTCAGGGCAATCCAATCAGCGGACTCTGAGGCAGCGTTGAGAACACACGAGGCACTGACATGCATGACAACGCGGGATCTGCAGACCCACAGCTGAGTGAGGAAAGCCAGACACAGTGCAGATTCCACTCACATGCGGTTCAGGGCAAAAGAGACTCATCCACGGTGAGCCGAGATCAAAGGGTGGTTTCCCTCTAGGTGTGTCTCTACCCTGAGCTTCTGTCACTGAATCTGAGAGTGGGTACATGCACATGTGTGTGTGTGTGCGTGTGCGTGTATGCACGTGTGTGTACATACATGCATGTGTATATGTGTACATACGTGCACGTGTGTATGTATGCACATGTGTATATGTATTCGTGTGTGCATTTGTGTATGTGCTTGTGTATGTGTATATACGTGTGTTTGTGTGTATATGTGTGTACATGTATACGCATGTGTGTGTGATGTGTATGTATGTGTATGTATGTGTGTGTGTGCATGTCCATGAGTCCTGCTCCCTTATAGGATGGTGTTGGGGCGCAGAGCAGGGAGATGCCCCTGTCTGCATTTGGAGCCCACGTGAAGAGCACTGCCTCGTCATTGCTTGCCTGAGCTTTACATCATCCATAGAGATGTCTGCAGTGGACAGATTGTGAGTGGACAGCCCAAAGAGCATTCACGCGCAGTATTTGGTGTGGTCCCAGGTGCTGTTCTAGGATCCCAGAAACAAGCCAAGGTGATAAGATGCCCTGTGTGCATGGGTATTATACTCTGGTGTGGGAGACACAGCAGTGAGATGGGACAGACAGTTTTCGTCCATTCACTTCGTAAGTGCCTACTCTGTGCCAGGCAGGGAAGCTCTGGGGAAATGGAGCAGGACTCCTAACCCAGTGCTGCTCGCATGGTGCCATGGTCTGGTCCTGTCTGGAGGACAGCACTTAGAGGGTTAAGTATACCTGATTCCCTCTTGAATATTCCCGAATTCATTCTGATCATCTCCCCCTGACTCTGTCCTAGTTCAGGCCACTACCTGGGCTGTGGCAGTAGTTTCCGATCGGTTATGTTTCCAGTCTCCTCCTCTGCTTCATTCTCAGGCAAGCAGCCCTTCTTAAGTGTTCAGTCTAACAACATCACTTACTGGTTCCCAGCTGCCCAGGAAGCTCTGGGGTCGTTTGAAGCCTGTGTGCGTTTGAATCCTCTCTTAGAGGGTATGTGTTGTAACCACAGGCAAGTTCTTTAAATGCCCCGAGTCTCATGTGTGTTTTCTGTAAAATGGAGATAAAATGATGATAATAAACATCAACAACCATCTCCCTGAAGAGGCCGGGCTATAACCTATGGTAACAGGTGTCCATTCTGCAAGGGCTGAAGTTCTGTGAGCACGGTCTGCTCGCTCTTTCCGGATCACTCTTGACTCTGCCCTACTTCTGTCTGGAATGCTCGCCTTCTGCCTCATCCTGGCTGGTTCTTACTCAGCTCATGTCTCAGCCCTAGCACTGCCTCCTCCAAGCAGCCCTCCCAGAAGCTGCACGCACACAGCTGGGTCCCCTTGTCTGGACCCTCACAACAGCCCAGGTTGACTGTCTCTGTGCCCTCTGCTCTTATCTGTCTCTGCTTGCTCAGTGTGAGCTCCTCCCAGGTGGCTTGAATCACACGTCATCTTCTGCCCAGCTGCAGACCCTTTCCATTCAAGGCAGGTGCCACATGTGTGTGCCAACTAGAGCTGAACATGCCAGGCATTTTCTTTTTCACTTTTTTAAATTTTTTGGTCACCCCACGTAGCATGCAGGATCTTAGTTCCCAATCCAGAGATGGAACAGTGCCTACTGAAGTGGAAGTGTGGAGTCTTAACCCCTGGACCATCAGCAGAGTCCCCCAAGCATTTTCTTAAGGGCAGGAGCCTTTGAGTTGGCCTTCAGGCATGGGTAAGACTTTAAAAATTACTTTAAAACAAGTTGTGAAGCGAAAGTTAGTCGCTCAGTCGTGTTCGACTCTGTGACCCCACGGACTATAACCCGCCAGGCTCCTCTGTCCATGGAATTCTCCGGGCAAGAATACTGGGGTGGGTAGCCATTCCCTTCTCTGGGGGATCTTCCCAACCCAGGGATACCACATAATACCAAATCCAAAGAAACAAAAGGGCTCACAGTGAAAATTAAAAGTAGGTCACTTCTCACCACCCAGCTCTCTCCCCAGAGGCCAGCATTGGTGTCAGTTTCTGAGGATTCTGTGCACCTCTCTCTGTCCCCCGCCACACACACATTATTTTACTTTGCAAAAATGTAAACCAACAGAAATATTACAAGGATAGGACAATAAACACCCTTTGCCTAGATTCACCAATTAACATTTTGACACATTATGCTAAATATTTTATAAGGATTGTGTCATGTAATGCTCACAACAAGCACACCATCATGCCAGTTTTGTAGATGAGGTAATTGAGGCAGCCGGCAGGGGACGGCACTTGCCCAAGGTCAAGAGCTGGCCTTTCCCCTCAGGTGGCCACAGGATGTGGATCGTGGATCCACCTTTCTTCAGCTCCCTTTGGAGGGAAGTATTGTCTTACACTAACTTGAAATCCACCTCCCTGCGATGTTCATCGGATGCTCAGTGGAAAAGTACACAGCCCTGGAAGCATCTGCTGCTTCTGAAACCTTCCATTCCCTAAGCAACAGCTGCTGTCCCCGCCACTAACACATGCTTCGGTGTCACCTCCTCTGTGAGGCGAGTTGGCTCACCCCCCTGTTTGAAAACTCCGGTGGTGGACTCCTGACTGCCAGCAGAATGACCTTTACCCGTCGGAGCTTGAAACCCGAGGTCCAGGCTGCCAGCCCCATCCCGTCCGGCTCCTTCCTCCCTTACCCCATGCCCTCCCAACCTCTCACCTTCTGCTTGGATTTTCCCTCTTCCCTGAAGCCACCCCTGATCTCCCCGAGGAGCCCCCTCTCTGGGCTGCTGAGCCTTCGCCTGCGCCCCCTTTACAGTCTTCGCCAAGCGGTCTTTTGGTTAGGAGGCTGGAGAGTGGACGACTGGAGAGGGAGTTGGCCCGCCTAGCACAGCGACCCCTCCCTCCCCCAGTGACTTCGGGCCTTAATTTCCTCCAGCACGTCATGGGGGCAGGAATGCCTGGCTCAGTAGCTGGCATCGCGTCAGCCCTCACTAATCTCCCGCAATAGAACTGACAGCTCTTCCAGGCTGACGCCTCTTAGTCACCCCCTCGAAACCCTACCTCCCTCTCGTTAACTTCTCCGCTCCTTAGTATCCGCCCACGTAAAATGTGGATGGGGAGGCTGTGAGCCTCGCGCATATCAAGTACTTGGAACTGTATGGAGCCTTACTGACCGCCACGCGGGGCCCGCGCCCAGTGGGTGTCAAACTAATCCTCTCCGCGTGGGCGCGCGACCGCGAGGTTGCAGGAGCTGTTTGTGGAGCCGGCCGGTAGGCCCCTCTCTTCCCCGCCCCTCCCACAGGCCCCGCCCCGCCTTCAGGCTCCGCCCCCGCAGCTGTCAGGCCCGGCGGCCGCGCGCCCGTCCACCAAGCCTGAACGCCCCACCACTCCCCGCCTTCCTCCGCCTACACACAAGTTACCTTGCGCCAGGCCGCCTGCTGTCCCTCCCCCGACTCCCATTGGCTAGAGGGTTTCTTTGTTAGCCGGGAGGTGGAGCTGCCATTGGTCCGACGAGGCGCCGATCGCGCCGGGACGCGGGCCCGCCCCGCGCGCTGCCCCGCCCCGCGCGCTGGCCCGTCGCCTCCTCGCGCGCGCCCGCCGCCCTGGAGTGCGCCCGGCGCTCCGCTCCCCTTCGCTACGGCTGCGGGCGCCGAGGGCTGCGCGGGCACCAAGCGCGGGGACCGGCGGGGCAGTGGGAGCGGGAGCGGGCGCGCGAGGCCGCGTCCATGGGCCCGGGGTCGGCGGGCGGCGGCGGCGGCGGCGGCGCGGGCGGGCGGCTAGGGCCGCGCGCTCTCTGAGGCTCTGGCCTGCGTGCGCGGCTGGAGGCGGCGGCCGGGGATGCGGCGGCGCCCGGCCTGAGCCCGCGCCCGGCCATGTCGGCGGCCAAGGAGAACCCGTGCAGGAAATTCCAGGCCAACATCTTCAACAAGAGCAAGTGTCAGAACTGCTTCAAGCCCCGCGAGTCGCATCTGCTTAACGACGAAGACCTGACGCAGGTGAGCGGGCGGGGCGGACAAAGCGGCGCCCGCGGGACGAGCGGCGCCCTCCGCTCGCTGCCCGGTGACTCATGCGTTTCGGCGGCTCGGGGCGCCCGGCCGAGCGCGGGGAACAAAGCGCGGGGCCGCTTGCGGCCGTCCGGCTCCGCGCCCCGCCATCTCTCGCCGGTGGCTCCGGGCGGGGGCGGCCTGGGTCCGGGTCTCGCTCCGGACGCGACCCCGGGCCGCCGGCAGGAGGGGCTCGCGGCCTCCCCGCCCCCAGAGTCGCAGCTCCCGGCCGCGTCCCTCGTCCCCGGGGGGCTTCGCAGGCTTCGGCGGCGGAAACCCGCCCACAGCGCGGCGCCGGGCCGTCCCGCGTGCCCGGGCGGGGTTACTGGGACGGCCGGCCTCCGGAGCTGGGCTCTGCGGCCCGGCGGGAGCACTCCCGCTTCCTGGGCCGTCGTGCCCCCACGCGGCCTCTCCCCGGCCCCCATCTCCTCGAGGTCTCCCTGGTCTCTCTGCGCGGGGTTGGGAGCTGACCTCGTCGCGGCGGCTCCTTCCACCGGCTCACCGCTTTCCAGTGGCCGGGGTGGGCCGTTTCTCTCGCTGCGGAGTGGGTGGCCTGGCAGGGATGACGGCACGGGACCCGCCGCCGTCCCCAGCGGCCAGGAAAAGACTCCCGTTACCGAGACTCCACACCCGGGGCGGCAGAGTCAGAGCGTCAGGACCTCAGGGCCCACTCCCGGTGGTGAGTGGGCTTCTAAGGGACATGCCCTTCTCTCCACCGGACTCCTCGCCCGGGGAAGCAGTTCCTGTGACGATGAGGGTCCTGGACCAGGACTCAGGAGACCGAGCTTCTTAGGCTTGCTGTCACTGGCAAGTGTGTGACCTTGAACAAGTCCGTTTGCTCGGTATAGTTTCATTTCCTTCTCCATAAATTGGGAGCAGGAATCTTCCCTCACCAGGCTGTTATGAAAAGCGGCGTGATACCTTAGTAAACTTTTTCCTTTTACAGCTTAAAAAACAAACAAGAATCACCTGCAGAACAGTAAACTTGAATTTAGAAAGTTTCTGGTCTTGGCAAGGGTTATTCTGAGAGTTTTCTAGTTATTCTAGACAGCTGCTTAAATTGAGTGTTTACACCTCAAAGGGCTTGTTTTCTGATTCTTAAGCTTAGTTGAACTGGAATGAAATCTGCATATTTGAAATGTATCTGTTTAAAAAATGCTGATTATTAATTGGATTCGTGGGTGGATGTTGCAAATTTAAAAGTACCTTAATCTTGCAGTGTATTCACAGTTGAACTGTAGGTTTTGAAATAGGCCTGGGCCCTCCCAGGCACAAGTGGAATGGTAGTTTCTGAAATGATTGGGTTATTTGTGCCTGGAGGGATTACGCCAGGCTTCTACCTCCTGGGATCTTTCAGGAAGAAACTGCTCTTGAAAAGAGGAGGGAGACTTAGGGCGGTTGCCAACAGCCTTAGCTGCTGCTCCCTGCATCCGGCCCCCCCCTCCGCCCCATCCTCATGGCTCCATTAGGAAACCTCAGCCAATCGGTTCCCATCAGTCTTCCCCAAGTCCTTGCTTCCTGTTGCCCCTCCCGCCCCGGGCTTATTTTAGACCGTCAAGGCTGGAAGATAGATTAGGGATCATCGAGGCTACCTCCTCTTTAAGGCGTTTATCCGTTAGTTGTTCTCCTATGCATTTCTCTGCATACACACGGAGTCAAGTACAGTGAAAAAATCTTTTTTAACCTAAACTGTGTGCATTTTTGCTCTGCCACATAATTTTTTTTCTCTCTTCTTGATGATGTCTTGTAGCCATTTTCATGGTCATACATATCAGTATACCAAACTTGTTTTGCATTTTGTATCGTCCGGGATGTACCATAGTTTAACCATTACCTTATTGCTGGGCAGCAAGGTTCCTTACTGGTTTTGTTGTTATAGATAGTGAATGCTTCAATGAACAGCTTTCTAACTGCTTTTGGGTATGTGTGTGCGCACCTGCACACGCACAAGTGCAAGTATTTCTCTGGGAGAAGATCTGTAAAAATAGAATGAGTGAATTGATATAAAATATATTAAATACATACATATATTTTTTCCAGGTAATCATCAAATTGTCTTCCGGAAAAGACTGTATATCTTATCATTGCCACGACTGGGTATTATCAAATGATTTAGTTCTATAATAATTTCCCAAGTTACCAGTGAGGTTAAGCCTCTTTTAATAATATTTGTTGGGTATATTTTGTTTCTTTTGTGGATTTTCATATTATTTCCCCATTTCTCTATCAGGTTAGTCCCCCCCAACCCCTCATCCCATTGAGTTGTGGGAGTTTTCTGTATATATTCTAGGTCAGGAGTCCACAAACTTTCTGTAAAAGGTCAGATAGTAAATATTTCAGCCTTGTGGGCCATAGACCTCTGTGGCTACTATGGAGCTCTGCCACTGTACAACAAAAGCCGCTGTGTGAAGCTGCTATAGACAAGATGTAACCTAAGGGGTATGGCTGTTTCCAGTAAAACTTCATTTACAAAAACAGGCAGTTGGGAGGATTGGCCTGGAGCCATGGTTTGCTGACTCCCACTCTACATACTAATTTGGTACCTGGGTCGTCTTGTGGCGTGCAGGCTTCTACAGCACGCAGGCTCAGCGGTTGCAGTACCTGTTATATACTGTGTTTAAGTGAATGTAAGGTGTTTTCCTCTTTTTACATGTGTGTGTTAGTCGCTCAGTTGTGTCTGACTCTGTGACCTCATGGACTGTATGTAGCCTGCCAGGCTTCTCTGTCCATGGAACTCTCCAGGCAAGAATACTAGAATGGGTTGCCATATCTTTCCCCAGGGGATCTTCCGGGACAGGGATTGAACCGGGGTCTCCCACACTGCGGGCAGATTCTTTACCTTCTGAGCCACCTGGGAAGCCTTTATATGGTAGTTTTAAATATGAATGCAGTTAGGTTTCCATGTTTTCCTTTATAGTTTGTAGTTTTAATGTCATGCTTATAAAGGTTTTATTTCCAGCATTATAGAATAGCCTCTAATATTTTCTCTAATATAAGTAAGCAAATATTATTTTTATGCTTAACTTTGTTTGTGTTTTTTGGCCACACTGTGTGGCTTGTGGGAATCTTAGTTCTCTGACGGGGGGATCGAACCTGGGCCCTTGGCAGTGAAAGGAGCATGGTGTCCTAACCACTGGACCTCCAGAGAATTACCTGTGCTTAGCTTTTTAACCCATTGGGTTTGTGTTGTAGGAAGATAATAATTCTGGCTAAAGGCAGAAGCTGTAATAGATGCTCTTGAAGAAGTCCAGGTAAATGTCTGTAAAGGTCTTCTCCAGGTCAGTGCTGACACTGGGAACAAGACATTGGTAGTCGATCAGAGGTGGGAATTGAGGAAACCTGATTGGGTAAAAGTACCTTTAACGGCAGTTGAGAATAGCAGATTTGGAGTAGATTTGGGGGAGTAGGGAATTCCCGAGTAAAAAAAGCAGTACATGTGACTTCAAGGAGGTGGAGGTCCAATATGGTCCTTAGGTGGAATCACCTGCTTAGGTAGTTGTTTAGAGCTGGAGGAGGGGTTGAGGCCCGGTGGGAATTCTGATGCCATAGAAGTGAATGGAGTTGCTCATGAGGCTGTGTAGAGTGAAACGAGAAGGGGGAGGCTTGTTGGTCAGTGGGAGCAGCAGGTCTGGAACTGAGGGGTCTTGGCTTCCGGGTCCTCGTGCCAGCCTGGGTTCCTGGGGCTGTTGGCTGGATGTCTCCCTCTCCAGCTGACTTGTGCACCATTAAGCACGGCTGTTTGTGAAAGAAATCACCAAACTTCAGTTCTGGTCCCTGGTCTAGCACTGTTTTGGGACCTTGGCTGGGTTGTCTCTCTCCAGGAGAAAGAGGAGGTTGGTCTTGGTCTTTCCTAGCTCTTCAGCCCTCCTGTGTCTTCCCTCAGCCCCCTAGTCTAATTCTGCCCCTTGCTGCGCTCGTACTCCAGTGCTGGGGCCGCTGGGGCCTCTGGGGCATTGGGGTAGCAATCCCAGACATGGAGGTGGGTAGACCAGGCCTTGCTGTCCTTGTGAATCATTTCACCAGTCAGTTCATCATTTCTCTTCTGTGACTTTCTTAGATGTTCCAGGGTATGGAACTTCTTTATTTGACTTAACATTTATCTCAGAAACAACGGAAAGATTTCATGCCCACCCATTTTAGAAGATTTGTGATTATTCAGCTTGGTAGATAGTTTGGTAAAGGGTGTGTCAGAAGTCCCAGACCTTACAAATGACCAAACAAGCACATGAAAAGTGGTTAATATCATTAGTCATTAGGGAAATGCAAATTGAAACCACAATGAGGTACCACTTCATACCCACCAGGATGGCTGTAGAAGAAAAAGGGAAAGTGTTAAGTGTGGTGAAGATGTGGCGAAGTTGGAGCCCTCGTGCGTTGTTTCTGGGAGTGTAAAATGGTACAGTTGCTCTGGGAATCAGCTTGGCACTTCCTCAAAAGAATCAGCACGTGACTCAGTGATTCCATTCCTAGCATATACCCAAAAGAATTGGAAACAGGTATTCAAACAAATAGTTTTATGCCTATGTTTCTAACAGCACTATTTACAATAGCTGAAAGTAGCACCAACCCAAGTATTCATCAGTGGACGAACAGAGAAATGATTGTCTGTCCGTACACTACAGTATCATTCAGTTATAAAAAAGGGATGAAGTAATGAGACGTGCTACAACATGATTGACCCTCAAAAACTGGTATTACGTGAAAGAGTCAGACACAAAAGGTCAAATACTGTATGATTGCGTTGATATGAAATGTCCACAACAGGTAAATCTGTAGAGACAGAAAGCAGATTAGTGGTTGCAAGCGTTCTGGTTAGAGGGGAACAGGGCATACCTGCTGATGGGATCAAGGTTCTGTTTTGGAGTGATCTTAGACAGAGAAGCTGTTTGCCCAACACTATGTACTAAATGCCACTGAACTGTTCTGTTGAAAGTGGTTAATTTTATGTGATGTGAATTTTGTCTCAATAAAAAAAGTTCAAGAATCACACACACACACAAATCCTAAACCTGCCCTCTGCTTCTAGTGTCTCTGGAGTGAGTATCTGATTGTTTTGTTTCTAGAGTCTAGGGATTGGCAAATACTTTCTTAAAGGGCCAGATAATATTTTCAGCTTTGTAGGACCACAGGCAAAATTGAGGCATTTAGGTACGTACTTATATAACCATTTTAAAATGTAAAAACCATTCTTGGTCTCGGGACCTTAAGAAAAAGTAACCAGTGGGCTAGATTTGGCCTCTGGAGTGAGCATACATAGCTTTCCAACCCCCAACCCACTGCCACCCCTCACCCTGTGCCCCCCCCCCCCCCCCCCCCGTTAGACCAGCCCTGTCCAGTAGAACTGTAATGCAAGCCAGATAGGTAATTTAAAATTTTTTGGTTGCCACAAAGTAAAAAGAAACAGGTGAGATTAATTTTAATTATATTTAACCTAATGTATCTAAAACATTAATTACTGTTTCAACATGTAAACATGCTGTTACGTGCACTTTACCTTACAGCACCTGGTCCAGACTAGCCTCATTCCAAGTGCTCAGTGTCCACGTGTGGCTGGCTGTTGTCTACAGTGATGAATGGGGCGGCTCTGGCTGCAGTGGCCTGGCCCACAGCTGGGTTCTTGAGACCCTCCGGGGAAGCCCAGGGTGGGAAGGCTGTGCCTGTGGATTTTTCCTCCTCAGCTCGCGTTCAGAGTCCTGGAGCTACAAAAAGAGTATCAGCTGGGACTGACACTCTTACCTGCATCCCCTCATGGTGTGTTTTTGCCAACTTCAGGGGTTCTTTCTTTGAAAGTCACTTTTCTTTTGGTGACTCCTTTTACTGTACTTGAGAGCTCTGGGCTCTGGTTCCTACTGCCCAGCAGGGCAGAGGAGAGCAGGGTGCTGGCTGGCCCGGGCTTAGTAGACACCTGCTGTGGGGAGCGAGTGGGAGCCCAGGGTGGGTGGTGGGGGCACGTGGAGGTGGGGTGCCTGCGTCGGGCACCACCCTCTGTGTTTGCTCAGTGCTCTGCGGCTGCCTCCTCGTTGCTTCCCCAGCCTTCTAGCCTGCTGCTTGACCTTTCTTTCTGAGTTCTTGTTCCCTTGCCATGCAGAAGGGCTACAATGGAAGACCTGTGTTCTATTCTTGGCACAGACCTTGCAGGGTGACCCAGAAAGGTCACCTGTGTTCTCCTGGCCTCAGCTTCCCACCTCTAAAGCCATTGCCCACATTTTGTTCTCAGGAGTGTGGTCTAGTTCTCTAACGGAATGGATGGAGAGTACTGACCAGGCCTGTGAAGGCCACCATCTCCCTTTGTGGTAATTAATATTCCAGAAAGGATGCCAAGGGCCTCTCCTGTGGGGAACAGCCTTTGTTTGGGCTCTCTCCAGATCACTGGCACCCTGATGCTGTTTAGCTGAAATAAATTTGACTTGGAATACTTATCTTTAAGTTGTTACCAAGTTGCCATCTAGACGTGAAAAAAGAGCCTTGAGCCAGGGAGGAGAGGCTGGAGGGAACTGCGCTTCTGCTGCCTTCACCCTCGTGCTGTGGGCGGCGGGCAGGACATGGGGAGGAGGGGGAGCGCTGGGGGCTGGTTTCGAAGCAATTAATCTGAGAAAACAGGCTTCCTTTATCCTTGAAAACTTACTCTCTGAGCATCACTTTCCCATCTGAGACAACATGGTTGAACCAGGTCAGCA
Organism: Bos indicus; assembly: GCF_029378745.1. Taxonomy (NCBI): domain Eukaryota; kingdom Metazoa; phylum Chordata; class Mammalia; order Artiodactyla; family Bovidae; genus Bos; species Bos indicus. Next base: position 36,256,483 of record NC_091778.1, on the reverse strand, counting down.
GTTTTCAAACTTTAAATTGCAGCACCTTTTACTCAAAGGAGTCTCGTACAGAAGCATGTATGAAGCCGGAGAAGTGACATGGTTCTGGGCGACAGGCGGTTGGCACGTGGCCTCTCAGCCGTTTGTTTGTTTCTCACACATGGGCCCTCCAGTTGTTTCTGAGAGTACGAGGGGCAGGTTTGAAGCCTCTGCCTGAGATTTTGTGGTCCCTTTGATTTTAGCAGCGAGGGCTCTGTGAAGCGGTCTGGGCTCTTTCACAGCTGCCCTGTGGCTGGGACCCCCAAACGCCCAGCTCCACTGATCTTATGTTCTCACTTCCTTTGGGGGCAGGAGAGCCAGAGGCTTGGCATTTTGTCTCTGGAGACTGGACTAGACTCTTCCAAACCACTTGCTGGTTTCCTCAGGGTCATCCCAGTTCACATGAAACCATAGCCTGATTCTTGCCTGAAGCCTGTAACCCTTCTGGCTCCTTCCTCCCCTCGCTCAGCTTGGTGTGTGTGCTGTGCTGAATGGTGTCCTGCCCCCAGGCTTGGGGTCAGCTTGCACTGAGGGTGAATGGACAGGCCTGTGCAGTCCTCCTGAGCCTGCGTTGCCCTGGATCCGGTGTTGTGAGTACCATGACCTCCTTCCACTGTCTTCAGCTGGGGAGGCGAGCAGGGCTGGGGGCAGCATGGCCGCCTATGGAGTAGGGACATGGAGAACCGGTCAGGGTTAGGTTAGATCAGCCTGAGGTCACTGAGCTGCCTAGGGATGGGCTGTGTTCCACCTGGTTCCCATGCCAGCTTATATGCGGCCAGGAGCCCGGCCTCCCTTCTCCTGGGAAGGCCACTGTGACTTGTTAACCTGTTAAGGTTTCAGTAGGAGGCCGAGGTCTGCAAACTAAGTTGAAGCTGTTTAATGGACTTCTAATTCCTACCCCAAGGAGAAGGGGCCTGAGGGGCTGGTTGATCCCCCCACCCTTAAGCAGGTGAAGGATTGTCCCCGTTAGCAGATGGAGCCACTGAGACCCAGAGAGGTTCAGCCTAGGTCACAGGAAGGCCAGTGTGGAGTTTTCAGAGTTCTGTTTGCCCACTCTGTCAGAAAGCAAATGTTAACCTTTCTGTCAGAGACAGGGCCTTGCCCTGACTTGGATTCCTTAGTTGGTGGGGGGCATAGGAAGGGCAGAGCATTTCGCAGGTCCTAACATCTCAGCTTTGGGGTATTGCACATCTCCTGGACAGGCTGCTGGCCTGTTGCAGTGACCACACCTTTGGTGAGCCTTGAACGGGAAGCACTGTTTTCCCCTGAGGATTCCGAATCAGGAAGTAGTTGTGTCCTTGATCTCCAGATCCTAAAGCCCTGGTTGGAACAGGGAGACTCCATGTTCTCTCCCCTCCCAGTGTCCTGGTGTGCAGCTCAAGGGGCCAGGCAGGGGAGCAGCTGCTGAGAGTCCCAGGAGAACCAGAGAAAGAGTCCAGGTCCCCCGGGTGCTACTCTCAGAGCCTCTCTACCTTAGCTGGCGGGTCTTCTGCTTGGGGACCGCTCTGACCTACAAATCTGACACAGTCCCACTTTTAGTTCACACGTGCTCGGGTAAGGGAATGGGAGGGTTGAGGACGGGGGCTTTCAGCTCGGATTTGGGTCTTATGCTGCTTAAGCAACTTAGCAACTTACTCAGAGTCTAAGTGTCTGCATCCTCCCTCTGAAAATGGGGGCTGCAACAAGACCCACGTCTGGGTGCCTGTGAGGATGGGGTTGCAGGAAAGAGCAAGCCTCAGCTCTGTAAACGCCTGAGTGTGTGGTGGGCACGTGGTGACCCCGAGAGGGGACCTGCCTCTGTGATGAGATTCTGCGGCATGGCTGCCCTCAAACTCTGTCTGTCTACCTGGTGCCCACACAACAGAAGCCCAGGCTGCCCCTCTCTTGTGAGCTGCTTGGCACCACTTAGCAGCTGCCCTACATCAGCCCCTAGGGATTGGAAGGACCATAGTCCGTTTGCTTGTGTGGGTTTGATTTTCAGAACATGTTTAAGTATGAAGAGTGAACCAGTTTTAAGAATTTTTAGAGTATAAGAAGCGAAGAGGCAGGGCTTCCCTGGTGGTTGGTGGCTAAGACTCTGTGCTTCCATTGCACGAGGCACAGGTTCTGTCCCTTTAGTCAAGGACCTAAGATCCCACATGCTGCTCTGTGTGGCAAAAACAACAATGACAAAACTGGAGAGGCCAGGTACGTTGGACTAAGACCTACCACTGGAGGGTGTGGGCTGCTCCAGAGGCCAGCAGCCGGGACAGTAGGCACCCCTGAGCACCTGCCGAGCCCAGAGAAATGCACACTGTCAGTCCCAGGAAGGGCAGTTGTTTAGTCGAATGGCAGTGGCACGCCCCAATTTCAGAAGTCACTTCGTGTGGAACTGTCTCAGTTGCCGTCAGCAAGGTGGCAGAGGGTTAAGAGAAGCTGCTTATCCTTCAGGTGCCCCTGGGAACAGTTGTCTGGGAATCCAAGCTTGTGCAGTGGGCCTGGGTGAAAGGGCCGGAGGAGCATAGAGAGCAGCAGCCGGGCCTGGTACTGAGTCGCTGGGCAGTGAGCAGGAGATTGGCCCAGGCCCTTGGGTCACCAGCTTCGATAACTCGCCTCAGCTGGCAGATGGGTCCTCTGGCTTTCTCCCCCACTGCCCCACATCCTTTAGGGATCACACACTCTTTCAGGGCGTGGAGCCTTCTGCCAAGGGCACCCTTCTGTGGGGTCTAAATGAGCAGACGTGGCTCCCTGTGAGAGTTTGCAGTCTAGCTTGTCAACAGGCAGGTGCCATCTCGGCAGACAGCCCGTTGACTCTCATCCCTACATCTCCCTTCCCTCCTGGAAACCTGTGAGCTTAGGGTTTTCTTCCTGGGAATGGAGCCAGCGTACCGGCCACATAGGCGTCTCTGGTGTGGTTTTCTATACTTAGGTGGAGGAGTAGTTGATGTGCTCTGGGATTATTTTCTGTGGCAGTGGTGGGATTCAGAGCTGACAGTAATTGCTGTGTGCCCAGCCACTGCTAACTCATTTACATTCACGGCAGCCTTATGAATTAGACAGATAAGAAAACTAAGATGGAACGAGGTCCTGGAACTTGCGCAGACAGTCTGACCTGGACCCTCCTCCCAGGGTTCCCAAACGGACCTGAGTGGGTTCAGGCCAGCCTTCTGGACCTTAGGTCTCTGGCCCTGTGTGGCCTCTGGCCCCTCACGTCTGGGACCTGCCCTGCCGGAGTGTGTGTGTGCTGGGAAGGGCGGAGTGGAGGCGAAGCTTGGGCTGAACTTGTTACATTTCCTGTCTCTCTCTTACTTCCTTTCATCAGACTCTCCTGTCCTACCTGTCACTTTATAGGAAGCACTGCTTTTTGAGGGACAGGGTGTGACTTTTTCCTGCAAAACCATTGGCTCCAAAATTTGTCCCATGCATTCTTCCCTTTGCCACAAATGGCGTCATGTTCCAAAAATCCTGTGGCCACGGGCTCCTAGTCAAGCCCAAACAGGGAAGGGGTTTTTTAAAGTGTTCCTTTCCCCTCTTCCTCCAGCTGCTGCAGTCCAGGGAGGAGGCCTGGGCACGGACTGGACTTGTAGGGCATGTGTGTGGGCAGAGGGGTGAGCAGGAAGCTGAGCTGGGGAATGAGGGGTGGTGGCCAGCAGGCTGGTGGCTGCGTGCCCTCCCATCTCGGGGCCTGGGATCCAGTGAGCTCTGTATGTGAGTTTTTGGGGTTTTTTTGTGGTAAAATTCATGAAATGTAAAATTAATAATTTTAAAGGGTACAGTTCACTTGGATTTAGCACATGCACAATATGCTCAATTCACCAGTACTCTGTAATGTAAACATCTCATCACGATATGCTAAAGTCACCAGCACTCTGTAATGTAAACATCTCATCACACCAAAAGAACATCCATTACTACTGAGCAGCTTTATCCCACTTCCCACCCCCATCCTCAACAGCCACCAGTCTGCTTTCTGTCCCTACAGATTTACCTATTCTGGATATTTCATCAAAATGGAATTGTAGAAATTGTCACCTTTTGTTTGGCTTTTTGCACCGAGCATGTTTTCAGAGTTCACGCGGTAACACGAAATCAGTGTGTACTGCTTGTTTCTGGATGAATATTGCATTCTGTGGCATAGAACATTTTGTTTATGTCTGTCTGTAGATGGACACTTGGGCTGTTCTGCCTCTGGCTGTTGTGAATCGTGCTGCTGTGAACACACATCTGTCTGACTCCTCAGCTCTTCAGGATGGAGACTGGCTTGTGGGGGTATTGCTGGGTCCCGTGGAGATCTGCTGTGAGCTGCACTGGGAAGCACCTCATCGGGCACGGGCCAGACCTCAGCACTGTGGACAGTGGGGTGCAGGGGCAGAGATGGCATGGGCGGGCGGAGGAGTCCAGGATGAGGACCTGGAGGGGCTGTGCCTGTGTGCAGGAGCAGCCAAGGCCACCCCCTGCCCCAACCTCCGTTCCCTCCTGAAGATCCTGTTGAGCAGGAGCTAAGCTGGGGCTTCAATGTCCTGGGGTCGGGGGCCATGGGAGCTGAAGGCCAGGCGATGCAGGGAGATGCTGGTGCACCCCTGAATGGCGAGGTGTTGGGAAGCTGCTGGGAGCTAGTCGCCAAGGGACTTGGGGTCAGTTAGACAGCTGTTGTTTACTTCTTTGATCTCTCTTAAAGGATTTTTAACAACGGTCACCAAAAAGGGGAAACAACCCCAGTGTCATCAGTAAACAAATGTGGTCCGTCCACACAACGGAATGTTATTTGGGCATGAAAAGGAGTGAGACAAGCACCCATTATAGCACAGCTGAGCTTAGAAAGCATACACTCAGTGAGTGAAGTCAGGCACAGAAGACCATGTGTTACCCGATTCCGTTCGTGTGAAACGTCCCTATTAGGCAACTTTGTGAAGACGTAAAGCAGATTAGTGGCTGCTGGGGACCCTGGGGGAGGGTGTGTGGGAATGACAGCTAAAGTGCATAGGGCTGCTTTTCCAGGGTGACGAGCTGTTCTAGACTTGATGGTGGTGATGGATGCAATACAAACCTGAATTTGTATTGAATTTTACACCTGTTGTACAACAGAGGAGTTGTATGGTACGTGAATTATGCCTCAAAAAAGTATGTTGTTACAAAAATAACCCAAAGCCATTATTATCCCCATCTCAGTTTTGGTTTCTGCTTGTTGTTTGGTCAATAAGTCGTGTCCGACTCTTTTGCGACCCCGTGGACTATATATAGCCTGCCAGGCTCCTCTGTCCATGGGATTTTTCCAGGCAAGAAGACTGGAGTGGGAAGCCATTCCCTTCTCCAGGGAATCTTCCCAACCCAGGGATCAAACCCACATCTCCTGCTTGGCAGGCGGGGTTTTTGCCAGGAAAGAGCCACCAGGGAAGCCCAGCCCACATTTTGCCAAGCCATTATTTGACATCTTTGTTTCCTGTATTTCTGTCATTTTTGGCTTGGCATTTGCTGCCCCATGTGTAGCTAACGCTGCAGATTCCACCTCCGTCCTCTGCTCCATCCTAGTTACCCCAGGTCCCCAGGAACGTGTTGGACTGCCACGGCATTGGCCTTGCTGTGTCGCACCCACGTGTGCACATCTGCACACACAGCTTGGGGCTCAGCTGTGGTCAGGTGTGTGGCAGCAGTGTGGATGTGTTCTGTGCTGAGAGCAGTTGGCGTTCGGGTGATTGTTTCATCAAGTATTTATTGTCTCTGCCTCTGTCCTGTGCTACTTCTGATTTGGCCGCAGGGTAGGCCTGTCAGAGGATTCTCGGGCTTAGAGCTCTGAGGAGGGCCCCAAAGGCTCCAGCCGCCTGGCCGTTTGGGATGCGCCCCCCACCCCCCGGGAACCCCACTCTGTAACGTGCTCCCAGGGAGGGGGCGGCACTGTGTGAGAGGCTCTGCTGCTGCTGGGAGGAGCGTGGGGCTCCTCACATGCCAGCTGGCCTCCCTGACCTCCATCTCTGCCATTGGCCTGTGCTTGCTCCTCACGGAGGTCTCTTCCACATCCTTCCTCGCTGCTCCCTGCTGCCGAGGTCCTTACCCTTAGCTCCACGATTTGTGTCTTTGTCTCATTGTAGGTATTCTCTGTGGCTCTGTTGTCTTTGCAACCTGACTTTTAGCAGCAGAGATGTGTAAACTGCGTTTCTTGTAAGTTTCTTTCTTTAGGGCCATGTGTCCTGGTGTAATTAGTAGGCTCCCTGCTCATTTCCCAGAGTGTCCCAATTTGGATGCTAAATGGATGGAGTTGCTCTACTTATGAGGCTCTGCTTTTTCTGGGCAGAGGTGGGAGCCCGTGCTTGCACTTCTGTCTTTGTGTGCACAGATAGGAAAGACTCCTTCTGAGGAAGAGCCTCATGGCCTCTGTCCGCTCCCTAAACCCCTTCACAGCCCTTGGTGCCTGGCCATGCCAGGTGGACAGCTCCATGGAGGGTGGCTTGTGGTCCATCCTGTGGTGAGCTCCTTACAGGGACCACGAATCAGGACTCCACGCAGATCCCAGGCCTCAGGTGGAGGGATGTCTGGGGAGGCCCTAGTGACAGGGTCAGGACTAGACCCCCAAGGAGAATACCCACTGGGTTCGTGCATCCTGCTGGGGTGGCGCCAGCTTTACTCCTGGGAGTGGCTCACTGATGTGGCCTCGGCCTCGCCTTGTCCCACCCTCGCCTCTGTGCGTCCAGAGGTTAGAGGCACGATACGGGAGGTGGCCTTGACTCACACTTGTTGAGACACTGCGGTTTCCTTGTATGTGAGATGAGGAAGAGTGGTACAGAGTGCGTGAGTGAAGTGGCTGGTGCAGTGACCTGCCTTGCAAGTCGTGGGTGTTGACTGTTGGCACTGGGGAGTAGGACGGCTGGGTAGCAGAGCAGACTGAAGGGCATCTCGGAAAGCCTGCCCACGCGCCCACTCGATGCAGCGTGCATCCTTAGGGCCACTCACCTCGTGGCTCCCTTTTCTCAGAAGCCACACTTTCTTTCACCCTAGGTCCTGATGGTGTTGAATCGGGTGCAGGGGCTGCCCCGCGATTGTGCTCGTCTTGGCAGTGGCCAATGATCCTCTGCTGGCTTTCAGAGGCAGATGACATGCCCGGGAAGCTCATGCCGGCAGGTGTGCCCACGTGGAGGAGTGTAGTTTGGGTCTGGAACTGAATGGCCGTAAAGCAGCAGGACAGTGTTCTCTGCTGAGGGCTTGAGACCCTTGGACGTGTCTTAGAGACGAGTCCCAGCACAGTGGCCCACGATGTGTTGGGAGGAGAAGCCTGAGGTGGGATCTGCAGGGATGGCTGACCTGGTTGCCCTGGTAGGTTTGCTCTAAGTGAGAAGCCCACGCGCCTGGGGTCTTGCTCTAGTGGCTTGTGGGGGCGTGTGCTGACCCAGGTGTGGGTCAGGCAGGTGGGACAGGCCTCCCGCTGCGGTCTGCCTAGATGGAGTGTTCTTTCTCAGGTGGCCGGGACAAGGTGAGGGCGAGGCTTCAGGCTGACCTGGACGTGTGCCCACATTTTGTGTTACTGATTTACCTCCACATGTCCCAGAAAAGACAGGCGACCTCAAAATCTCCTGTGATTTACATGCTCATAAAGATAGCCAGACAGCTGCTACCCAGGCATCATTTCTCCTTTTGGAATAGAAATGCAGAAGATATCGAAAAACCTGTTTGCTATGAGCGCATGGAAGCGTTTCCACAAAAACTTGGGGAAAAGAAGAGCAGGGAGCCAACCTCAGAAGCACTTAGCTTCAGTCTACAAACATCCCATCCTCGGAGCATTCGCTAGATCCTCACCTCAGGCCTCTGTGCAGCTCCTCATCCTCCAGCTTGGCCCAGGAATGCCCCTGAGCTGGGACGCTGGCCCCCACAGTATGGGTCTGTCTTCAAGGCTGTGTGGGACCCCTATCCTTGAAGAACTTTCATGAGGCTGGTGCTTGGAGCTGACATGTCCAGCCTTGTGTGAGGGTGCCTGTGTGGGGTTCGCATGCTTTGCCCCGCCTGACTCAGGCATCCTGGGGTCCCCTCCGGGCTGGCCTTGGATGCTCTACAGCCCTCCCTTCCACGCTGTTCTGGGGCCGTCTCGCGTGCCAGGTCCACTCGGGCTCATTCCCCTGAGCACTGCTGGCCCTAAGCCCCGCCCCGGTTTGGTTTGAGCTCCAAACCCATGCCGAGTTGCTGCTCTGTGCTGTCTCTTTAGGCGCCGTGTCTGGCTGTGGGATTGCCAGGGAGGAGCAGGGAGACGAGTTCTCTCCACGTGTGGCCGCCTGGCTGCTCCTAGAGTGCCGGCTTTCCTTTGTCGTCTCTGCTTTCTGTCAGGGCCACCATGGTGCACGTGGTGTTGGTGGGGATTGGATTCAGGAAAGGGAGGACATTTGGAGGCCAGCCTGTCCACGTGCTCCTCAGCTCTCAGCTTGTCCCTTGGTGTCGGGGATGGACAGGTTCCTCCTGGTGACTGGGCTCCGTGTGTGGAAGGTAGAGGTGTGGCCTGGGCTCACCCTGTCCTGGCTCGGAGGCCTTGCAGCAGCACCTGGAGGACAAGTGGGGAGCAGCCGAGTGCTGCCTCAGTGTGTCCACTGACTCACGTGTCAGGTGGCCCTGCTTTGCACTGGGCACCTTGCTGAACAAAGGTGGGATGTGAAAGCAGAAGGGCTGGAGATGGCGGGGGGGGGGGGGGGGGGGGGGGCTTGGAGAAGGGCCTGGGGGTAAGCAGGGCTTTGCTGCAGGGTGGGGTTTCCTCTCTGCAGAGGCCTGTGTATGCAGAGCCCCGAGGCCAGAAGACAGTTTTCTATTCATGGGAGGTGTGAGTATGGGCACAGCTTGGAGGAGGGGAGCCCCAGTAAGTTCTCGGTGAGCAGCTGGCTCTGGGTCGGTTACTCTACTTGAAGGGACCTGCGTAGAGACGAGGGGTTACTCCTGCCCATGGAGGAGAGGTACTTGTGTGTGGGGCCTTTAGGATGACAGGGGTGGGAAGGTGGTACCCGCATTTCTGCATGGATGGTTGTGGGTGCCACACTGTGGGATGTGTCTGCTTTTCTTAGGGCCCCTTGTGCTCTGGGACAGGTGAAGCTGAGGGGGACAGAAGAGCGAGCTTTGCAGCCTGTCAGAAGTCTCTAACAAACGTCTCCTTTCTTTGAGCCTCAGATGGGCCCTGTGAAGCTGAGAGCCCAGCACGTAATGCCTGGACGCCGTAGGGCTGGTTGTGATTGGACAGCTGTGTCCAGAGGCCTGGATGTGTCCCACTTGGCCTGATGGAACCCAGGCCTGCCCCGGGAGGGTGGTGCAGGGGGAGGGGGATGAAGAAGCTCGCATGGTCCGGTCGATAGCCTTCAGAAATTGCGTGTGCCTGTGGCCTCAGGAGAAGCTGAGGCCATGGCAGGCTGCTTGGCCTGGGGCTGGCCCCTGTGGACTGCAGAAGCCTTCGTGGCTAAACCTCTTTGCTCTTGGGTTGCAGTGGGTCCTCTTCTGGGGGGCATATGCCTGTGTGTGTGGAGCAAGTATCTGAAAGTAATAGGTTTTTGGTTTTTATTTTTAATTAAAATTTTTATTTTGAGACCATTGTAGTTTTGCATGCAGATGTAAGATACAATCCAGAGAGATCCTCTGTATTCTTTACCCAGTTTCCCTCAGTGGCTGCATCTTATGTTAATAAAACTACAGGGCATTTCACAGTCCTCCTGTCCTCTTACCTCTGCTGCCTCCTTAACTCCTAGCAGCTGCAAGTCTGTCTCCATGTCTAGAAATTCCATATTTCAGGCATGTTGTGTCAGTGGAATCGTACATCACGTAACCTCAGGGTTAACTTTTCCACTCACCCTAATTCTCTGGAGACTCATCCAAGTTGAGTATATCACCAATTGTTTCCTTTTAATTGCTGAGTAGTATTCCGCAGTGTGCATGGATTAACCACCCATTCGCTGAAGGACATCTACATTGCTTCCAGGTTTTTGTTGGCCTTTACAAATAAAAGAGACAGTAACCACTGACATACAGTTTTTGTGAAGTGTAAGCTTTTGTTTCTCTGGAATGTGTCCAGGAATGCAGTTCCTGGGTTATGTTGTAGTTGGGTGTTTGTTTGCTTATCTATGGCTGCTCTGGGTCTTGGTTGCTGTGCCCCAGCTTTCTCTAGCTGCTCTCAGCGGGGGCTCCTCTTCCTTGCAGTGCTTGGGCTTCCCGTTACTGTGGCTTCTCTTGTGGTAGAGCACCGGCTCTGGGTGTGCAGTTGTAGCACGTGGGCTCAGTAGTTGTGGAACGTGGTCTTCGTTGCCCTGTGGCATCCAGAATCTTCCCAGACTAGGTATCAAACCCATGTTTCCTGCATTGGCAGATGGATTCTTATCTATTGAACCAGCAGGGAGGTCCAGTATTTCATTTTTTTTTATGATTATAAGTAGTACTTTTAGAAAATACTTGTTTTGCTGTGCTGAGTCTTCGTTGCACCACGTGGGATCTTCGATCTTCGTTGCAGCATGGTAGCTCTTGGTGCGGCAAGTGGGATCTAGTTCCCTGACCAGGGATCGAACCTGGGCCCCCTGCATTGGGAGCTCAGAATCTTAGCCACTGGACCACCAGGGAGGTCCTAGTATTTTAACCCTTTTCTCCTTCCAGGATTCTGGCGACACAGATGTTAGGTCTTTTGTTACAGTCCCACAGGTCCCTAAGACTCTGTTCTCTTATTTTTCAGTCTGTTTTCTCTGTGTTGTCTGTGCAATTTCTGTTCTTTTGTTTTCCAGCTCACTGGTTCATTCCATTGTTCCCATCTTTCTGCTTTTTGATCCCATCCATTGAGCTTTTGATTTAGTTATTGTATTTTACAGTTTCAGAATTTTCACCTGGCTCTTAGAGCTTCTATTTCTTTGCTCAGGCTCTCTGTGTTTTCATTTATTCCAAGCATGTTCATAATTTCTTGTTGAACCATGTAGCATGGTTGCTTTAAACCTCCATTAGATAATTCTGACATGCCTGACGCCCTGGTGTTGGCATCGACCTTCCTGGTTCTTGGTATCATGGTGATTTTTCAACCTGGACAGTTTTGTGTCACGCCAGGTGACTTTGGGCTGTGTTTGACCTTTCTCTTTCAGTCGGGTTTTTCTAGCACTGCCCAGCAGGGGAAGCAGGGCTGCTGCCTCCTGCCTCCTCAGTGGGCTCCGTGGACACTTGAGGCAGGAGGTGCGTGGTTGCTGCCGTAGGGGGCGGGGTGCAGCCCCTCAGGTGTCCTCCTCGGATAGCAGGGAGAGGGAGGGGACCTTTACTGCTGGGGGAGCAGGGCAGTCCCAGGCCCCTGCCTGTTGTCCCAATACCTCACCCTACTGAGTAGGAAGTCTCTGGAAGTCTGGCCTCTGCTGGGGGAGGGTAGGAGTGTGGTGGTGTCTCTTCTGTCCGACTGGGGTAGGCTGGTTACTCTGGAAGAGTTCTCTGTTTTTCCAAGTTGTCCCTTCCCTGGTTCTTCGACTAGGGAGAGCCTTTCCTGAGGCTTTTTCTGTCTGTGCCTGTTGGGGCTTCCGTGTGGCCTCTCCTCCAGACCCTGATCTGGGACAGTGAGGCCGGAAGAAACCCAGGCTGTACACTCCCGGCGGTGCCTCGGCTCCTGAGCGCCCAGCCCCTCTGCAGCCTTCTCTCCCGCTTTTCAAGTCTCCTTAGGTTTGTCTAACATACAGTATCCAGGCTTTTATTTGTGCTTAGTGGGTGGCATAGGGACGTTACATTCACCCCATCTTGAAGCAGAAATGTCAAGTGAGCATTTTCGAAAGGGCTTTGGGCTGAGGAGGATGCCACAGCCACCAGCAAGCAGCCTCTTCCCAGAGGTCAGCGGAAGTGCAGCCTCTGGTTTATTGGTGTGTGAGGCGGGGCTGAGTTTAATGGAAGGGAGAGAGGCCCAGCGGGTGGTCCCAAATGGTGACTTTTGCACAGGGACTGGACCAGTGGGCTTCCTCCCTGTGGCCTGCTTGAAACAGAACTCCCAAAGTCCCATCCTTTGGGCCCTCAGTATCAAGAAGTTACCTGCTTCTCCTGTCCTCCTGCCCCTTAAAGTAAACCCCAGTCACCCAGGCAGAAAACAGCAACAAAACTACAGGCCACTAGGAGTTTCTAGAGCCCACTTCCTGTGCCAGCTGCCTTTGGGGTCACCAGAGTCTGTATGTCAGGTCACTGGGGGCTCCCAGGGGAGGTAGGCAAGAACAGGAGGGATACTGCCCTACAAAGCTCTGGCTTGTGGCTTGTAAACCTCTCCTGTGGGGACAGAGGCTGTGCGGGGCGCTTCTGGACTCGCCGGCACGGCCAGGCCAGCTGTTGCCATTTTTAGACCCTCTGAGAAACATTGAGGGCGGCAGCTGCAGGCTGGGGCACCCTTCTTGTGGACCGAGGGCAGGTGGGCATGTCTAGCTTGAGGTTCCCTGAGGAGCAGGAGGCTCAGAGCGCGTCCCCGGGTGCGGCTCTGCAGGCTTGTGGAAGGGGTTCCGGGCCTGGAGGCCTCCCTGAGAGGCGCTGACGAGTTGAGGGCGGGCGGCAGCTGAAGCAGCCCTGCTGGTGGACGGGCTCCTGCCTCTGCCTTCGCTTCAGCCGTGCCCATGATCGCCAGTGCTCCCCTCCCCAACCGCTGCCTCCTCACAGGCCATTTGTTCCCGGTTCGCTTGCTGTGGACTGTGAACCCATGGAGGGGGAGCAGTTTCTTATTTATTTCTGCTTCCCCACTGCCTGACGTAGGCCTTGGTAAATGATTTTTTTTTTTAATAGCTTTATTGAGATGAAACTCACATACCATATATAGTTGACTTATTTAAACTGTGCAGTTCAGTGATTTAATGTATTCCCAGAGATGTGCAGCTATTATCACAGTCAGTTTGAGAATGCTGTCATCCTCCCAAAAGGAACCCTGTTAGCTGTAGCCGTCACCCCCGACAGCCCGTCTGTCCCCTCTGTCCTGGGCAGCCCCGGCTGCCCTTTGTCAGTAGGGTTTGCCTTGGTAAACGCTCCTGCATAACACTGCCCACTTACTGGGCTGCTGGAGCCCTTGTCTCTTGCCTCATGCCCTCCTCTGGCCCAGCCTTCCCACCTTTCAGGACGCCCTACTCACCCGGGTGGGGTCTGCTTTGGGGTGATTCGTATAAGGAAGTCACACCAGATGAGGTGGTGCTGGTAGGCTCGCCGAGGAGATGTTCGTTGAGTGAATAATGATGCTGCTTGCAGGCCAGGTTCTGAGGGCCCTGGCCAAGCCCATGTCTCTCACTGCCCCTTTGAGGAGAGGACAGGTAGGTGTAGCTGACAATGTGGTCACCCCAAAGCCCTGGAGCCAGAAAAGGGGAGGGTGGTATGTGATGGAAGCCATACAGAAACTGAGGAGACATGGCCTTGGGCTCTAACCTCCTGATGTCACAGGCCAGAGACCTGCACCCATGGCCATGGTGGGGAGTCACCTGGCTGGGGTACAAGGGGTCAGCCCCCAGCACCAACCCGTCTGTCCTGTGTGTGCATCTCCCAGTGGGGCAGAGAGGCCGAGTGTGCTTGTCTGCCTAGGGGACGGCTGGGTGCCTCTGGTGCTTGCTGAGAAAACAGACCTCTGTTCTCTTTGCTTCTGCTTTCCCAGGCAGTATTTCATCCCACATACTCCACAGTCCTTCTGGGCCATGTCCCTCTAACTCCTGGTTCCCTGCCAGCACCCACTTACATGTTTCATCAAAGCCCGTCTTGCTTCCTTCCTTCAGCCTACTCCATACCCCATGCCCGAAACCCCTCTTTCTGTTCACAGGGAGAAGCCAGTGCTTTCCCTGGGTTTCAGGGCCCTGCAGGAGCCTAGACATGCTCACCCCCACGCTCTGTGACCTCTGGCAATTGACCTCCCCTCTGCGAGTCACAGATTCTACAGCTTTTCAAAATGAGTTGATGTGACAAGGCCTCCCAATATGGAAATGTTGAGTAAAGCGCATGCTAAGAGGACCCTAGGGTAGTCTGTGTGTAGACAGCAGGCGGAAGGTTTGGGTTTTGATTTGTTTTGCTGTTTGTGCCTCAGCTGCCGGTTCTCAGGTCTGGTGTGGCCACACAGGGAGGTGGAGTCTGGTGTCTTCATCCTTTAACCCCTGTTGAACGCCTACTGCCGGGGTCTCGGGGGAGGGGGCACTCTTTGGATGTAAGAAATACAAAACTAGCCATCATTTATTAAGGCTTTTTAGGCCAGACTCTGTACTCAGGTTGTTTTTTCCCCTCTCTTATACAATTTTTCAGATAATTGACATACCATAAAATTAAATTCAGTCTTTTAAAGCATTTGTTGTTCAGTCCCTAAGTCGTATCCAACTCTTTCGTGATCCCCCGGACTGCAGCTGCCAGGCTCCTCTGTCCATGGGGTTCTCCAGGCAAGAATAGGGAGTGGGTTGCCGTTTCCTTCTCTAAAGGACCTTCCCAGACCAGGAATCAAACCTGGATCTCCTGCATTGACAGAGTTCTCCTGTCAAGAATTCTCGACAGGAGAATTCTCTGTCAATTCATTGATAGGGCCATCAGGGAAGCCCTTTTAAAGCATACAATTTAGTAATTTTTAGCATAATCACCAGTTCATGCAAATAACTCCACTGTCTAATTCCAGAGCATTTTCATCACCCCCAAAGAAACCCCACACCTGTTATCAGCCTCTCCCCATTTCCTGCTCCCTCGACATCCTGGTAGCCACTCACCTGCCTCCTCTTTCTGTGATTTCCTTATTCTGGTCCTTTCATGTAAGTGGAATCATGTAATTTGCGGTCATTTGTGTCAGTCTTCTTGACTTAGCATAAGGTCTTTAAGGTTCAGCTGTGTCGCAGCGAGCGTGTCAGCACTTCATGCCTTTGTATCGCTGGATGCCGTTTCAGTGAATGGATGGGCCACATTTTCCATCTGCTGATGGACACTGGGGTTGTCTCTGCTCTTTGGCAATTGTGAATGGTGCTGCTGTGAACATTCACATCCAGGTTTTTATTTGAGCACTTGCTCCCAGTTTTCTTGGGTTTGTGTACACCTAGGAGTGGGATTCTGGGCCATAGGGATTTTAAGTGTAACCTTAAAGACTGTTCCCAGCGGCCTTGCCATTTTCTTCCTGTGCTGGGCTGTGTTTCACCAGTCCTCACGTGAGATTCATGAGGTGCAGATGCACCTGTTGTCATACTTACTTTCGCATGTGAAGATGAAACTGGAAAGGTTTTCAGCAAGGTCATGCAGCTGGCGAGTTGGCAGTTCTCTGGCCATGCTCGTGGCGATGGCTGAAGCAGTGTCTCTGCTCCCAGGCTTTGTGCCCTCAGGACGAGGGCCTTTGGCCGTGCTGGTCACAGGCTCTCCCTGGTGCCGGCAGCTCACGTGGTGATGAAGAATGTGACCCTGGTGGCTTGATCAGGAACTTGCGGGGCAGTGTCTACCCCTAGGAGCCTTGTGTTCTCCATTTGTCTGGACTCCTGCTGGGTTTCATGCTCCTGTCTCCATAGCGGGCGCTCCCGGCCTGCTGGAGCCTCTTGCTCCCCAGTGCGTGTCCTGCTGGGAGTGGGTGCATGTGTGGAGGGCCTGGAGCAGAGGTGGATTCTCTTCCAGGGGACACTTGTCAGCTTGGCATCAGCTTGCCCGTCGAACCTGTCCAAGGTCACTGATGACCGGCCCTCCTTCTCTCCTCTAGGCAAAGCCCATTTATGGCGGCTGGCTGCTCCTGGCTCCAGACGGGACGGACTTCGACAACCCAGTGCACCGGTCTCGGGTAAGGACTTCAGAGTGAATTCTTGGGGGAGGACTCACCAGAGAGGGTGTTCCGAGGCAGATGGACTATGGGAGGAGGGAAGTGAGCTGTGGGTCCTAGGATGGTAGGATCCACAGGAAACCCTTACTCAGTGAGCTTGCAGAGCCCACAGGAACAGCCTCAGTTACACATAGTTGTACCTCGCCTTTCATTCAAAAGAATGCTACCTGTTCTGTGAGTCAGCTCTAGAAACAGTTAAATGGAAAAGGTCAGAGGGCAGTTCAGCACATGTTTGCATTGTGCTCTTTAGGTTCCCTGTTGCTTCAGTGCTGGGGTCCTGCTCCTGCAGCCCATCTCTTCTCCTCCTTTCCTCCCCAGCTGGGGGCTCAGCAGATGAACACAAGTGAAGGGAGGTGGCCTCCAGGGCCCACTTGGCTTCTGTCCCATCTCTGCTGGGCACCCAGCCCCTGGGGGCCGGGTTCTGCTGAACACAGGCTGCTGCTCAAGCAGGTGAGAGAGGAGCAGGGAGATGTCAGACCAGCAGCAGCCCAGTCAGTGCTTATTCCTCTGTCAGAGGTCCCCTTGGATTTGGCTCCAGTTAGAGTTGGCTTTCCTCTTCCACGTATCCTCCTCCGGGAACTGCTGCCCACCCCTGCCATCCCCTGATTCCGGAGGGCTTCTTCCCCCCCTGGGTCTCTGTTGCCCCAGCCTGGGTGTCACACTCTGGGATGGGGCCGTGGTACCCGTAGAACATGCCTTGTATCTGGGGTCTTCAGGCTTCCTCTGGAATGGGTTTTAATTTTAAAAACAACTCACAGGAGCCTTCGGAGAAGGCAATGGCACCCCACTCCAGCACTCTTGCCTGGAAAATCCATGGATGGAGGAGCCTGGTAGGCTGCAGTCCATGGGGTCGCTAAGAGTCGGACACAACTGAGCAACTTCACTTTCACTTTTCACTTTCACGCATTGGAGAAGGAAATGGCAATCCACTCCAGTATTCTTGCCTGGAGAATCCCAGGGACAGGGGAGCCTGGTGGGCTGCCGTCTATCGGGTCGCACAGAGTCTGACACGACTGAAGCGACTTAGCAGCAGCAGCAGCACAGGAGCCTTGGGAATATTTCTCGGGAAGGGCCCAGGTGGCCCAGCCTTCTGCAGGCCCTCTTGCAAGGCCACGTGAGTGCCCTGTGCCTGCCACCTGGGTGTGAAGACCACGGGGGCTACTCTGTTCAGTGGCTGCAGTAACTGGGGGGCAGCTCTTTCTCCTATTTTGTATTTAGGTCACTAAATGGCAATAGAATTGCCATTTCCAGCTTCTGATGGGAAAATCATTATTATAAATGATATAATTCTGGTGCAAACTAAAGAGCCATGATATTTTAGTTCATTCTTTTTTTTTTTTAGTTCATTCTTGTGGCCTTATTGCCAGTAGAAGTATGAATTTTGCTGGACTTGTTGAAGATAGATTATGGGTCTTCGTGACGAGCTCTGAGATCTGGGGCCCAACAGTCTCATGTTCTAGACACGCCCCCTGCCCCCACACATTCAAAGGGAGGGCCTTTCTATCCCCATGTCAGTGCCATTGGGCTTCCATCAGCCCCGGTGGCCTGGCCTTTGGGTAGAGGGCAGGGAGAGGCCCCTTTTTCTGGTCAGTCCCTCCCTGGATATCAGAACCATTCCCACTGGTTGCCCCTCCTCAGTTTTGATTTTTGTTACTTCTCTCCTCCTCAGTGAATCTTGGAGCCTGGCTCACTTTCCCCTTTCTTACACTCCCTGTGGCTCACTGGAACAACCCTTTTATATCACTTTTCCAGATGTTCCCAGAAGTGGGGAATCAGTGCCTAGCAATTCACAGGTTATCCCATAATCAGGTCAGGTAATTCAACAAATTATGAACGCACACGTATTGTAATAAGCTCTGTGCTTGGTACATGAGGAATAGAGAAAGTTGATCCGGGCATGGCTCCTGCTCAGGAGAGCTCGCAGATTGAAACAGACCAGGCAGCTTTTTCAGCCTCAGTAACTGGAGACATGCTGGGTTTGGGCCTCTTGCTGGCCCAGTCCTGACTGACGAGGCCCTGCTCTTCCACCCCGGGGCCCCGGAAGTGGAAGCTGTGCTGCCCGCAGGCCTCAGCGGCAGGCCTGTCACTGAGGTGACAGCCTCAGGTGCAGGGGCTCCGCGTGAGGAGGCAGCCAGAACCCTCCCAACTCCTCTGTGTTCTGTTGCAGAAATGGCAGCGCCGGTTCTTCATCCTCTACGAGCACGGCCTCTTGCGCTACGCCCTGGACGAGATGGTAAGTGAGCTCTCCTGTCCCACTCTGCCCCAGCCTTTGCCAGGCCTCTTCAGCTCTGTGCTCTCACTGCGGCTTCTGCTCCGAAGCCTGGAGTTTTGAAGCACGTGTGGCAGCTAGTTGCAGTGGCCCTTAACAGCCCTGACCTTTGCTTTGAGGTACCTTCTATGGCCATGGGTGAGAGTCAGTGGTGAGGGAGGAGGTCCTTTCTGTTTAGGGAGAAGGAGCCCCTCAGTAAGAAGTGGAGGGGCTGCAGGGCAGGTGGGTGGGGTGGCCCTGCGTGGGCCTGTGCCCGCCGGGCTCTGCAGACCCCCCTACCCTGGCCCAGGGCTCCTCTCAGGTCTGTGGCTGTAATTGGTATCGCTTATCCGATTCATTGTTCAGAGGCCTCCTGGCTACGGGGTTGGTGTTCCTGTCGCTAAATTGGGTGTACAGGCCCCGTCCTGTCCTGCCATCTGCCTAGTTTGCTTCCTGGGCTGGAGGGATATTTACCAACCTGGTGCAATATTCTGGCTTTTCTTTTCCACTCATTTTGTCTCCTGGCCTTTTCTCTAAAGGAGATGGTCTGTCCTGACTAATCTGAAGTATGACTGAATTCCAAAACTGAGTACCTTTTCCTGTCCATTGGAACGTGTGAGTGTGTGTGCGCTCAGCGTTTTTAATTGGGACGGTTCGGGAACGTCCATTCACACATGTAGCACGGTGGACCCCACCCTTTCAGAGTGCATCTGCTTGCTGCAGGGGTGTGAGCAGAGGACGCCGCAGTCCGGTGGACACGTGGATTTCTGGTGGTTGTCACCACGGGTGCATTAGCAGGTCATCAATGCTGTTTCCACGTGGGGGGTCCTCATCATTGTGATGCCACGTGGTCACCGTTTTGTTTACAGGACACGTTAACGGGTCTGATATCTAAGGATGCAGTTGATAGGTATGGCACTTTGTTCTGTGTCGACTAGTGCCTCGTTTCCTTCTAAAAGAGAATTTTCTTTTTCTTCTTTCTTTCTGATGAAGATGTTTGTCAACAAGGATGGGCTGCAGGGGCTTTGCTGTGGCCCCATCTGTGTCCAGAGCAGCAGGAGGTACTGGGGTGGTGGCACTGTGGGGGTTGGGGTAGAGTAGAATTTGCTGGTGGCAGGAGCAGGCGAGTAGATTCACCTGGACACACACGTCCTTTGGTGACTGCACTGCCTCGTGTGTTCTCCCAACCTGGCCATCACCCCCGCAGGCACCCTGAGATGGGAGCTGGGCCCGATGCATGGGGGTTTACTGTGTCCTCGTGCCTGGCTAACTGCTCTGAAGTCCTGCGAAGACTGACCATGGGGAAGGGGCCTCGGAGTTCGCTGGATGACTTCCAGGCAGGACTGCACCATGAACCATCCTGAAAAACAGTTCCTGGACTTGGCTTGGAGACTGATGATTTTGATCAGGAAATCTTTCTTTAGGTCCATCTGGGGTTTGGTACAGGCTGTGGTCTCTTCAGCTCAGCTGCACAGCATGAGGGCGGCTGCTGGGTAGACACGCAGCGCACACTGGTCTGAGAGCTGGTCCTGCATGGCCCCACGTGCCCTCTACACTTGCTGCCACCTGCCCGTCCTGAGATGCTTGGGCAGAGGTGGGGCGTGCTGCACTCAAGAAGAAGGAAACCCTGGAAAAGCAGGGCTGTGGGGAAGGTGGTGGGTGCCAAGTGGAGGAGTTGGCCCTGCTCGTGGGTGAAGGGATTGGCTGGTGCTGCTCTCAGTGCAGGCGTACGGCCCCTCCAGGGGTAAAGGAGCGTCATTTCTCCGTGTGCCAGGGAGCGGTAGCCGTTGTGTTGAAGCACCTGTAAAGTGACATGTTTTCTTGTTGCCTTAGGAAAGCCCCCATGGTGGATGTTCTGAGAAAGCCTCCGGAGGCTGGCATTGTGGGGCTTGCAGGGCTGGAACGGTCTCTCCAACCCTGTGGTCTGTGTCAGGCCCTTTCTTCACAGCTGACTCCTGCCTCCACCTGGAGTGGGTGGCCACGGCGCCAAAGTTGCTGTGCGAGGCCTCCAGGGCCGCACGGCAGAGCTGCCGTCCTGAGGCTCAGCGGCGCCAGGTCGCACAGGCGCTGCTAGACCTCATGGAGGCCACGTGCCGCCAGACAGTGTGCAGTGCCCAGGACGGCCCTACAACCAGTGCCAGCCCAGAGACCCTGTGTGGCCTGGTCAGTGGCTGGCTTATGTCTTTTTAAGAGATTTAAGCATGTTTGACTTGCTGTCATCTCTGTTCTTACAAGGTTCAGAAGGACTTCCCATGAGATTTCCTGGGAGTGGGGGAGGTGGTGGGGCGGGGTAGCCTGCTGGCTGGGATGCTGTGTGCCAGTGGAGTAGTCCTGGGCTTGTTCTTGCTGTGGGGGGGTGGGGGGCGGTTTCTGTGGGGTGTCCTGCACATCAGGCAGCTGCAGGGCCAGCAGAGCTGCTCGTGTGGCTCACAGCCAGGGAGCACACGGGCACCTCTTCTCACGGCTGCTCAGGGCAGTCAGACCTCGTCCCCACCCCGGCCCGTGTAACAGCCATCTGGTTGTTGGTCTCCAAGAGCAGCAGCCCCACATCCAAGCACTAGCTAGGCCTCCAAGACGAGAGGAGCAGGGCCCTGGCGAGAGCAGCAGCTCTGAGCCACCCCCAGCCACTACTAATGTGCCACCGTCTCAGAGTTTAGTGTTGCCCCATCCCTTTCCAGCTAATCTACTGCATGTAATAAATTGTAGCATTTTATGGCTAGGCCCTTAACACTTAGTCACAGTTTGTTTCAAATTGTTATTTGGGCTTCTACATTTACAGTATTACTGTTTGTTTTCATTTGCTTAAGTGTGGTCTAACAAACTGGCTTTTTTCCCTGTGTCCCTAGGCCCCCGATAGTTCTTGGTCCCCCTCTCTGCACTGTCTGACCTGGGGTCTGGGAAGCACAGGTCCTGTCAAAATTGTTGAGTTGAAATCATCAACTTTTTAAGTGCTTTGCTACAGGACTTCTGTTAAGCACGGGGAGGAGGTGGGATCTGGGTACTCCTGGGGGAAGGATTAGGTGTGTACTGCCTTGAAGCTCTTAGTGGCTCCTCGGCAGAGAGAGAACACACTCCAGAGGGCTCAGAGCACAGGTGGGGACTCCGAGTGAGAGGGGACTTTGGTCCCTGGAGGGCTGCTTGGAGACACCTTTCTGTGTGGGGTCTCCTGCTGGGTCTGGGGCCTCAGGCTAGTTTGACTCCAGAGGTGACTGTTGCCTTTCTCTTCCAGGCAGCTCTGAGATGGGACTAACCTTCGGGATCACTTTTCCTTTTTTGGGAAATTTCTTTCTTGATACACCCACATACCCTGTAACTGGTGGGTGTGGAGGAGAGGCAAATTGCCCAAAAAAGGAAAAAAAATTTCCCAAACGCAAGCAGAGGTGAGGTGGGCTCAGGGCAGTCTCACGGACAAGTGGGAGCCTCAGCAGTTGGGCTGGGCCTCTGGTTCTTATGGAGAGGACAGAGGGAAGAGTCTGGAAGCCCAGCCGGCTCCCCCTCTCCTCTGCCTTTGTTTCTGCCCCTATGCTCTGCTGTTTCTGCGTCTCTGCCCTTGAGCGGTGGTGCTGGGGTCACTAGAAGGCTTTCCTGGGGGAGCTCCCCATCCAGAGGGGAAGCAGCCCCCAGTCTCAGGTGAGGTTGCTGGGCAGTGAGACTCGGGGCGAGGGGAGCCTGTGGCCAATGGGCTCTGGGAGCCTGTCTCTTGATTTCATTTTCTCTTCCTTTTCCTCCTGGAAGCCAGGCAAAAACATTTGTTGTTGTTGTTTGCTTTTAAACTATGGTAAAATATATGCAACAAAACGTACCACTTTAACAACTACAGTTGGGCAGCATTAAGCACACTCACACTGGTGTGTACCCACCACCACCACCCCTCCACCCCTCTCTGGAGCTCTTCCCATCTTCCTGGGCCAAAGCTCTGTCCCCATTAAACCCTCACCACACACCCTTCTACTTCCTGTGCCTTTGGATTTGAGGACTCCAGGGACCTCCTGTAAGTGGGGTCATGGTACTTGTCCTTGTGTGTCTGGCTTGTTTCACTTAGCATATGTCCTCAAGGTTCATTCATGTCGGAGCACATGATAGAATCTTCTTATCTGGAAGGTCTGATGCAGTTAACTCTGCTCTGAAGCGAACTGGCCGTGGGTCTCTCCTCTGTGATACCTGTGGAGAGGCTGTGCCCACGCTTCCCCGGCAGGTGTGTGGAGTCCTCCCACTGTGTGCCCTGAGATTCCTGGAAAGGCAGCCCAGACCACAGCTATGCTGAGCTGCCTTCACGGGGGCCGTGCTGCTGGCTCCTCAGTGTGTGTCACACCCCAGTCGTGTAGTGGGGAGAGCTCTGGCAGCCCTCATGTGTCTTGCTGGAGGGCAGCTGTGGGCTCATCAGTCCCCTGGGCAAGGCGCTCCAGCCAGAAGAGTCACCTCAGGGTCTGTGCTCACGGGCGAGGCGGTGGCTTGGTCTGAGCACTCCTCAGAGGAACTGAGAGCTGCTGGGCTGTGGTTCTGCCTCCTTTACAGTTTTCTTCCTTAGGACAGTCCTGGAGGATGCTTGATCCCGGGACCTTTGCCTACTGGGTTTTCCATGCGTTTGGGCCCCAGGGCAGAATGGGGAGGGACTCAGCTTGGCCCGCTGCCCGTGGGGACGCTCCCCTGCAGCCCAGTCTCCATCACACCCCTGCATCAGAGCCTCCAGATTGCAGGGCCCAGGGACCACAGTTTCAGTAGCCACCCCTGCGACATGAAGAGGCACAGGCACCAGAGCAGCCCTGCTCTAAGTGCTGGCCCTCCCTCCCACACCTCCCCCGCTCCTGGAGCTTTCCCAGGCAGACTGATTATTCTGATTCACTGGCAGCCATGGTGGCCATCATGTCCACAGCCATGGTAGGAGGCCATGTGGCCACAGGAAGGCCCCTTTCATGGTGAAGCACACAATTCGTTGGGACCCATGTGAATACAAAGCTGAACCACAGTGCACACCTTCTTCAGGGCAGTGGGTGGATTGTGGAGTCAGAGAAGCTTTCTGGAAGGAGTGGGGGCCTTGGCCACCACCCTCCTGGTCACAGGGGTTGCCGGGGTGCCATGTGCTCAGCCTGGTGCTCTGTCTGTGGCTGCTCTTCAGGCACCTCCTCTATTGTGATGTTCGCTCCAGTTACTGCTTGACAGGTACTGCCCTTCCTTTCAAAGAAGAAACCGAAGTCCCAAGAGATGGTGGCATCACTCAACTTGCGGGTGTCAGAACTGGGAGTTTGCGAGCTGGTGAGATGCCTTCTGGGAGAAGGACGGGTCCTTTCCCCGGTGGCCCCACCCCCCTGCCCGCCACTGCTGCTGCTGTGTCTAGTGGTGGGCCGCTCGGCCGCACCTGGCCACTGCGTGTGGTGTGGGGAGGGGAGCTGGGTGCAGGCTGGCTGGGCTCTTGGCCTCTGGCCCACCCTCGGGTTTGTCTGTGGCCACAGATGGGAGCTCTGTTGGTTTTCCGTGAGCCTTCCAGCTCCTTGAACTAGACTCACTTCAGGCTTGCAGTCGGGTGTGTGAATGTACCTTCAGAGGTGTGTGGAAATTGCAGTAAAGAGTTCACCCTGTGCCTCCAAGAGGCAGAGAAGCTTTCTGTGACCCCCGTCTGATGCCTTATGAATCAGTCTCACGTCTTTAGATTTATTTGTAAACCTTTCATGCATTTGGCCTGGCTTTGACCTCTGTACTTTTCCACTTGGGTTCAGCTTCCACGGCACGGAGGCAGACGTACTGTGTCAGGGCCGGGGGCCCGAGGGGTGCAGGGAGAGGGCACTGGTGTGGAGTCTGTACCTGGAGGGTTTCCTCCAGTGCCCCCTCTCTGAGGAAGTGGCCGGTTTGCCCTCCACATGACCTCAGAGGCTGTTGGACCCACAGTGACCCCTAACTGTTTTCCTTCCCTCCTCTGCTCAGGTGTCCCTCCTCAGTCCTGTGGTTGCTGTGGTAAAAATGGCAGTTCGAAAAGTAGCTTTAAACTTGGAAGTGTTTTCATCCTTATGTCAGCCTGTGAACAAGATGGGGGCTGTGAAAGAGCAGGGGCTGCCCTAGCCCTATGGGTGCTCCACGTCCCGCAGGGCTCTCTGGGTGCTGTCACAGGCAGGCTGGTGACCTCTGTCTTCTCCATGGAATTCTGCACAGAAACGTAACGGGAGCTTTAAACTGACGCAGTCTGGTGCTACTTCCGTTGAAGCTGTGCATGATCCCACTCTTCCTTCACCACCCACCACCCCAGCAGCCCTGGCTGGACTGGGCAGACCTCCCCAGACAAAATCACCCTGGTGCCTCAAGGCCAAGCCCGCAGGCTGCATGAGCAAGCCTGTACCACCTCTTCCGTGTCCGCCAGTTAATTATTTTTCCAAAATAATGAACTTAAAAAACATTTGCCAAAGTCTGAGTGCTTTACCAGTGTGAACAGCCACCTTCCCTCCCCCTCACTGCCCCCTGCCCCCCGCCCCCCCCCCCGCCCAATTCTGTGAGCTCTGAGGCCTCTGCAGGGGCTGGGTGAAGGGGAGAGCAGCCGGGCGGCGGGGAGGGTCTGCTGCAGGACAGCTCAGCAGGAGTGCTCGGGAGCCAGGCCCCAGCCAGATGTCAAGAAGGTGACTCCAGGCTTGAGGCATTGCACCCCTGCCTGCTTTCATTTTTAGACTTGAGGGCTGCAGCTGAATTCCTTGTCCTGTCTTTACTTAATCATGTACTACACGTCATTTTCACCTCTCTGGGAGGGATGTTGTCACAGTTAATTCCTTAATGACTCTTAAGTATAAGTGCATTGGGGTTGAAATATAATCTGTAAAGGGCTCTGCCTCTGGGCTTTCTGCGGGCTGCCTTGCCCTGGAGCATCCTTGGGTCAATTTCAGGTTACTTGGAAATATTACGGTGGGTGACAGGAAAGGGCATGATGAACCCAGCTGGGACTGGGAACTCCTCCCAACCGAGCCCTGTTGTCCAAAGATCAGGGGTCAGCGGTGGCACTCAGAAGTGTCACGCACCTTCCTTCCTTAAGTATGACTCCCTGGGACGCAGAAGGCTGCACCCATTAGAGTGAAGCATTCTTTGGTACAGGTGTTCCCTGGAGACTGGTGGCCAGACTGTAGGCCCTTCTCACGGAGTGGAGGAAGTAGCCTGGGACACAGGCTTGTTAAGATGTCTGAGCCTGGTGTCTACTGGAAAGTACAGCATTCTGCCTCTGGTAGCTTTTTGTTGTCATTTACCACTCTACCTGCTGGCCTGGGTGACATTTCTCAGTGTGGAACAGCTAGGGGGTGGAGGCCACCAGTGGTTACTTATGGGGCTGTTTGGAATGAAGAACAGAGCAGACTCCTGGGAGTTACAGCAGAGGGTTTTCAAGAGTGACCAGGTCCAGAAGTCCGTTTGTGGTTGGGGAAATCCACCAGTAGGTATGGGGTTACCTGGTCCTGAAGGGAAGGGCTTGCTGCTTCCATGGGGCATGAATCTGGGGCAGGATGGATGCTCTGTGCTGCCAGTGCCTCAGAGAGCAAAGAAGTTAGAGGAGAACATGCAGGAGTGAGTGGGTGCAGAGGCTCAGATAGAAAGGAGCACGTGCATACCTGCCAGGTGGGGTGGGAAGGCTCTGCAGGTAACCCTGAATTATTCAAAGAACCAAGAGAGGACACAGGCACCACTCCCGGGGGGGGCTCCTTCCTCTGTCCCTGGTCCCCGGGACGCAGATTTCCGTATGAGTCTTCCTGCACAGGGCAGTGAGTGCTTCAGGGAGAGCCTGCTATTTGCCTGCATAGACGGAACCTTAAACTGTGCATGTGGGTGTGGGAGAAGCCCGGCACCTGTCAGCTGACCCAAGGGTGGAGATCAGTCTGCCATCCCCTTTGATTCTGGCATGTCTGTCGTACGCGTTTAAGAAGCCTCTCCCTGCCCCGGAATCCTCCCTCTCTGACTTTGAGGCTCTAGTGAGAGGACCTGGGGCCTGGGGGCCCAGCGAGTGCCTTTCCATGTCCCTGTGCCATCCTGTACGTCTTCATCCCGTCCCAGTTACCACGTGCTCAGTCATAGGCAGCAGGGGGAGACGCGCTCTCGACTGTGTCTGGTGCCCTCAAGCCCAGTGAGAACCACGGTCCTCTTTCGGACTCCCCTGCTGTCCCACAGCTGTTGTGGGACACCCGTGGCTTGTGAACAGAGGTGCTGCAGGTGGTTTTACGTCCTTCTGCCCGCTTGGGGCCCCTGCCAGCCCTCTGCACGTGCACGGCTCTTACTCACAGAGATAGAGGGGGTCATGGGATGGTTGGAGCAGCAGTTCTGTGAGCTGATGGAGGGATTTCTGGGGGTCTCACCCTCTGCAGGGGTAGCAGCTGAGTCTGGGCTGTGGTGGGCATTCTTGGTGGAGGTCCTTAGAGCTGTGGGTAGACTTCTGTGGCGCTGCGACTCTGGTCTGGAGGGTGAGCATCTGCGTTAATGGGCTGGGTGGGTCTGGCCCTCCTGCAGGGACAGGTATGACTTTGGGTTTTAGGAAAGGGAGCAGCTTGGAATAATTGGTTAGGGAGCAAATTAAGTAGCAGTAGGGAGAGAACTGTCGAAAAAGAGTCATTTTATGAGCGTCAGCAACAGGAAACATTTGGGGTCCAAGAAACAAAGCCAAGTGACTGGTATTGGTGTGTGCGTGTGTGCACCCATGGTGCCCCCACACATGCCTGTGCAGGGCCGAGTGGCTCAAGGCCAGGCTGCAGAGTCCTCCAGGGCACAGCCCTGCACCCTGACTT
This sequence comes from Bos indicus, assembly GCF_029378745.1. Taxonomy (NCBI): domain Eukaryota; kingdom Metazoa; phylum Chordata; class Mammalia; order Artiodactyla; family Bovidae; genus Bos; species Bos indicus. The sequence goes on along the minus strand of NC_091778.1, from coordinate 36,229,764 downwards.
CTTGGGACCCCGTCATGAGCCCAGCCCTCCCTGCCTGACCGTTTTTTTTTTTTTTTTTTTTAACTTTCCTGGGAAACAGGCAATATAAACAGTCTGATAAGCCAACCCATGTAAGGTATTAAATGGAGGACTAGATCAGTAATGTTTATGTTATTCTGACCCTGTGAAAACTGCCACTTAAGCCACGTAATGACCATGGCTGTGTTTCCTTCCACACTTGGTTTCTCTTGACGTTTATGGTTGCCCTCCCCCATTTGTTTTGATTTATATTTAACTAACCTTAATTGAACTTTACACTTCTGACAGAACTACAAAGTTCTCCTGAGTGTGGGCAAGTCCTTCGGTCAGAGAGTCGTCGTTTTTTCGTATTCACATCCCTCATGGAGACCTCTCTCTGCTTGTCCCATCTGGCCTGGCTCTTCTCCAGGCCTGCTGCTTAGCTCTTGACCTGGGCTTCCTTCAGCTTCCTCCTGAGGGTTTTAGATTGATCTCTTATTTTTGGTTTGCTTCTCTACTTGGTAAAGCCTCTTGAGAATGGCACAAGGGAAAGAGTTTTGAGACCTTGCGTGTCTAAAAATGCCTTTTTTGCCTATACTCTCGATTGGCAGCTGGACTAGTTATGGAATGTCAGGCTGGGAACAGTTTCCCCTTGGAGTTTTGAAGGCACCATTGTCTCTCATTTCTACCATTACCGTGGAGAAGTTCACATACGGTTCCTGACCCCATGCTGAACGAAGGGAGTTTTCTCTCTGGAAACTCTGAGGAGCTGCTCGTGAGCCCCTGGGCTCTAGAAATGCATGGGCTGTGCTTTGCTGTGGGCCTGTTTTCTCTCGTTGAACCAGAAGCCTGTGTGCTTTTCAATGAGGAAAGTTCAGTTCTTCTGGTCCAGGAGTTTTCTTGTATTTTTTTTTTCTTCTGGTAATTTTTTGTTTCATCTTCCCTGGTCTTTACTCTCAGAGCTCCTGTTATTTGGCTCTTGGTTCCTTTGCACAGTCTCTAATTTTATTATCTTTTTGCATGGCTTTGTTGTTCCTGAGACCTCATTAACCTTGCTGTAAACCCTTCTATTTCTGATCCCAGTGATCCTGTTTTGTTCTATTCTGGTTCTTATGTCAGCTGTGATACTTATAGTTTCTTGGGGCTCATTTCTTGTTCTCTGTGTATCCCTTTTTATAGCATCTTATTCCAGTTTCATGGACGCAGTACTGTCTCTTATAATTCCAGTTATTTTGAAATTCCATTCTGTCTCTGGTCTGACTTAGTTCCCTCCCTGCCTGTTTTGTCTTGGGCTTTCTCAAATGACTGTGACCCATAGCTGTACATTTGTATTCAAGAACGAGGTTATGTGTGTGCAGGGCTTATGTGGTGATTGGCTGGCCTTGTCTTAGAAGGACAGTCAGGCTGGGAACTGGAGAGCCCCCAGATCCAGGTCCTCCCCTCTCCTGTCTGGGGCGGCCTCAGCTTTCAGGATGATGACTTTCATGGAATCTTCCACCTCCTGCTCCCCGCCCCTACCCCGCCATGCATGCACACCCCCACCACGCCCCCCGACACGCGCCCACCCCGCCATGGTGCTTCCTGCCCTGAGTCCAGAACCTCTTCAGAGAGGTCCTGTGGGTGCTGCCCATGGGAGCCTGCCCTGTGGGCTGGTGCTCCTTGAATGGGGACTGCCCAGCTTTCCTGCCCGTCTCGCCTCTGAGGTTGGCGGAGGTGCTGGGCCAGCCCTGAGTGTGAGGAATTCTGGGACCGCTTGAGTCTGCTCCCCCGGGTCCCTCTTCAGGTGTGCACAATTTATTTACTATCCCACATCTGCTGCTCTCTCCTGTTTTTTGTCTTTGAGAGTTAACCTTTTAAAAATCTGTGGTCATTTTTTATCAGAGTTTTATCAGCAACTTGAATGCGTCTCCGTGTGATTTTGGCCGTGCTTGACTGGAGGCCCCTCATGCGTTTCAGGAGTCAGTGTCCACCCTGGGCATCCCCCTCGTGAGCCCTGCTCCTCTGTCCTCTCCTAGATCGTCTGTGGGGCAGGTTGTTGCCCTGGGTCTGCACAACTCGTGTGCCTGGTGTGGTGTCTTTGAGAGTGAGCGTAAATGTGCCTGCTCTGGGTGTGTGTTCACCTCCTGAATTAAGGCTGCAGTGCCTTTTATGAGAAAGAGATACTTTTCATCTCTTAGGAAACAGTTCTTCTGGTCCAGGAGTTTTTGGATCAAGATGAAATTCTTGATTCTCTGGTTGGAAACCCCAGGGTTAACGATGACCACTGTTCCAGAAAAGTTAGATGGAGACTCCGTCTAATCTCCCTTTGGTGAATAAGGCCCTTGACTGACTGGGCCCAGGCCCCTACTTGCACCAACAATAAGACGCTTGTTGGCAGGGGCTGGGCAGCTCCTGTAACCGAAACTCTGGCCGCCGTGAGAATGGCCATGGGGGTGTGTGGCGCGGGCCTGTCCTCCCTCTGGGCTGCGCGCGCTTGTTCCCTCTCCCACACCGTTTGTTTTCCTCACGGTGCTCCCTGCGACCTGAAGGAGCCAGGAGAGGTTGATGCGTTCATCCACTTGCTGTGTGCCGTGGGCAGGCTGGGAGTTGGAAAAATGAAGATGAGGAAGAGTCCTGCCGTCCAGAACCTCACAGCCGATATCAGACAGGAGGGTTAGCCGGCACGGGGGCACGGCGCTGAGAGACACATGCCCTGCCTGGCCCCAGAAGTGCTCCCTGCAAGCTCCGGATCGCCCTCGGGAGGGACAAACTCAGAGCATTCCAGAGGTGGGCGTTCAGAATTGGTCAAAGCACACAGATGGTGGTAGAAGATGGGACTGAAGAAAGAGGGATTTCTGCCCGCCAAAGCCAGAAATAAATATTTCATGGCAAAAAAAGATTGTTGTGTTTAATGAAACTATTCTAACGGTTCCCTATGTCACCCTTTGCAGCACAGTCTTGAACAGCTACCTGTTAGGTCACCAGGTAGCTGTGCTTACTCTGTTCCATACTGCAGGCATTCAAGTCGCTTTGAAGTGTTTTCTTTCTTTTTTTTCTTTCTTTCTTTCTTCCCTACTCTCTTCCTTTCCTTCTCTCTCAGTATAATGGTTCAGGCGACGATCCCAGAAGCAGAGTTGCTGGGTCCAGGCTGTGAACCGTCTTGAGGCAGTTGATAGTTACTGCCAGATTGTGCTCTGGAAACTCCGTGCTCCTCGGCTGGGAGGAGGGTGTCCTCTCCATTTTCCTCCCTCCATGTCCGGATCCCCTAGATTTGTGTGGTTGTCCTGGAGGTTGTAGAGGGGTACTTTCTGAGCGAGGCACCCCACAGACGGTTAGACCGTATTTGTAGTCTTAAAGAACTGATACATCCTGAAGCATTGGAGCCCTGATGATAGCTGAAAAGCCTCATTTTAGCTTCCATTTCATTCCTCCACAGTCAGACCAGAACCAGCAGCAAAAGGAAGTTGGAGTGGTTGGCATCACACCTCGGCCTCTTGCACCTCCCCATGCTTCTGAGAGCTAGGGGACTGGAGCAGACAACTGAGGGGTGGCCCTGCCAGGAGCCGGGCACCACTGTTCCTTGCCACAAAGCTGCTGTGTGGCCATGACATCTGCCCGGCTTACAAAGCGTGGCAACAGCCTGGAGGGGTGGGGTGGGGTGGGGTGGGGTGGGGTGGGACGGGGCTGCAGAGCCCTCTGCTCCTGCTTGCTTCCTTTTCCCTGGAGTCTGATGCACCCTCCCTGCCTGCCGCACGTTGCCCCAGGCCCTTCTCTCTGTCACCCACTGGCCTTTCAGAGTTGGACCGAGACAAAGGTTTCCGGCCCCAGAATGTCCCTACTTGCTTAATTCCCATGCTCTAAAAATATCCGTACAGAGCTTCTTCCTGCCCAGTCTCCAGTCTCCTCCCTACAGAATCCGCCTGGCTCTCCCTACCCCTCCCCCAGGGAAGAAATAAGATCCCCGTTTCATTGCTCTTTCTAGGCTCAGAGTGGAATAAATAAGAAACGCTGGGTTTCCACAGTTAAAAGGGGAAAACTGCCTTTGTTCAGCCTGGAGGGCTGCCACCCGCCTGGGTCTGGGTCCACACTCTGAAGGTCCTGCCTCCTGCTCTGGGAAGGGCACCAGAGAGGAAGAAAGGTGGGGGGGACAGGAGCCCACGTGGGGTGGCGGAGGGAGGCCAGCCTTCTGCAGCCGACGGGCCTCCTGCAGTGAGTTGCTGTGGGAGTGAGGCCGGGCTCCCAGGCCCCTGCCTGCCTGGTCAGCGTGGACCAAAAAGGAGTCTGTGGGAAGCCTCCACCCTGGGAGGCTGCGGAGGCTCCTGCAGCTTTCTCAGGCATTCCTGGATTGGGCTGGAGCCTCAGCCCCTCCCCCCACCCCCAAACCCTGGATGCATGCCTAATTGAGGCTTCATTTATTCCCCCATTTTCTCAGCTCCGTAGAAAGAGACAGGCAAGTGGGTGAGGCCTCCCGATCCTCCTCAGAGCATGGGGGTAGTAAGGGGCTGGGGGAGAGAAGTACTCCAGGGTGGGCCTCCTCCATCCCAGAGGGGCTGTGGAGGGGGGAGGGGCAGGGAGGGGAGCCAGGGCAAAGGGGCTGCCAAGCTCGGCAGTGGTGGGAAGAATTTCTTTTTTTCTCCCCACTCAGAAACCCAAAAATAGCCATGTCAAAGGCACAAGCCTTGCAAGCTTGAAGCCAGCTGAAAGCCATTTGCTTCTGAGCCCTCCCTCTTTTCCCTCCTCTTCCTCACAGGCCCTTTCTTTCCAAACTCCTGCCCAGTCACGGGAGGACGGGACCCCCCCACACACACCACTAGCCGCAGGAAGAATGGACATCCTCTCTTCCATTGCTACCCCAGACTGCGCCTTCACTGGTTCCCACAGGGAAGTCTAAACCCACTGCCCTGTACCCTAGTGTAAAAGGTCGCCCCTGCATTTGCTTTTCTTGTAACTTTGAATTTGCTGATTAAGATTTCTTAAAATGAAGCAAATCTGTGGCTAAAATGTAGACAATTAAAAATATGTAAAGACTGGATTGGATCTTGAAACCAAGGGGAGTGGTCATATGCAGGGGCACAAATGCCACAAAAACTGTTTGCTGTTACATCTGTTTTCCCCAATCATAAAAGTAACATACTCATTGCACAGATTTTGTGAGAACAGGACAGCACAAAGATGAGGTGATAATCCGACAATTTAGAAAATTCTCTGATGTGAACTTCTGGGGTTTATATGATGCGATGCCTTTTCTGGTTTCCTTGCTCAGAGTTACTCCTGCTGGGTATCACATCTCTGCTGCCAGCCTGTTGCTCAGCCCTCTGCAGAGAGCAGAGTGGATGTCCTTCTGCAGGGGCACCCGTTTTCAGGGGTGCTGCAGTGGGGGCTGACCTCCATCTGGGCAGCTGTGGCTTGACAAACAACACGGTTTATTTCTCAAGTCCAAGATATGCGTGCAGCATGGCCGGGTTTTGGTGAGAGCTGTCTGGTGAGAGCTGTCTTCCAGGTCCCCGACTGCTCCTGTGTCCTCACGTGGCGGAGAGCAGAGTGGACCTCACAGAGGCCCCACCTCCTGGCACCGTCTCATTGAGGGGTAGGGCTTTAGCGAAGGAGTTTTGAGGAGATGCTAAAGTTCAGTTCATAAAGAGGCCCTCCAGTGACGCTGGCCAGGCTCTGCCAGTGCCCTGCAGTGTCCTGGGTGTAGGGTAATGGCCAGTTAGCCTGGAGACCTGGGTCCCTGCATTCTGGAGGGACTCTGCCTCGAGGTCCAGGTTGTCCGAAGCGTCATCAGTCTGGCCAGGGAGAGCACAGCACCAGCACAGGCCGCCCAGGCTCATGGCTTGTTTTAGGCTGCACTTTCTCCTCTTGGACGGAGAAGGCGATGGCAGCCCACTGCAGTGGTCTTGCCTGGAGAATCCCAGGGATGGAGGAGCCTGGTGGGCTGCCGTCTGTGGGGTCGCACAGAGTCGGACATGACTGAAGAGACTTAGCGGCAGCAACAGTTCCCGTCTCGGAACTCGTCAAAATGAAATGAAACTGAATTGGCCCGTCCTCGAGCAGCTTGTCAGAAAACACCTGGGTGGTTGTGTGTGGGCTGACTTCCAGCTCCGCCTGCTAGCTGACTGGTCACTTCTGTAGCCTCAACGACATCTCTGTGTTCTCAGTGGTGTGGGGAGAGGAGCAGTGCTTTTCAGGATGAGCGTGGATGCTGGATGCTCTGGACGAGACTGCAGCTTCGTGGCCTGTCTTCCCACCACCCTCCTGTCTTGCTGCAGGGGCGAGGTCGGGGAGGGTCTGGCTCTGTTGTCAAACAAAGGCCTGCTTCCCCAAAGGAGCCCCTTCCTCTCAGGTTTAGGGACATCTGTTGCCTAATTAAGAGATGAACGTTTTGAGATAGTACATCTAGATTTTTTTAAGTGTGTATTTTCTGTGTTTTGTTTTTTTTTAAAGAAACACACTTGAGAACCATTTTGACAGTAGCATGGACACCAGCAGGGACTCCAGTTGTGTGTGTTTACTTGTTTTTGAAGTTATTTTCTGCAGTGGTGACAGCCACCACAGGGCCCTGGTGGGTCCAGGAGACCCGGGAGGGCAGGGCGGTGCAGAACACATGTCTCCAGGGTGCACACCTTTGTGGCTGGGCGGCGTCTGCAGATAGCACCTCTCCCTCCCCATCCTCTGTGTCCCGAGGCCGCTGATGGGTCCAGAGAACTCGGGTGCTCCCAGGCCTCCATGAGAGGCTTCTTTGAGGTTTCGCTGGGGGCAGACATCTGCTGTCAAGAACCAGGTGTGGGTGCCAGGAGAGCCAGCGGCAGTGGCGGGGCTCCAGGGGTGGGGGTGGGGCAGGAGAACTGGACCTAGAGGAGGTGAGGCAGGAGCAGATTGTAAGGTGGACGTTAAAACATCACCGGGTCAGCGCAGGGCCCAGGAAATGCACACCTCCAAGCCCTTGGTTGGGAGTTTCCAGGAGGAGAGAGAAGTGAGAGCGTCCTTTCTTAGACAAGGCCCCATCAGCCTGCCAGGCCTCAGCTTCTCACAGCCCTTGTTGGGCAGGGAAGTCTTTGCACTTCCCTGAGGCAGAGAGCCTTGCTGTCAAGCCCTTCTCTCTGGAGGTTTTCCTCCTTCTCCCGCTGTTGGGAAGTTTAAGCAGGAGGACATCGGCACTGACGTGCTCCAGGCTTCCTACCCTGGGAGGGAGAGGGTCTGTACCTGTGGGTTCTCTTGTGGACTGCGGAGAAGCATTTGAGTCTGGGAAGAACAGGGTGCTTGTTCCAGGGCCCTGGACTCACTCCAGGAGGCTCCAACCCCTCTGCTGATGAGCCCCATGGATCCCTGGGAAGGAGCCTAGGAGCCTGTACAGGACGGGGTTTCAGTCCTGTGGCCGGGTTTTGTGGGTCAGAGACGGGAGGGCGGGATGCGTTGCTCAGCACCATGGCATTTGGGCACAGGCCTGTTCTGAGACAGGTTGGGGATGTCAGCCCTGGGCTCACAGCATGTGTGCCCTGGACCTGCACTCTTGCTGCAGGTAGATGCCTGTGGGCACCCGAGTGTCCCTGGAGCCTGCGGTCCCTGAGGGGCGTGGGGAGGGTTGGGGGGCCGTGGCCGTGCCTGGCCTGTGTCCAGGCTGGGAGTCCCCTTCTGGACACTCTCGTTACTGCTCTGCTCCCCTGTGTTCTAAAACTTGGACAGCAGAGGAGGCCCAGTGACTTCTGATGTGGTGTGGGCTCAGAGCAGACTTTCTCGATTGTGTGAATTCTCAGAATAAATCAGAGAATTTCTCCATAAAAAGGTTATTTGAAGTCCTTTGGGCACCCACCTTGGATGGGTTCTGCCTAGCCATATTCTGTAGTAGCACCAGCCCCACTTGGTTTCAAGGCTCAGCAGCGTGGTTGACAGGAGGGTGTGTGTGTCTGTGTGTGTGTGTGTGCGCGCGTGCGTGAGCAGCGTGGTTGACAGGAGGGGTGTGTGTGTCTGTGTGTGTCAGCAGTGTGGTTGATAGGAGGGGTGTGTGTGTGCGTGCCCATGTGACCCGCCTGCATGCTCTATGTGGCAACAAGCTCCCCCGATTCTGTGTTCCAGCTGGACGCTTACACTGGGTAGGAGCCAGAGGAGCTGGACCTGGCGCTCAGGGCCGGGGGATGGAGGCGGGAGCCTGTGCCTGTGTGGGGTTACCTGGGCTCCACTGGGGACAGGGACTCTCCTCTCATCACAGGAAGTGTGGCAGCCCCACCATGGCCCTCACCTTCCCGTGGGTGGTAGGGTTGCCTGGCGTGGTCTTCACCTTCTCAGTTGGTCGAGGGCCTCCTAGGGTCACCCGAGGAGAGGACCCATGTCCCTCCTCCTCCCCTCAGGAGGTTGCCTGAGGTTTCGTTTTCTTTCTCACTGTGGCTGGCAGGGCCTTTGTGGGTGCTAACCCGAGCCTTGGGTGCTGGGGCCTGACGATACCACGTCTCCAGTCGTGCCCCCTCTCTGTGAACCCTGCTGGCGCTCACCCGCAGCGGGCTCGCAGCAGCTGTGTTTTCTCTCTGTCCCCTCTGTTCTGCTTTCATCAGGTCCTCCCTGGCCCACCACAAGCTGCCTAGTGACCTGGTGCAGCCGGCCAGGGCCTGGGCATCCAGCCCGCGGTGCTGGGCCTGCTGCGGCTGTGAGCAGACTGGCCTCCTCTCCAGGCGGTTGTTCCCAGCCTCAGCGTTAGAAGCATGAAGGGGCTTTTTGGTAATTCTGATTTTAAAAAGCCCCACCCCCAGAGAGTTTAAATCTGGGCATGGAACCTCCATTTAGTTATCTTTTCAGGTCATTCCATTATTCAGCAAAAGTTGAAAACCATCGCGTTAAGCACTCAGGCCTTACAGTTTAGGACCTTTTGCCTTCTCTCCAGCCTCTCTCATGGTTCCTGGTCCCCAAGAGTCTCTTCTGGCTGCTTCAGACCTCAGCATCGGGGGTCTTTCAGCACCAGGGTGAGCAGGGGCCCCTGCAGGAGGGCTTGCTGAGTGCCACGGCCCCAGCAGCTGCGTGGCTTCCAGCCCACCCATAGCAGACGATGGTGTGTTCTCTCCCAATCTGCCTGGAGCCGCTGGGCAGACCAGCACTGCCTTCCACCCGGGCACGGCACCCTGCAGACCAGAGCTGGGGCGTGCATCTCCACAGCAGGGCCTGCTGCCTGTGTGCCAGTGCCCCCTGCCCTCTGTGAGCAGCCCCGGTCTCCATCTCGGCTGGAAGAATGGCTTCTGCTAGGAGGTGCCTTGAGCCCCTGACCTTTCCCCTCTGTGCCCGCCTGCCCTCCCTCTTCACCCAGCATGCCCTGGAAGAGGGGGCTCCGAAACTTGTGCTGGAGGCAGAAGGTGTAGAACTAGTGTCTGCTCCCCGACAGGGCTCTCAGATATACAAGGAGCTGTGATGGGTTCTTCTCCAGGGCTTCCCTGAAGAGTCCAGGTACGGGTGTGTAAGGTGGTGTGTGCCCTTGGACATGAGTGGAGTCTGTACAACTGAAGGAGAAGGAATCGTGCTGGGTGCCTTGTGCACAGCGGTGGAGTTGCCTTTGGAGCACTGGTTCACAGTCTGGGCCACCTGGTGTGCTGGGGCCCAGGCGGGCGAGGGGAGAGGCTGGAATGATCCACATGGTCCTGGATTCAAGTGGAGGACACATGTGTGTTTAGCTTCAGAGACACACACTCAGGAGAGAGACCCCGCAATTGATAGATGGGAGTAGGTGGGGGTTGGGGAAGTCAGTGTAGATGTGACTCTGCACAGGTTATACGCACCTGTGTTTCCTGGCCCGTCATCTGAGAAGGCCTGGAGGCAGCAACGCCCCCAAAGCAGTGAGCATACCTAGTTCCTCAGTATTGATTTCTAATTCTGTTCTCCAGTGAAAGGAACCAGAGATCCTTGGAGAAATGGCTGATTCTAGGATCAGGGTAGGTACATAGAAGCTGAGCCTGGGGCACCTTGCCCTGCAAACAGTGGGACGTGTGCGTGCTGGTAGGCCACACGGGCGAGGCCAGGACAGTTTGAGCCGCAGACCCATCGTGTAGTACTGGGTTATAGTCTGTACTATATGGGAGGCACATTGAAGTCGAAGGGGCCTGTGTGGCTGTTCCTGTGCTGCTGCTTCCCGGGCTTGGTGGGGTGGGCGCTGTTGAGACCAGAAGGGCTGGCCCCTGTGAGCCTGGACAGGTTTCCCAGGTTTCCTGTCTCTCGTTCCCTTGTCTCTGTGTGTGACAGGATGAGGTCACGCCTGCCTCATGGGAGGTCATATTTAAGGAAGGATGAGAGAGACTATAATTGGGTGATCCTGGCTTAGAGGTGGTGGAGAGAGGCTCGTGCCCTTCAGCCCTCACCTGTCACATCTCTGCCTTTCGTGGCCCTTCTGCAAACTTTGTGGAGGAGGTAGCACCTTCTTATCATGGAGAGGTTGCCAAAAGTCTCAGGGTACAGTTGGTGCCTGAGTCCCGAGACCACACGGAGCTGCGGGGCGACAGGGAGCACTCGATATGCAGAGGGACCAGGGAGCAGCTTGGCCCCCGAGCCCTGGAGCAGTGGCCTCTGAAGAGGAGCGTGTGTCGCCCGGGGCCCTCTAGGTGGTCCAGTGAGGAGAAAATGCTAGAACTTCTGATGATGTACTTTATGGCCCTTGCTGAACTTACCTGTGTGTGTTGCATGTGTGTAACACAGGGTGACTCATCAGGGCCGTGTACCTGCCCCAGCGGCACGAGGGACAAGGGAGGAAGTGCGGGATGGGAGGAGAGCAGAGCAGGGTGCTGGGCCTGCCTGCTCTTACGCTCCTGCCTCGCTCCACGTGCTGCCCTGGTCCTTCCTGAGGCCCCGCCTCCGAGAGGCCGTGTGTTTTGTCGGGGCCAGTGGGGATCAAATGTCCTGCCTGAGGGAGTCTGCCTTTGGAGAGGGCAGAGACCACCACCCAGGGAGGGTTCTGCTGGGCACTGGCACGATGCGGGGGAAGGAAGCAGGGCCTGGAGCTGAGGCAGGAAGGTGGGAAGACAGCGCTCATCCTGAGGGAGGTGGGGGCCCTGGGCCACTTCCCTCGTCAGCTGCTTGGTTGAGGACCACCCACCAGACCCCCTGCTCCAGCTTAAGGGCTGGTCAGGGGCCTCCAGGAGAGGTGCTGTGAGGTTGTACTTCACTTGGGACGCGCTCAGCTTGGCGTGGGTGTGGCCCCTCTCTCATGCCCACCTGGGAGCACTTCTGAGACAGGACACACTTTGAAGACACAGTGAAGGTGCATGCTGTTCTGTGGGCACATGGCTGCCCTCCTACCCTGCCGCCTCTGTCCTAAGCTGGGCCTCAGGAGGACGGGCAGATCCCAGAGGCTCCACGGAAAGGCTTCTTGGAGTGGGGAACTTACTCCCTGCCTTGCAGTAACCCCGCGAGCTGGCGGCTGTGTCAGGGCGAGGACTCCGGAAAGCCACCACCTCTGGGGTCTGGCTCCTGGGTGGGGCCCCAGTGGACAAAAAGGGAGCTGGCTGGTGGTGGGTCAGCAGAGCTCGGCATCTCATCTTCAGACCAGATCCCCTTCCTCTGTGTTGCAGCAGGGGACTGGCAGGTGGAAGGGAACCCAGGCACCACTGTGGGCCTTTTTTGCCCCTGCTGCTGCTCCAGGACCAGCCGGGAAGCGCTGGGCCCTTGGAATGGGCCCCTGGTGGAGGTGGAGGTGGGGTGGGAGTTGGAGCTTGGGCTCCCCTCCCTTCACGGAGTCTTCGCGCCTGGTGTGGTGGCCGCCACAGCCCCCTGCTTCCTTCCCCAAAGCCTCCTTGCATTCCAGGAGGGTCCTCACTCATCCGCTCAGTATCTTGTTTTTGGATTTCTCTCCCTAATGTCAGTGTCTCATAGCTTTGACTGAGAAAAGGGGGGAAGTGCTATAATTTGTCCCAGCCCTGGCCAGGCAGCCCTGAAGGAGGCCTACCTCTGACGACCCCAGGTGCGAGGCTCCGGGCTGCCTGCCCCAGTCCGCCTTCAAGGTGTGCTTCTCTCTGGTCCCTCCTAGCCTTTAAAAATAGCCTTGCAATTTCAAAACCACCTCCTGTAGCTTTTCTCACTGCTTTCTGGATCAGCCATCCTCTGAGATCAGGCTCCTGGCTGCCTCTGTCACCCCCGCTGTCCTCGAGAGGGTCTGCTGCCTGTTCCCCCCACACACAGCCCCTGTCCTCCCCCAGCACTCCTGGGCTGTTCTTCAGTGGGAAGGAACATGCAGCTGGTTGTCCTCTGAGAAGAGCAGGCCTGTCACCTCTCTCCCCCGGGGTGGGTCAGTAGGACGCGGGGCTGTGAGGGCCAGACTAAGGCAGCCCGCCCCCATGCTCCGCGTGGCAGGGGGATCTGCACAGCTGTGAGGCCCCAGTGCTTGTGGAGAAGCCAGGAGGGTCCGGAAGGACCTGGGGAGACAGGGATGTTCCCTCTGCCCCTACAGTGACTCCTGCCCTGTCTTCCTCTTGCAGCCCACAACCCTCCCACAGGGCACCATCAACATGAACCAGTGCACGGACGTGGTGGATGGGGAGGGCCGGACGGGCCAGAAGTTCTCCCTGTGCATTCTGACCCCTGAGAAAGAGCACTTCATCCGGGCTGAGACCAAGGAGATCATCAGCGGGTGAGTTTGCTACACGTGTGTTGAGCCGAGCCGCCCCACCTGCCGGGGTCCTCGGACTGCCTGCGCCCCGTGTCTGCTGAGTTCTTCTCTCCACCCACCTTTGCTTCATCCCCACCCTCAGTTGCCCAGCTGCCCCTGCACGCCTCGCTCCCCTGCCGCCTCCCTCTGCTGGCGTCAGCACATCTTCCAGGCCTCTCTCTGGTCTCCCAGTCCATCCTCACCTCACTCTGGCTTCTTCTCACTCAGACAGGAGGGTCTTGGTCTCCAGAGCTCATCCAGCCTCACCGGCCTCCTGCCTGAAAGGCCCTGGGGCCCTTCCCAGCCCCCACCTGCAGCCCATGCACTGCAGCTCTGAGCTGCTGGCCACGCACGCCCCCTGCTGCCTCTCCCCTGCCCTCCCTTCCGTCCTCCAGGCTGTGCGGCCCCCAGGAGGCCTTCCCCACGAGGTGTATGGCTCTGTCAGCTGGCGCCTGTGAAGGCTGGGGTTTGCCCAAGTGTGTTGTCCTCCTCAGCCAGCGGTCAGCCCTGGAGCAGAGGCCATGTCTCCCTCATGACCCCCGTGTCTGCACTCAGGAGTCACCACAGGGTGACCACATGCACTGCTTTTCTTGTCTGCATGACAGAACAGAGTTCTGGGCCACCCCACCCCCAGCATGCCCTGGGTGGAGGCTGGGAGAAGCCCTGGAAAGTAGAGGGACCCAGATTTCCAGGCAGCTGCCAGCGCAGGGGGCTGAGCTCCGTGCTCTGAGCCCTGTCACATCTGCCTCCTGGGGGCCCTGCTCTTCTGTGCACGCAGCTGCACAGGTATGTGACATGGTGCGTGACAGCGAGCAGGTGCCCCTTGGCCCAGCCAGGAGCTCGGGCGCTGGGTCGTGGAGAAGCTTGTCATTCCTAAGGTGCAAAGGAGAAAATAAACTCTCTGGGTTGAGGGGCTGGGCTGATTACTGCACAAGGAGAAGGAATTAGGACATCAGGCACCTTGTGTTCGGGAAACGGAGGTGGCTTTGAGGGATGGGCTGGGCTTTGGGGCCCCATCAGCTGCAGCTGGCCAAGACTGCCGTGGGAGGAAGTGAGATCTCGTTTTCACTGAGGTGGGTGTGGAGCGGGGGCCAGACCCATGCTCCTGAGGGGTGGGTGGCTTCTTCCTGGGGTGCCAGCTCCCTGCTAGTCATCCTCCTGTGGGGAGAGGCAGGATTTCGTTTCTAACACCAGGGGCAGACGGGAGGACCAGTTTCACTGTCTTGCCTTAATCCTCCTCTTAGAATGTCATGGATTCTAAGAGAGCAAAGCATTTTTGTTGTTGTTCAGTCTCTCAGTCATGTCCAACTCTTTAGACCCCACGGTCTGCAGCACGCCAGACTTCCCTGTCCATCACAAACTCCCTGAGCCTACTCAGACTCATGTCCATTGCGTCAGTGATGCCACCCAACCATCTCATCCTCTGTTGTCCCCTTCTCCTCCCGCCTTTAGTCTTTCTCAGCATCAGGATCTTTTCCAGTGAGTCAGTGCTTTGCATCAGGTGACCAAAGTATTGGAGTTTCAGCTTCAGCATCAGTCCTTACAATGAATATTCAGGACTGATTTCCTTTAGGGTGGACTGGTTTGATCTCCTTGCAGTCCAAAGGACTCTCAAGAGTCTTCTCCAACACCAAAGTTTGAAAGTATTAATTCTTCAGCGCTCAGCCTTCTTTATGGTCCAACTCTCACATCCATACATGACTACTGGAAAAACCATAGCTCTGACTATATGGACCTTTGTCAGCAGAGTAATGTCTCTGATTTTTAATATGCTGTCTAGGTTGGTCATAGCTTTTCTTCTAAGGAGCAAGCATCTTTTAATTTCATGGCTGCAGTCATTGTCCGCAGGGATTTTGGAGCCAAAGAAAATAAAGTCTGTCACTGTTTCCATTGTTCCCCTGTCTATTTGCCATGAAGTGATGGGACAGGATGCCCTGATCTTCGTGTTTTGAATGTTATTTTAAGCCAGCTTTTTCACTCTTTCACCTTCGTCAAGAGGCTCTTTAGTTCCTCTTCACTTTCTGCCATAAGGGTGGTGTCACCTGCATATCTGAGGTTGTTGATGTTTCTCCCGGCAGTCTTGATTCCAGCTTATGCTTCATCTAGTATGGCATTTCACATGATGTACTCTGCATATAAGTTAAATAAGCAGGGTGACAGTATACAGCCTTGATGTACTCCTTTCCTGATTTGGAACAGGTCTGTTGTTCCATGTCCAGTTCGAGCTGTTGCTTCTTGTCCTGCATACAGGTTTCTCAGGAGGCAGGTCAGGTGGTCTGGTATTCTCATCTCATTAAGAATATTCCAGTTTGTTGTGATCCACACAGTCAAAGGCTTTAGTGAAGTCAGTAAAGCAGAAGTAGATGTTCTCCTGGTATTCTCTTGCTTTTTTGGTGATCCAACAGATGTTGGCAATTTGATCTCTGGTTCCTCTGCCTTTTCTAAATCCAGCTTGTACATCTGGAATTTTTCGGTTCACGTACTGTTGAAGCCTAGCTTGAAGGATTTTGAGCATGACCTTGCTAGCATGTGAAATGAATGCGGTTGTGCAGTAGTTTGAACATTTTTCGGCATTGCCCTTCTTTGGGATTGGAATGAAAACTGACCTTTTCCAGTCCTGTGGCCACTGCTGAGTTTTCCAAATTTGTTGGCACATTGAGTACAGCACTTTCACTGCATCATCTTTTAGGATTTGAAATAGTTCAGCTAGAATTCTATCACCTCCACTAGCCTTGTTCATAGTGATGCTTCCTAAGGTCCACTTGACTTCGCACTCCAAGATGTCTGGCTCTAGGTGAGTGATCACACCACTGTGGTTGTCTGGGTCATTAAGGTCTTTTTTGTAGTAGTTCTTCTGTGTATTCTCAGCTTCTCAGGTGGTGCCAGTGGTAAAGAACATGCTTGCCAATGCAGGAGACATAAGAGATGTGGGTTCAATCCCTGGGTCCGGAAGATCTCCTGGAGGAGGGAACAGCAACCCACTCCAGTATTCTTGCCTGGAGAATTCCATGGACAGTGGAGCCTGGTGGGCTACAATTCGTGGAGTCAAAAAGAGTTGGACGTGACCAAGCGACTAACACTTTCACTTTTCTGTGTATTCTTGCCACCTCTTCTTAATATCTTCTGTTTCTGTTAGGTTTGTTCCATTTTTGTCCTTTATTGTGCTTATCTTTGCATGAAATGTTCCCTTGGTATCTCTGATTTTTTTGAAGAGGTCTCTAGTCTTTCCTATTCTATTGTTTTCCTGTATTTGTTTGCATTGTTCACTTAGGAAGGCTTTCTTCTCTCTCCTTGTTATTCTTTGGAACTCTGCATTCAGATAGGTATATTTTTCCTTTTCTTCTTTGCCTTTCACTTCTCTTCTTTTCTCAGCTATTTTTAAGCCCTCCTCAGAGAATCAGTTTGCCTTTTTGCATTTCTTTTTCTTGGAAATGATTTTGATCACTACAGTGTTACGAACCTCTGTCCTTAGTTCTTCAGACACTCTATCAAATCTAATCCCTGAATCTATTTGTCACTTACACTGTATAATCGTAAGAGATTTGATTTATACCTGAATGGTGTAGTGGTTTTCCCTACTTTGTTCAATTTAAGTCTAAATTTTGCAATAGGGAGTTCATGATCTGAGCCACAGTCAGCTCCCGGTCTTGCTTTTGCTGATTGTATAGAGCTTTTCCATCTTTGTCTGCAAAGAATATAATCAGTCTGATTTTGGTATTGACCATCTGGTCATGTCCATACATAGAGTCGTCTTGTGTGTTACTGGAAGAGGATGTTTGCTATGACCAGTGCGTTCTCTTGGCAAAACTCTGTTAGCCTTTTCCCTGCTTCATTTTGTACTCCAAGGTCAAACTTAGCTTTTATTCCAGGTGTCTCTTGATTTCATACTTTTGCATTCCAGTCCCCTATGATGAAAAGGACATCTTTTTTGGTGTTAGTTCTAGAAGATCTTCTGGGTCTTCATATAACCATTCAGCATCAGCTTCTTCAGCATTACTGGTTGGGGCATATACTTGGATTAGTATGATATCGAATGGTTTGCTTTGGGAATGAATTGAGATCATTCTGTCATTTTTGAGATTGTACCAGCATATTGCATTTCAGACTCTCTTGTTGCCTCTGAGTGCTAGTCCTTTTCTTCTAAGGGATTCTTGGCCACAGTAGTAGATCATCTGAGCTAAATCTGCCCATTGCTGTCTATTTTAGTTCCCTGATTCCTAAGGTGTCAGTGTTCACTCTTGCCATTTCCTGTTTGACCACTTCCAATGTACCTTGATGGACCTAACATTCCAGGTTCCTATGCAGTATTGTTCTTTACAGCATCGGAGTTTACTTTCACCACCAGTCACAACCACAACTGAGGGCTGTTTCTGCTTTGGCGTAGCCTTTTCATTCCTTCTGGAACTTTCTCTCCTCTTCTCCAGTAGCATATTGGGCACCTACCGACCTGGGGAGTTCATCTTTCGTTGTCATGTCTCTTTGCCTTTTCATACAGTTCATGCGGTTCTCATGGCAAGAATGCTGACGTGGTTTGCCATTCCCTCCTCCAGTGTCAGTGGTTCTGCAGCTGGAGACGGACGGCCAGAGATGAAGGGAACCTGATCTCCCCAGGCACGAGTGGCAGCAGAGCCACTCGTGGGTCCTGGTTCCCACCTGCTGCCATGGCCTGTCTGGCAGGCACCCTTGGCTGAGGTTCCACTGCCCAACCAGACTCCTCAAGGAGATTTAGGCATCACACACAGAAGCACACACCTGAGTTGGGAGGGGTCTGGGTGACGTAGGACAGGAGGGGTGTCCGAGGTCCCAGGGCACTAGGAGTATGGGAGCTGGGGCCCAGGTCAGCCCTACACAGCCTGGCCTCTGACGGGACCTCCCTCTGGTGCTTGGCAGGGGCTTCAGGGGCTCTCTCCAGTCAACTGTGTGGCCATGGTGCAGGTCTTCTCTCCTTTCCCCTCAAGGCCCTGTCGTGTGGGGCGCACAGGTTTACCCAGCTCGGTAGCATTACTAGTCGAGAGCGACAGGGCCAGTGTTCATGGGTTCAGGGCTCCCTGACTGCTTTGCACATGCCTGCCGCAGCCCTGTTCCCAGGCCCTGGAGGATGACGTGACTTCACAAGCAGTCTCTTTTCCCCTCCCAGGTAGAGCCTGGAGAGGGGCCCTCTGCAGGCGGGGTCCTTGGTGTGAACTTTGCAAAGGAAATGTGTTCCCTTTGGCAAGCTAGAAAGCAAGTCTGTTAACCCACAAGCACTCGAACTCCTCAGGGTAAATGGGTGAGCCCTTGGAGCCTGCTCGTCTGCTCTTGTGCAGAGTGAGCCGTCGTCTCCTCTTGGCTTCGGGGCTCTGGGAGCAGAGCCTGTGCTCAGATCTCTTCATGCAGTGCACTCGCTCGTGCACTCTCAGGCCAAGAAACCCTGCTCTCATCTGACTGGGCCTCAGCTCCACTGCTGGAGGGGTGCACTCCACATGCAACCCCTCTCCCAGCTGCTGGCAGCATAGCCACCCCAGTGGCATCCCACACACAAACACATTAAAGGAGCACCTCTGAGAACTAAAGACAAGCCCTTCTTCCTGCCCTGCGCTTGGGTGCTGGTCTTCGCTGCGGCCTCAACCAGTATGCTGGCGCTGCAGACCCTGCCTCCCTCAGCAGTTCAGCCGTTGCTGCCAGGCTCTTGTCACAGGCTGGCCGCAAGCCCACGCAGACCCTTGTGTCTGGGCAGAGTTGGCCCAGCATCCCCTGCAGTACTGTCCCCTGTGGAGAGAGCACCACCCTTCCACCCCACCACACCTCCTCCTCCCACCACACCTTCTCCTTCCCCTCGCTCCGACCTTCCCAGCTCCCACGGAGCTCCAGAGAGGCAAGCAGTACCCCCCTGGTTCCAGAGATGAGAGGCCAGAGCCCCGAGGGCTAGGAGCTGCCTGGGTCTTGGTTTGAGGGAAGCAGAGCCAGATCTAAGTCCATGCTCCTGCCTGCTTTCCCTGCTGCTGGTCCAGAGTGAACCTTCCAGTGTGTGGGCCTTGGTGTTGGTCCCTGGGAAGTTCCGCTAGGCCTTCCCCAAAGGTGTTTCCGAGGTGCCCCCAAGGGCGCCCTCATTGTGCAGTTGGGGCCCAGAGGTGAGCCTCTCCAGAGTGTGGGAGGTCAGCTGCACAGTGCCCAGAAGTGACCACTGTCGGAAAGTTTGGCAACGACTCCTAGGTTCTTGCCCCAGTGGTCCTCGGGGCTTCCCAGTCGCAGCGTGTCTGTGCTGGCCAGCCGCACTCCAGGAGGGCAATTTTAGAGTGGAGTGTCAGCCCCAGAGGAAGGCTGGTAACAAAAACAGTGCCAAGCCCTTACCAGGCCAGTGGTCAGCCTGTCCATGTTCCAGCTGTGCAGCTGGCACTTCCTGCCCTGGAGTGGCAGCTCTGGTCTGACTGGTGCCATACCCTCCTCTCTTCCAGGTGGCTGGAGATGCTCACAGTCTATCCCAGGACCAATAAGCAGAACCAGAAGAAGAAGCGGAAGGTGGAGCCCCCCACACCACAGGTGAGGCATCCCCTCAGTGGAGCTGGGGCAAAGAAAAAGCACCCTGGGAGATTGGGGGATTCAGGACCCAGCCTAGAATTGGGGGCAAGGGAAGGAAGGGGTGATGCTAGGGCTGAGGCAGCCCTCAGCTCAGGGGTCTTCACCTGCCTTCTCCGAGTCTGTGGGCTGCCTTCTGCATGCTCCTCTGTAGGCCCCAGGGCAAGACCCCCACTTGGAGAGGTTGGCCTGCTGTGGGGCTGCCCCAAGAAGCGTCATTGCACAGTGCCCATCCCTCCCCTGACCATCCCGCCAATTGCTGGGAGCCAAGAGCATGCTGGGAGGAGAGGCTCAGTTCAGCTCCACCTTCCGCACAGACAGTTCTACAGACAGCAGGCTGGGCAGGGGGCCAGGAGGAGTGGTCCTGCAGTGCCTGGCCGTGAGGGGCTCTCAGGGTAACCATCAATGGAAAGCACTGGCACAGCCTTGATTCTGTGCTCCTACCAGCTCCCACGAGGCCAGAGTGGGAGGTGGCTGGGGCAGTCCCCCGGGTCCAGGGCTTCCCTCCCCTGGCTGGTCTGCAGGGGCTCAGGGCACCAGGAGGGCTCAGGGCCTCAGCGGGCTGATTTGTGAAACGGGCCTGTTGAAATCGAGTTCTCAGCTTACTATGAGCAGTGGCAAAAGCGCCAGGCCCCTCCTGGGTGCTCAGTACAATGACCCTGGAGCTACACAGGTTTGCACTCTGGGAGTCCACTTTGTGTGGATTGTTTTCAATAGTAAATCCCGCAGGACTGCACGCTCCTCAGCTGGTGGAATTCATGGGTATGGAACAGTGGGCACAGTGGGCCAACTGACTGTGTGCCTTAGGGGCCCCTATAGAGAGAAGAACCCAAGACCCAAATCTAGCCTTTTTCTTATTGCCCCAGAGTTTTGGGTCAGACTAACAGGGCTGGGGGTGTCCCTTTGCTGTACCCTGCCCTCCAGGAACTCAGGCAGGCAGGGGGCCCAGGGTCCTGCTTCAAGGAGGGTGTTCAGGCATCTGGGAGTTGGGGCCATGGAGTGTGCAGGTACCCCTCAGGCCAGAGGGAGGTCAAGAATGGGGCTGTGGGGGAGAGCACACACCCCCTCGACCGGGGGCTGGGTTGCAGCAGAGCCCAGGGCAGTGGGGAGACAGGCTGGCCCAGACCTGTAGAGCTGGAGCCTAAGAGGCATGGGTTCCCAAGAGCCTCTTCCTGCTCTGGCTATTTGAGGAAGGGCGTCCTGGTACCCAGATGCCTAGAGAGGAGTGGTCATCCACTCAGGGTGTGACCAGGGGTTCCCCACTCCATCTCCCTAGACCCCAGAGCTGGGACTTGGGTAAGGCCAGGGGCTGTGTGTTCACCCAGCCCAGTGTGCAGGCTAGGGGCACACATCCTTGGGTGGAGCTGTGGGAGGCTGGCTCCTCCGTCTGCTCACCCGCTTGGGCTCTTGGCCCCTGCTTCTTGGTCTTTTTCAGGGATGTATAAAACAGCAGGCCTCTTGCTGTGATTGAGGCTCCTGTCAGGCCCTGGTCCGACCCACTACAGGCCCACACGTTTGCTCTGAGCTGCCACCTCTTCTCAGGCATCTTGTTTACCCGTTGGGACCTGCTGCCATGCCCACTCTGGGTCAGAACCCTCCTTCTTACTGGCCCTCTGCTCAGCTCCCATGCCCCAGGGGTAGAAAAGGTGGCTTTCTGTGGGAAACTTGCTCACAAGGGGCCTGCTTAGCATGTGGAGGCTGCAGAAGCCCTTTGACTGGGCCTCCCTTCCTGCCCCATTTTCTCTTTGCTCTCAGCTGACTTCTTTATGCTACTGACAGCCCTGGGCCTGCAGCAGTCCTGGCCACACAGAGAGGAGCACCCTGGGGCCCTGGGCCTTTCCCCCACCTTACACAGGCACCAGGACTCTGTTGGTGTGAGTGGCAACACCCCCCAGCACGGTGCTGACATTGTGGGGAATGGGCGTGTTGCCATGTGCCCTGGCCCCGCCCCTGCCAAGTCTGCTTTCCACCCATGTGCTCTGGAGGAGAGAAGTGACTACCCAGAAACCAGCCCCTGCCCTGCCCCTCTGCCCCTGCTGACGCAGTGAGGCTGGGCACACAGGCAGGAGACAGCATGGCTACCACGGGAGACTCACCATGGACCTTGGCGCCTCCAGGGCCCTTTTCCTCTGGGCTGAGTCTTAGGACAGTCAGGGGCCCAGGAGGCAGGCCTGGAACTGCCTGGTGCTAGGAAGCCCTGTCACTGACCCTCACATCTCAGGCCTGGAATTTCCTCTTGGAGAGCCTCACCAGCACCCTGCCCCATGCTGGGGTCACCCCAGCATCAGGAAAGTGTGCATGTGCCAGGACCCTACTCTCCCGGGCACAGCGCTGCCCTTCCTCCACAGCCCATGTTGGCAGCCTCTGTGTCCCTTGGTCCAGCCCCCCTCCACAGAGGGGACGGACTCGTCAAGCATGGTCTCCAGGTAACGCCCACACGGCTCCACTCTGAGCCCTGCAGAGCCATGCCTGGCCTCAGAGTGTGGGCCCCAGGTTATTGTGGGGGCACAGCAGGCCACCCAGAGAGACCTCTGCTCAGGGCAGCATGGCTGTTGGGTGTGGAGCCAGGGCGCCGCTGACCACAGGCTCAGGGCCTCAGGGCTGGTGTCCTCGGGTCGTTGGAGCTGGTTCTGTTGGAGCCTTGGGGAACCGTCAGAAGCCACGTTCTTCCAGCCACCTCTTCTCGGTGGCTCAGGTCACTCAGGAGCCTCCAGCCAGGGAGGCAGGGCTACTGATGGCTGTGACAGAAGGGGTAGTGGGCGTTCCCAGGCCTGCGGGAGAGCCATCCCAGCTTCATCTGTCCCAGGAGGCCCAAGCCCCTTGTGGAACTGAGGAAGCTCTGGACTAGGCAAAGTGCTGGCTGTCTCACTGTGGACGCAGGTGCCCACCCAACAGGCAGCCCCCGTCCTGGGCCCGCCTCCTCTCCCAGGGGCCCCTGGGGGTGCCAAATGCTTAGAGCCCCACTCTGCCTCTTACTGGCCATGCGAACGTGGGTTGCCACCTCCTCTCAGCCGAGGTGAGCTCCCCTTGTAGGAGCTTTTGGGGTGGCTGGTGAGGACTGGAAGGTGTGGTGCTAGTCAGAGCCCAGCAGGCAGTCTGTTTTTGGGAAGGACCGCCAAGATGTGCCTCACTTTGAGGGGTGCCCAGAGCCATCCTGCTGGTGGCAGGTCAGGAGCAGGCACCCCAGTGCCTGGCTGGGCAGGAGCTTGGGCCCGGGGCATGAGCAGGTGCCATAGGCTTACAGTGTGGGGTTACAGTTCTCTGTATGCTCTGGCTAAGTACCTCGTACACAAATGCTGTCCCTTGGGGCAGCACCAGCTCCAGCTTGGGCTCCCACCTGGGCTCCAGGCTCCCATTCTGCATGCCTAGAGGCTTTGGGTGCTGGCTGGGGCTGCAGAAGAAAGAAGGCTTCCAGCCCAGCCGGGACATCTCTGTGCTGAACCTTGCTTTCTGGCATCTGGGCCTCTGACACTGCAGCTGACCTTGGTAGCCAGGTACTCGGGCAGCCCAGACCCGTGCGCTGGCTCGGGCAGGGTGTTCCCAGGCTTGCATGGACACCACTCTCCCCTGCAGGAGCCAGGGCCGGCCAAGATGGCTGTCACCAGCAGCAGCAGCAGCATCCCCAGTGCTGAGAAAGTCCCCACCACCAAGTCCACACTTTGGCAGGAAGAAATGAGGGCCAAGGACCAGCCAGATGGGAGCAGCCCGAGTCCAGCTCAGAGTCCCAGCCAGGGCCAGCCTCCTGCGGCCAGCACCCTGAGGGAGCCAGGGCTTGAGGGCAGAGATGGTAAGTGGTAGCCAGGGTGGCCACAGTGCCTGCCTGTCTTGGTGCCCCACCTCCCAGCACTAGTTCTGGCCTCCTGACAGAGCGAGCTGGTGCTGGGGCTCAGGTGCCCTTGTGTGTCTGCTGGCCTACCAGCCTTCAGTCGCTCCCGTGCCCCAGCCTGGTGTCAGGAGAATCTGGATGCTCTGTAGTGAGCTCTGTGTCCAGAGGAGCCTCTGCTCCCCGTGGCTGCTTTGTGTTCAAGGCCTGGTTATCTGAAGCCCACTGTGTCCTGTGAGTAGCATCAAGGGTTGTCGAGTCCTTCTCCCACTGATGCACCCTGCCCAGGTGCTGGCTGAAGCAGGGGAACATCTGGCAGGAACAGCTGGCATGACCGCATGTCTCCTTCCAGGACTTGTAGTTGTCTGAGCAGAGTGGGGCAGCACTTGGTCTCTGTTGTCCAGGCCTAGAGGGCTCTGCATGAAGGCCAGCTTCCCTGTTTCCACTAAAAACACATGGACAGCTGAGACTGTGCCCACTCAGGCAAGATGCAGCTTGTTCAGGCTCTGGGCAAAAGGCCGCTCGGTACTCCCCAGCTGTGGGTGCCCACCACATCCAGGACTTGCTCTTCCTCTGCTCCTCCCGGGTGTGCCTCCCTACCCCTTAACAATGCACTGAGAGGCTGCACGGCCTCTCATGATGTACTCTGTGTCATGATGTACTTGGTTTCCAGCTTGGCTGTGTGGTACTGGGGATCTCAGTTCCCCAACCAGGGAATTGAACCGCACCCCCTGCAGTGCAGCTTGGAGTGTTAACCACGTTCCCTGGGTTCTCCTTGGTGTTCAATGGGAAGTGGTTGTTGGTGGGATGTCCCTTCTTGGGGATCCTGTTGTCCCAGCTGAGCCTCCAGACTAGAGCTTAGGGACCCCTGGCCATCTGGCATAGAGGTACCCATTACGGAGAGGCAGGTAAGGATGCCCCATTCCTTTCCTGGGAAAGGGCTCTGCCCTAGGGTGGCCTTGGACCTGCGTGCCTTCTCCAAAGCTTGTAGAACCAGAGGTGGCAGCAGGCCGAGCACGTCTCTTGTCCCTCGTCTTCCAGAGGAGAGCACCACAAGTGGTGACCGCGTGGACTGTGGCCGCAAAGTCCGGGTGGAGAGCGGCTACTTCTCCCTGGAGAAAACCAAGCAGGACGTGAAGGCCGAGGAGCAACAGCTGCCCCCACCGCTCTCCCCGCCCAGCCCGGGCGCCCCCACCAACAGGTACAGCGACTCCGGCCCACCCTCCCACAAGCCTGGCCATCCCCTTCCTCCCCCAGGTCCTCAGCTCCCTGCCCGAACCGTCTGCAGCAGCTCCTTCAACTCCTTGGATGTGGCCAGCCATCCCCCTGCCCATGTGGACTCCGGCAGTGCTGGGGGGCGGGGAGCAGAGAGACCGGGGCGTGCCTATGCCTTTAAAGCCAGCAGGCAGTATGCCACCCTGGCCGACGTCCCTAAGGCCATCAGGATCAGCCACCGAGAAGCCTTCCAGGTGGAGAGAAGGCGACTGGAGCGCAGGACTCGGGCCCGGAGCCCTGGCAGGGAAGAGGTGGCCCGTCTGTTTGGCAACGAGAGGAGGTAAGGGCCGGGGGGACTGGAGCGCCAGGGGCTTGCACACATTCTGCCCATTCCTGCAGCCCCTACTGTGCACACTCAACATGCTCTCTCATACAGGTACCCACATGTGCACTCACAAACTCGTACATTTTGTGACATTCTGTCACGGATTTGGAGATGGGCCAAGGCCAGGTGGAGCTGTGGTCTGAGGCGGGGAGGGCCCTGCACTTGCGGAGAACGAGGGAAAGAGCATGGTTCCATCTCTGAAGCCTCCCAAGTCCAGGCCTGGACCAGAGTGCCCCAGTGCCCCTTCCAGTAGAAGCTTCCAGCCCCACGTGTAAACAGAGCCTCTGTCCAGTAGCAGGGCTCGCACCCTCGCATGCGGTGGGTCATGCAGGGGTTCAAACCTCCCAAAATGATTCCAGAGCCTGTAACATGCTCTGGGAAGAGAAAATCGAGGTTTTCATTCATTTCCAAAGAAGCTGCTTTCTGAGGAGATTCAGACCCACTGTTAGTGCAGTGTCCTCGGCCCCACCCCCAGACCCAGCTCAGAATTGGAGCGAGTGGGCACATTGGATGACCCTTTGCAGAGCTCCGGTTACTTTGCTCCCCTGCTCCTTCCACCCACCTGCCCTCCAAGCATCTCCTCCAGCACTAGGAAAACACACTTAAAGAGAGAAGCAAACAGGAGGTGTCTCAGTCCTGGAGGGGTAGGGGACACACCCTCCAAACAGCCTCTCCACCTGGTTTACTAGTAACCCTTTGAGGCGTGTGAGCACTCCATACTCAGGGCAGAATCGGGATGCAGGAGCAGGGCTCCTCCTCACGGGAACAGCCTGGGACGGCAGAGCTGGGGCAGGGCCGAGGTTGTCCTTAGTGTACTAGGTGTAAGTGAAGGGACTTGCTAGATGTAGGAGGCAGTGGCCTGGGCAAGGGGGCTTCTCACCGCGTCCTGGAGGCCCCCAAGCAGGCAGCCACACCTTGGTTTGGCGGGGACCAAAGAATTAACATTCAGCACACCTGCTTGGCTTGGAGTTCCCTCCCGGCTATGGCTGGGACAGATGGCACCTCTGGGGCTTTGCTTCGCCTGCTCTGCAACCATGGGGAGGGGCTTTGCCTGGTGCGGCTCCCCTGGGGCCCTCTCCTCTGCATCCTAACCCTGCCACATTACTTCTCACTGCCCTTGTGTCCTCTGACTGGCTGCTGTCCTGTCCAAGGCCTGCTCTCTGATCCTGAGCCGCTCCTGGTGCTGGACTGGATCCCTGTCTTGTGGTGCAGAACAGAGCCCCAGATGGGCAGGACACCAGCCACCATACCCAGGGGGCGGCTGCCAGAAGCCTGGCTGAGAGGCCTTAGGGTGGGTGTCCTGACCAGTCCTGGCCCTGGAGTGGTCTTTGGACTGGCCACAGAGCCTCCCCAGTGTTTCTCAAATGGTGAGCTGTGCCGAGCAAGTGTGGAGGGGGTGGCTGGTTGAACCACTGGTGACTGAAACCAGGCCCAGCTGCCAAGGTCCTACCTGCCGCTTGGCTGGGAGTCTGGACCAGGCTCACTGGGATGCCTTTGCTGTCCCAGCTGTAGGACTATAGGGACCTGAGCTGAAAAGGCCCCACTTTACAGACGCCTGAGGTGGACTCCCCCAGATCCCTGGCAGGTGGCACTTCCCTCCCTCTTCTGACCTCTCGTGGCTGGCCCGGCCCGCAGCATGCAACTGGCCTGACTCACTGGCCCCTACACCTCGAGGCCATCGTGGGGCTTTCTGGTCCTGAGGTCGGTTGGAAGAGCTCTCGTTCTCCATGTGAGCGGGTCTGTCCTCTAAACCTAGCAGGACACTTGGGACAGGCCACCTCGGGTCTGCAGCCAGCCCGAGCACTGGCAAGAACTCCCCGTGGTTCCCAGGCGCTCCCACGCCGCCTGGCTTCCTGCGCTCGCTCGCTCGCTCGCTCCCCCGCTGCAGCTGCTGCTGGCCTGCAGGAGACTCCACGGGAGCAGAGATGGCTCCACAGGGAGCTGGTCCCTGGGAGTCTGCCTTCCTGAGGAAGGACCCTGAGAGCCCCTTCCGCTGGTCCCCTCCCAAGGACGAGCTGGCCTCCGGGTTCCCCTCCCCTTCCTCGTGAAGTTAGGCTTCAGGCTACTGGGCCCAGTGGCCCTTCACTTGCTGCCCTCGACTCTGCTGCTAGTCCGATGCAAGGACAGCCCTCCCTGTGAGATATCTCAAGGGGAACAGGGCTCTGGCCTGGGCACACGTGGGCAGCTCATGAGGGTGCATCCACCAGGCGGATGCTCATGACGCGGGGACAAGATAGTCTCCCTCCTCAGTAATTGCCTTGGGTTTTTGCTTTAATTCTTGGGATGATTTTGATTTACCATATTTGATTTTTACCAGCAGTTCTTTCTGTTTATTCATTCTCCAGCCTTGTTTTCTTCCAGGTCTTGCCCCTCTCCACTCCTCCTGCTGTGTCGCTGTGACGTTACTCGCCCCTCCTCCGCCTGCTTCGCTCCCATCTCAGCTCCGTCTCCAGCCGTAGATGGCCTGATGATGCCGCCCGCCCTTTCACACGAAATCAACTTGCTTTGTTTTTAATTTGGGTTTTGATTCTTTTTACTGTTGGCAGAAACAATGTTAATTCATGGGTCTTTTTCTTGCTAAATTTTGGACGCCCTGGGGTGGGGGCTGCATCCGGTCTGCTGAGGCACGTGGTGAGGCCAGGGCGCCTGAGGTGCTGGCTGCCTTCCACTAGTCTGTGGCTCAGGAGGGGGCCGCTGGCGTGTGAGAGCCGACTGTGTCAGCCCGACAGCCTGTGCGGCGTCTGCAGTGCGGGGCTGGGAGGCAGAGAGCAGGGCCATGTCCAAGAGCTGCCACGTGTGGAGGTGGGAGAGGAAGTGGGGGCATCAGGCGAGCTGGCCGAACCAGGGGTGTATGCGGCTAGCACCCACGCGAGGGTGGCCCAGGAGCTGGGGTGAGCTGGCTTGGGGTGCTGGCTGCAGGAGCCCCTCAGACTCCGGACCACGTCCCCTTAGGCTCCAGGGAACCCTGTCTCCCCGCTCAGTGGCCTCGTGCCCTCTCTTGCAGGAGGTCCCAGGTAATAGAGAAGTTTGAGGCCTTGGACACAGAGAAGGCAGAGCACATGGAGACCAACTTGTCCACCGGGCCCTCAGCCTCAAGTGACACTCGACAAGGCCGCAGCGAGAAGAGGGCGTTCCCTAGGAAGCGGGTGAGCGTCCGGGCTCTGGGCAATACTGGGGCGGTGCAGGCGGTGGGGACGGGTGGCATATGGCCCCCCATACAGCCCATTCACATGTGGGTCCACTTCTGCCCAGCTTCCTGCTCTTGTTTCCTGGTCGTTTCTTGCGTCTCTCACCTTCTTCCCTGAGTGAACTTCTTGAGGGTGAGGCCCATCTTCCGCATTTTCCTCTTGGAAGTCCATCCATCTCTGCTCAGAGCTGCTCTCATGCGCCTTGGGTCCCAGGTCCTAACTAGAGCCACTCTCTTCCTCTCTGAGGCCGTCTGGTCTCCTTCCTTCTTGTCTTTTCTGGCCATGGCCAGAGCCCTCGTTTCTCTCTGCTGAATCTCCAAGGTGGATTCTGCTTCTGAAACTCCTCTCCAGGGCCCCTACTTCTTGAGGCTCCGCTAAGTCCACCCTCTGTCTTCCTCCCGTTCTCTCTGGGCTCTCCTGCTCGCTGCACAGAGCCCAGCTTCTTCCCTCTGTGAACCCACGAGGCCCAGAGAGAATGGGGACCCGGAGAGCCGAGTGGCTGGTACGTCTGCAAGAAAAGGCTGCCCTGTCCACCAGAGTGGCTCAAGCCCCGGCAGGCAGTTGGAGGCTCAGGACCAGGAGTCTGGGCATGGGTCCCATCTGCACGCAGGTCCTGTCCGCGGGGGCAGAGGTGCCGAGGCACCAGACAGCAAAGCCCCACTCCTTGCCCGCAACATGGCCCTGAAGCCCACCCTCCTGCGGCTCTAGCGGATGAGGGACTGGCTGGTGCTGACGGGACTGCTCTCTGCCACAGGACCTCCCCAGCGAAGCTCCTCTCCCAGACGCCTCGGCCTCCCCCCTGTCTCCACACCGAAGAGCCAAGTCACTGGACAGGAGGTCCACGGAGTCCTCCCTGACGGTGAGCCCGGGCGCCTGTGCTCTGAGGCCTGGAGACGTCGCCCCTGCTGCTTGTCACGGGGCTCTGTCTGCTGGTGTCCGTGCTGACTGCCCCCTGTGCACGGGCCGTCGTGTCTGTGTGAGAAGCAGATGCTGTGTTTCTGCCCCTTCTCTGGGCTACATGGGCATCCTGAGCTCTGAGATCTCCGGCAGAGGAGGCCGCCAGGACCGCAGAATTTTGGCTCTGGGGGCTGGGGCCACAGCACGAAGCTCTGTTCTTCTCGTTTTGAGTGTTTGTCTCTGTAACGTCTTGGAGGCAGGAGCCCCCTTCCCACTGGGCACGTCTCTTGTTCATGGGGTCATCACGGAGGGGGCTGGCCTTCGTTCCAGGGCATGAGAGCTGTGGCCGTTGAGTGGAGGTAGGGAGTGATCAGGCAGGTCTGGCGGGACCACCGCCCCCTCAGGGAGCCCTGAAAGGCAGATTAGAGCCCCAGGAGTGAAGACAGCGGCTCACATGGGTCCTTCATGCCTTCGTCCTCGGCCTCCTGAGGAACCAGGGCTGGTCCAAACCCCCCCAGGCGTGGGGACCCCAGCGACTCCCAAGCTGGGCCAGGGCACATGCTCTCTCACCTGGAGTCTGGACTTTGCAGCAGAGGCTCCAGGGCACCCATGGCTGATGTGTGTCCCGCCCCGGGGCCTGTGTTCTCTTAGCTCTCCTTCGGTCCTTGGACGTTGCAGTGCTGCATCTCTGTGCACCTGGCCTTGCCACACCCACACAAGACACCAGCCAGGCCCAGGGCTGCGAGAGTCCTATGGGTGCTCTCAGGTGCTGTTAGCACCTGCTGTCCTGGCTCTGCTGCTTGTAGGGAAGCAGGGGCTCAGGATCATCCTGGCAGGCCAGTGGCTGGAGGGTCCTGGCAGCTCACTGCTGCGTCGTGCTCACACCAGATGCTGTCAGTCTTCCCGTGGCCTTTATGAGACTCTCAGTCTCAGCCATCACTGCTCATCTTCCCTCCAGTGAGATGCCGGATGGCTCTGTCTGGACTGTTCTTTGCTTCCCGGCAGCCCTGCTGTGTTACTTATGGGCCGAGGGGGCCGCACCTGTGCCCGGTGCGCAACCTTACCCTCCTTGGAGATGCACACCCTGGGAGTGGCTTGGGCAGCCCCTGCCAGGGCAAGGAGCCACATGTGCTCATCTGGCACGTGGAAAAGCCCCCTTTCCTAGGGCCCCTCACTGGGAGAGAAATGCCTGCCTCATCAGTCTGCTTCTGCACAGATCCAGACACCAGGCTGCTTTTCTCTGAGCTGTTCTTTATTCCTCTCTCTTAGCCCGACCTGCTGAATTTCAAAAAAGGCTGGCTGACCAAGCAGTATGAGGATGGCCAGGTGAGTGGCTGGAACTGCCGTGGCCCCAGGCACTGGGGAGCGGGTGCAAGGTCTAGCTGGCCTTGTCCCCATGGGTGTGGGAGCGCTGGCCCTTGTCTACCACCTCCAGGACTGTGACCACGACCCCGTCTCCTCAGAAGTGGGGGTGTGGTGGGCAGTGGGTGCACCAGCCTGCCTGCTGCCAGCATGTGGACTGCTTCCCCGCTCCTGGTGGGCATCAGCCTCAGGCCTGGGGATGCCCTTCAACCTGAGCTTCCCGCCTGGCCACATTCTGCAGAGGTTTCCTGAGAGCCCAGGTTCCCCAAGAACAGGCTCCCTGGTTGTGAGGTGGTAGGCAGCAGCTGAGATGCAGCCACAGGTCTGGGAGGAGCTGGCGGACTTGAGCAGAAAGAACGAGCCACTAGTGGCTGCTGGGGTGGAGATCAGGCCTCCAGGAGGCAGGAGAAGCCTCGGGTCCCTCTGCGAGACCCCCGGATGCCCCTCCCCGCCCTCCTTCTCTCTCCCTCTCTCTCTCCCTCTCTCTCTCCCTCTCTCTCTCCCTCTCTCTCCCCCTCTCTCCCCCTCTCTCTCCCTCTCTCTCCCTCTCTCCCTCTCCCTGCTCCATATCCACCCCCTTGGCTCTGCCTGCAGACTCAGCACCCCTGTCGATCCTCACAGTGAAGACTGGGAAGTCTGGCTGGTTGTGATTGGGTCACCCCTGCTGGCAGCAGGTGGCCACAACTCACAGGCTGCCTCTTTGGGCTTGGGGGGCCTGGCTCCCCTCTGCAGCCACACCCCTATGGGTGGAGTGCCCACACCGCCTTATCACAGGGGAGAAGGCGTGTGCATGTGGCTGCCTGTGGCCTGAGCAGAGTCCTGTGTGTGTGCCCCAGCCAGAGGGGCCACCTACTGTCTGCGTTCCCTGTGCTCAGGGAGGTCCCCCAGGACCCTGGCTGTGGAGCGCCTTGGAGCAGGAGTGTGGAGTTCAGTCTTGACTTTTCCCCTTCTTTTTTAGTGGAAGAAGCACTGGTTTGTCCTTGCTGATCAAAGCCTGAGGTTCTACAGGGACTCGGTGGCTGAAGAGGTGAGTGTCTCAGGTCCATGCTGTGTGCTGACGGGTGGCCCAGTCCAGCCCTGGGGCAGACTCTGATGTTCTGGGACTGGCTTCTGCTAGAAGTAGGCTCTCCAAGCCCTGCTTCAGCACCTGGGATGGGGGGGCTTCAGCAGCTTTTCTTGTCTGTGTTCTGTGAAAAACACTGAAAGATGTCTCATTTTAAAACTCAGGATGAGCAGTTTTCTTCTTTCTACACGGAAATATTGTGGTGAATTGTCTTGCAAAGAACCAAACTAATTCATCTTGTCCCTTGTTTTCTGGACAAGGATGGGATGTGGCAGGTGAACTTGGCAGCCTGGTTGAGAGCCCTGGTTCTGTGGTTGAACACCAAACAGAAGGGCTTTTTCTTCACCTACAGAAAAACCTCTTCTGCGTTTGGCATTCTGTTCCTGTACCTTTTCCCTTGCTTCCCACTCCAGGAATCTCCTTTGGGAGATACACTCCCAAATGTGAATGACGTTAGTGGTTCTTGTGCCTCTGTACGCCCAGGCGACAGAGGCTGGTGGGCAAGCAGATGGGGAGTAGCGTGGGTGCCAGGGGCCGCAGGGGCACGCGCAGGTGCTGGGCTGTTCTCACAGTGTACTTTATGGGCCCCTGGAGGCCCGTCCAGGGTTTTATAACAAAAATAGTGCTGGAAGGCTGCGATGCCATTGGCCTCTTCCCTTGTGCTGGCCTTTGTGCTGATGGTGGGTGCCTTAGCCAGCCAGGCTACGGGAGCAGATAGCCAGTGTGTCCTTCACTGCCACACGTTTACCGCCTTACAGAAAGCGCCTTCACAGGACAGGAAAGTGCTGATTTACTAGGCTCAGCCTTCAGCACCCACCGGAAGCTGGCAAAGTCCCTTGTGCTGCTTGTCCAGGCGTGACGCCACCTCGTGGGGAGCACCCACTGCGACCACGCTGCCCTCTGCCATCCCCCCTCCTCGCGGCCCACCATCTCTGCTTAAACGCCAACGCACAGATGCTCACTCGATTAAATAAACCGAGTCTCTTCCTCCAAGGAAAACGACCGAAAGAACTGTTATCAATGATTCAATTTGAGATTTTAAGAAAAACTGGAACTTTGGAAAACTTGTGTTCGTCGTCTCTCACCTGACAGCGTCCCTGAGCCTAGATTCCCTGATGAAATAGGCAGGGATGACAGTGGATGGCGTTCGCTCTGCAACAAGGAGCACGCCAGTGTCTGGGGACTCTCCCAGGAGCGGCACGTAGTGCCACCAGGTCACGCGTGGGTGAGAGGTCCATGCACGGAGCAGGGTAGAACCATGGATTTTAACATAACAGCAAGGACAGAAAGATTCCACTATGCAGTTCATCTTTAGGAAACTACCACTTTTCAAAGAAGAACAGCCGCAACTGTCTGAAAAGACTTTTTCCAGCCTGAGTCTGTGTGAGGCCAGGCCCTCCTTATACACTTCAGCCAAAAGCTGCCAGCAGACTAAGTTCAGAGACCCATGTGAGAATCTAGCTGTCCTCAGAAGTTAGGCATTAAAGGCAGGTGCAAAAATCTCTCTGATTTTTTTCCAAAATTTTTTTGATGTGGATCATTTTTAAAGTCTTTACTGGATTTGTTACAATATTGCTTCTGTTTCATGTTTTGGTTTTGACCACAAGATCTTAGCTCTGCAACCAAGGATTGAACAAACACCCCCTGCATTGGAAGGCAAAGTTTTAACCACTGGACTGCCAGGGAAGTCCTGCAGGTTTTTTAAAATAATAACTTTTTATTTATGAAATGGGTTTGTGCTCTTAAATGACTAAAAATTTTTATTTTTCATTTTTTTTCAGTTTCTAATATGGCAAATATCAATAGATAAAACCCCCATGAGCAAAAGCTCCTTGGGGCCCTCAGTTTTTAAGAGGGTAAGGGAGGTCTGAGAGCCCCAGCCTGGGTGTCCCAGCAGGATGGGGGTGGGGGCGGCACGGATGCTTCTAGATGGTGTGTGGTCGGCAGTGCCTGCGAAAACACCTGTCCAGTAGCCATAAAGCTCGCGGGACCCTGACCTTTACCTTCTAAATCTCTCATCTCCTCTGCAGGCAGCCGACTTGGATGGGGAAATTGACTTGTCTACGTGCTGCGATGTCACAGAGTACCCAGTGCAGAGAAACTATGGCTTCCAGATCCACGTGAGCGGGGTGGGGCTGGGCAGCAGGCTGGGCGTGAGGGGAGGACCGTGGGCCTGACGGGCGGGCATCTCATCCTCTCCTTTTCTCTGCCCTGTAGCTCCCCACCCCATCCCCACTCTGATCTCAGCAGAAAGCAGACGCCAGCATCGCTCCCTCGAGGCTGTCTAGAGCCTTTGTAGTAATAGGGTCTTTCTTTCAGTAGAACAGGGACGGTTGGAAAGAGGTGAGGTATGGGGAGTAAGAGCGAAGGTGTTGCTTCTTCAGCTCTCAGGGCACTAGCTTCCCATGCACCTACTCTTTGCTCGATGTAGCCACTCACCAGAGTCTTTTCTGCCCCACAATCTTGTGAAGGACTCCAATGTGCAAGGTGCTGTCCCATTCTCAAAAAAATTACTTGACTGGACAGATGGAGCAGTTCTCACTGGCCACTTTATCAGAGATGGAGGTTCAAGGACTATTCAGGGGTAGCCAGATGAGGTGAGGGCACAGACCCCTGGCTATGCCAGCTGGCTGATGCCCAATGCAAGTCTAAGGGTGCCCCAGACCCCCCACATGTCATATAACTAGCCGGGAGGACTCAGAGCACAGGGAACACTCTACTTAGAACTGTAGACACACTCTAGCAAAGGGTACAGACTGGGATCAGCCTGAGGAAGCACCTTGTGGAGAACTGTACTGAACACGAAGTTTTCACATCCTCGGGGACAGTCTCCCTGTTGGTGCTGACGTTTGGTAATACACAGAGCTTCCAGCCTGGGGAGCTTGCTCAGGCTTAGGCCTGGCACCAGGCCCAAGTGTGTCCAGAGTGTTCATAGCAGCTTCATAACCCATCAACTGGATCATTGTCCATGTGGTCAGGCAAGCTCCAGCAAGCTCCAGCCCTTCCCCCAGAGGCCAGCTGACATCACACAGCCAGGCGTCTCCCTCCCACACGCCTGGTCCTTCTGGCCTGGCTAGCCCCACTCTGAACCACAGTGGTGCAGGGCAAAGGCCAGGCCTGTCCCTGTGTGCTGTGCTGTGTTTAGTTGCTAGGTTTCCTGAATTGCACGTGGATTCTTTACTGACTAAACCACGAGGGAAGTCCAGACTGGTCTCTGGGAAAAGCTAATTCTTCCCTCCTGAGAGCGTGAGGTGTGTGACGGGCACCCAGCAGCCTACCAGCTGCCACCCTGGGCTCCCGGGCTGGGACTCCTCTCCTGACCTTTGGGCCTAGATCCAGCATGTGGCAGTGACCAAGGTTAACCAAACTCAGAGAAGACCGAGTTCCGACCTGAAAGCCAGTGAATTCATTAGAAGGAGAAATCCATCCCCCAGTCCATTGGGCTGCAGGGCATCTGGCAGGGCACTCCAGCTGTGACTTGGGGGCTCCGATGATTCCCTGTGCCCATGTCCTGCAGGAGGGAGAGGCATACTCAGTGAGCTAGACCCCTAGCCGCCTCTGCGGACAGTGCTGGGGATGGTGCTAAGTTCCTGCTCTCTGGGCCTCGTGCTGAGACCCCCTTCCCTCAGCTCCTCCCATCAAGAGCAGCTCCTCTGGGAGGGGCATCCTGGGGGTGAGTCCTTCCTGCGAGCCCTTAGGGGTCAGCGAGGGGCACTCATGGCTAACGCCTTGTCTTCCATGCAGACGAAGGAAGGTGCCTTTACCCTCTCTGCCATGACGTCCGGAATCCGGAGGAACTGGATCCAGACCATCATGAAGCACGTCCACCCGACCTCTGCCCCGGATGTGACGAGGTGAGCCAGTCAGGTGCCCAGGAGGCTCAGCGCAGCCGCCCTGTCCCTCTGTCCATTACTTGCACTGCCCCCACCCCCTGCCAGCCCTGCCCAATGCATGAACTCCCTGGGGCCTGGGTGTAAGGCATCTCTGGCCGCTGAGCCCTGGGTGGTTAAGGCAGCACCAGATGCTGTGTCCACAGGGCACCTCAGCGTTGCCTTTTCTTGGTCTTCTGCCTCACTCCTACATCTCCAGGATGTCTTTGCAACCAGGACAGATGTCCCTTTGGAGCTTTTGGTGCAAGGGGGCTAAGCTGGGGGTGTTCCTGTGTTCATAGCCATGCTCTGGGAACCTCATCATTTGCCCCACACTTTCCTCCTGCCCTGATGGTTAGAAACCTGCTGTTTTCATTTCACAAAAAGCAGACAAGACAGGATCTCTGCATGCAGCTGGTTCTGTGACAGCCAGAAATCTGCTGCCTTCACCTCCTGCCCTCAGTGTTTTCACTGGTCCTGAGAGTTTCTCCCTTACACTTTTCTCTCCTGTAGTCCCAGTGCTTCTCAAGTGCCTCTCTTGGGTTGGAGGCCATGCCTGGTGGGTGGCCCTCGTGCCCACAGAGCACTCACGTCTCTTCCTGGGGGTGGCTTCACACCTTTGCCAAGTCCTGCCTCCCGGCTGGTGACGTACATTTTTGAACAGTCGGGAAGGGATCCTAAAGAGACTCTCCTTTCTACTCCTTCTGTCCTGTGCTGACTCTATTCCTTCTTCTGTTAGACGAACAGAATATTTGTTCCTGAGTCTGTATGACCGGGAGCAGAGGCCAAGGCCCTCTCTGGACTCTCTGAGGGACCCCACGTGGCCGGTCCAGCTCCAGGTGGGGGGACGTTGGCCTCGGGGTGTCACAGAGCAGGTGTGGGGCTCTGGCCTCAGAAGCAGTGTGGAGGACGTGCTCAGGCCCACGTGGCTCGGGACAGGTGCCTTCCCTCCACATCAGGGCCGCAGCGTCCTCCTGACAGGAAGAGACTCTAGTGTCACTGGTCTGAGCCGAGGTGCTTGCCTCAGTTTGCTCTGTGTGGGGGTTTTTACCCTTTGAGGAAAGAATGATTTTTTTAGTGTAGCTAAGCCATGCACGTCCCAGGAAGGTATAGACACCAGAAGTTTAGCTCAATCCATGTGCTGCAGCCCCAGTCTGGTGGGGTCGCAGGGGCTTCCTCTCCAGAGAGAGTGGCAGAGAGGTGGTGTGATGTCCTGACCATCACACAGTTGGGGCCCTGGGCCAGCTTGCAGTTGGGTGTTATTGAAAGGTCCATCCTGGAGAAGTGTGTCCAGGCATGTGGTCCTGACCTGGAAGCCCCCAGGACAGAGGGTACCTCTTCTGGAGGCTCCTTGTCTGTGTTCCCTGGAGCCCCCCAGCCCTAGCCCTTGCCACTCAGGGGCTTCCCACCCTGTGCTGAGGGCTTCAGTGGGACCAGAGGCTGAGGGGGAAGTCTCGGGGTCTTGTCCTCAGCCACAACTTACGGTTGTGGGGGAGGGGGTGCACCCGGCTGCTGGGCAGGCAGGGGTGTCCTCCACCGTCCAGCCCAGGTGGGCCACCCAGTCTTCTTGAGTCCTGACCAGTGAGCCCCTATGTGGTGCTGGCTGGTGGGAACCACCTAGGTCAGCCAGCTCACTGGCCCACAGGTGGTCCCAGGGCTGTCACACCAGCCACCAGAGTGGTTTTTTAAAACACAGACGTGACTGTGTTCCTTACCTGCTTATTGAAAACCCACAAGCCTTGAGGAAAGTAGCTGCTCCTGTTCACTCTGTCACCGCCGGCCCAGCACACGCTTCCCTCCCATATGGCCTGGTTTGATGGTGGCTGTGCCCAGCAAACCTGACAAGGCTCTCAGACCCTAGCATCACCCAGCAGGAAACCTCTGGGCCATTGTCTGCGGCTCCTCTGTCGGCAGGGCTGAGCCCCTTGGGATTCCCTCTAGGGACCGCGGCTGAGCAGGAAAAGAACATAATGACAGCAGGGGCTGGGCCTGGTGGTGGGGGCCCCACCTGACCACTGTCTCCGGCCCCTGCAGCTCGCTGCCGCAGGTGAAGGCCCGGAGCAGCTCCCCCTCAGAGACGAGGCCGCTGGAGAAGCAGGACGGGGAGCTTGGGGAGCCCGACCCTGAGCAGAGGAGGAGCCGTGCACGTGAGCGCAGGCGCGAGGGCCGCTCCAAGACCTTCGACTGGGCCGAGTTCCGCCCTATCCAGCAGGCCTTGGCCCAGGAGAGGGCCGGTGGCCCTCGGGCCGAGGTGGAGCCCGGGGAGCTGGAGCGGGAGCGCGCACGTCGGCGGGAGGAGCGGCGCAAGCGCTTTGGGACGCCTGACGTGGAGGGGCCCAGTGCAGACGATGTGGCCCTGCGCATGGAGGTTGACCGGGGCATGGGGCCGCCCACAGCTGCGGAGCTCAGGACCCAAAATGTGCATGTGGAGATCGAGCAGCGCTGGCATCAGGTGGAGACCACCCCCCTCCGGGAGGAGAAGCAGGTGCCCATTGCCCCCCTGCACCTGTCCTCTGAAGACGGCAGCGACCGACTCTCCACGCCCGAGCTGACCTCGCTGCTGGAGAAGGAGGTAGCGGCCAGGACGGGTGGGCAGGCTGGCTGACTCCATGCAGCCCCCTTCCTTGGCCCCCTCTGTGCCCAACAGTGTAGGAGCCATGGGCCTAGGCCCAAGGGCTTGTAGATCCCTCAGCAAACCAGGCACACAGACAGGTCCCAGATAAGTACTGGGGGGAGGGCTGGGTCAGGGGGAGGTGCACACCAGGCTTTTTCATAGACAAGAGGGGTGGGTACTGCCATTGAGAGCCAGCGGTGCCAGAGGTGGGGTGTGTGTTTCACCTGCCTTGTTTCTGGGGCACACTGGCGGAGAGGACAGTGAACAGGCAGGCTCCTGTGTGGGCACAGCAGCCTTGCACCCTGGGTAAGCCCGGAGGGGTGTGCATGGCCGGCCTGCCTGCTGATTCCGATGTGCTCTTTACTTTGGGGTCTGATGAAACCATAGGCTGGGCCCTTGGCCTGCCTTCACTTCTCGTCTTATTTTGTTAGATTCATGAGGCTGGTATTTACCACTAGCATCAACATTTTTCTATGACTGTTAATACAATAATAGAGGCAAAACACAGTAAATTAACAGTCCAAAATCAGATTGCTCTAAACAGCTGGACTGCAGGTCAGCAGGCCACACACACTAGACTCTGAGACTGTTTCAGACAGCAGGGTTTGATACGAAGGTCCTTGTGCCAGTCAGCACAGCCTGCAGCTGGAAGGGGCAGGAGGTGATGGCTGGACTCACAGCTGCTAGGAACCACAGTGAGGGGCCGCTTGCTTCTTGAGGACCCATCCTCACCAACGTGATTTTATACAAAATCCATCGTGTCCAGCTGGTCGAAGGGGGTTCTGTAGGAGCTGAGGTAGAGCCTTGGACAAGGCCTGCCTGGAGCAGCACAGGCCTTTTTGGTCATGCTGAGGACACCCAAAGGACCCACTGGGCAGTCTTCCCTCAGACACAGGCATGGAGTCCTTGTTCCTGTAGGGCCTGGCCTGGTGCAGCCCCCAGCAGCTGGAAGCTAGTGGCGCCCGTGCTGACTCACAGCCTGAGCTGAGCCGTTGGTGCAGTGTAGACCTGACAAGCGCGCCTGCCGGCGAGCTCCACCACGCTGGACCAGGAGGACCGCAAGGGCCATGCCGCGCTGCTCCTGACCGCTGCTGCCGTCCCGGTTCACACGTGTGTCTTTTTGCCTGCAGTTGGAGCAGAGCCAGAAGGAAGCCTCAGACCTTCTGGAACAGAACCGACTGCTGCAGGACCAGCTGAGGGTGGCTCTGGGCCGGGAGCAGAGCGCCCGGGAGGGCTATGTGCTGCAGGTAGGGCTGAGGGGCTGCCACCCTCTGGGCACCCACGGGCTTCATGTGCAGGACCCAGGCAGGCTAGGAATGTGCAAAAACCA
Organism: Bos indicus; assembly: GCF_029378745.1. Lineage (NCBI taxonomy): Eukaryota > Metazoa > Chordata > Mammalia > Artiodactyla > Bovidae > Bos > Bos indicus. Next base: position 36,190,877 of record NC_091778.1, on the reverse strand, counting down.
GTGCCAGGCTCCAGGGTCCTCTGTAGCAGGAGCAGGTGCTCTGGACAGTGTGCTTCTGCTGCTCATGTAACATTGGGAGAATCTGATGAACCCTCTACAGCTAAGGCTTTTTTGTTTTTTAATAAGATAACTCTGTTGTCTTTCTTTTCAGCTCTCAAAGAGCCCAACATACATTTATTAATGAGTGTCACATGTTTGCAAGTCATTTCTAACTTCACAAGAACAGTGTTAGTCTCATTTTACAGAAGAAACTGAGGAACAGGCAAGTGCCTCCTTAGGATCAGCCTGTGGCAGAGCTAGGACTGGTCCCCTCCCCCGACCGTGTCTGTGCCCCACCCACAGGGCAGCCTGGGACTGTCTACTCGCCTGGCAGCCCCACTTCTTACTCTCTGCCGAGCCTGAGGTTTGAGGGGGAAACATGGCTGCCCAGTCCCGAGCCAAGAGTCCAGACCCATCGTCTCCCGCAGGTGTCTCTGTGTCAGAGTGCCAGTCACCAGGTGGTCTCAGGGAGCCGCAGGTGTCTCACCAGGCAGGAGGGCATCTGGGCAGGGCAGGCTGGTGTGAGCTGCGAGTCCTGCAGTGCTCCAGGCCCTACTCCAGTTCTGGGGTACAGCACTCCGCTGCCCCCTTAGCAAATATGTGGTGGTGAGAGGTAACAGACAGATGAGCTCCAGGAAGAGCAAAGCAGGATGGTGGGACTGAGAACGTGAGTCTCGTCATCCAAGGCTGAGGGCGCCAGGTCCTGCACCCCGTCCCCCAGCACCAGGTTCCTTGTCTGTGTAGACCAAGACACGGTCCCAGAGGGCCCCCCAACTCTCCAGGCCCGAGTCGCTGTGGTACGTCTCTGCATTTGCAGACTGCAGCACTATGGTTTCCTTGGTCCGGTGGACCTTCGGGGCAGTCTGTCCTCCTGCCCCCTCTGCAACACCCTCTGGTGGACATTTTTTCTGCTTTGCTTTTTCCCGGCTTTGGCCTCAGCCCGAGGTGCCCCATGTGCCCTGGGCCCTCCTCCCAGCCTTCAGCCATGGTTGTTGCCATGCCCAGTTCAGACCCTGAGGCCCTGGGACCTGGTATGGGGGCACCCCTCTTTCCTGCGCATGTCACTCCAGGACTTTCTGGGACATCTGTGCAGAGACCCTGCAGGTTTGGGGAGCACCTTTTAAAACCCCGGTTGGGCTGCTTGCCGACATCAGGCCGAGAAGATACTGGCAGCAGATTTTGCACATTGCTAACCTCAGAACCCACCTGTGTCTGACCCCAGGCCAGACATGTTAATACTTCCCTGCCAGGTCAGAGGGCGGTTATTCTTAACCTCCTCTGCTTTCACTGTGCTTATGATCTCAAGTCTGGGTGAGCGAGGAGGGCCTCTAGGGTTACGGGTGAGGACGGTAATGGTGGCGGGTGGGCGCCGTGCTGCCAGCCGGGAGGAGGAGCTGGCACGTGTGGCTGTGGACTGTCTCTTAACTTACATAACTGAGTGTCACACCTGTGGCTTCCCCGCCAGCATACCTCGAGGGAGCCATGGGCAGGCCAGTTCTCAGGCTGAGCTGTTCTCACTCCCTTCGTGTTCTTGTTTTTCCCTCCGTTAATTAGTTCTGTGTATTTTGCATGCCTTTCAGTTTGAGGAGTTTCGTTTCAATTGTTTTATTTTCTGCACGCTTCACTTTGTTATTTTGAACTCCACAAAGGTTTGTTTGTTTTGTTAACTCTCACGTTTTTCTCCATGGTTTCCGTTCCCCCTCGTTTTGTCTTCTTGCAGGTAGAGGTTAGTTCTTCCTGTCACTGTGGAGGACGGGCGCCACCTCCCACACGAGTGTCTCGGATGTCACCTCACTGACGTCCACCAGCGGTGCCGCCCTTCCTTCTCCTGTCCCAGAAGGAAGGGGCAACGTGTCGGGTGCTGCGCTCTTGTGGGGTTTGTGGTCTAGAGCCATGTGCCTTTTGTTTTGCGAAACAAATGATGCTCTGCTCTGCTCCTGCCCCCGCCTCCTGCCAGAGTCTCTCGTCCCGCAGTCTTCGTTTGCTTACCACTCTGCTCCATTATTCAGTTTTGTTTGGTTTATTTCTCCTAGAAGCTGTGCAGTTAGAGCTGTTTTGATGTTACTGTTCATGTTTTCTGTTTATCTGGAAACAGCTGCTTACCAAAAAATTGAGATGATTTGTTAGTTTTTTTTAAATGGGGAAAAAAAAATTGTGCAAAGGATAAAAGACAGACCCACAAAGGAGCCTTTCTGTGGTTGACCCTGGCCAGAGGTGTGACACTCAGAACTGGGAGGCCGAGTGTTACTAACACGTGTTTCATCGGTTTTTTTAAGACCGAAGTGGCCACCTCCCCGTCCGGCACCTGGCAGAGGCTCCACAGAGTCAACCAGGATCTGCACGGCGAGCTGGAGGCCCAGTGCCAGCGCCAGGAGCTCATCACACGGCAGATTCAGGCCCTGAAGCGCAGCTACGGGGAGGCCAAGGATGCGATCCGGCATCACGAGGCCGAGATCCGGAGCCTCCAGGTGCGGCTGGGCAACGCTGCCGCCGAGCTTGCCATCAAGGAGCAGGCGCTGGCCAAGCTCCAGGGCGAGCTGAAGCTGGAGAAGGACAAGGTGCGAGAGCAGCTGGAGGAGTGGCAGCAGAGCGAGGCCGCGCTCAGCGCCCAGCTGCGCACCAGCGAGCGAAAGCTCCAGAGCGCAGAGGCCCTGCTGCTGGGGAGGACTCAGGAGCTGCGGGACCTGGAACGGCAGCAGGCGCTGCAGCGGGACCGGCACAAGGAGGTACAGCAGTTGCAGGAGCGCATCACCGACCTCAGCCAGCAGCTGGGTGCCAGCGAGCGGGCCCAGAGGCTGATGGAGGAGAAACTGCAGAGGAACTATGAGCTGCTGCTGGGGAGCTGCGAGCGGGAGAAGCAGGAGCTACTGCGGAGCCTGGCGGAAGCAGAGGACAGGGCCCGCGCCTTCGAGGGGCGGCTGCAGGAGCACGAGCACCGGGTGGAGGCGCTGCAGGAGGAGAAGCTGAGCCCCGGGTCCGAGGGCAGCGAGGCAGTGCAGCGGCTGGAGGAGCAGCTGGAGATGAAGGAGGCCAGCATCCAGAAGCTGGCCGAGCATGTGCAGAGCCTGCGCGATGAGCGCGACCTGACGCAACAGCGCTTCCAAGAGCTGCTGGGCCGTGTCACCCTGTCCGATGGGGATGTAGCTGCACTGCAGGAGAAGCTGAGGGGAAGGGAGGCTGACTACCAGAGCCTGGAGCACTCCTTCAGGAGAGTGGCCGGCCAGCTCCAGGGCGCACACACGAGGCTCCAAGAGAAGGAGGAGGAGCTGCGGCGCCTGCAGGACGCACACGAGAAGGCGCTGGAGAGGGAGGGGCGGGGCCTGCAGCAGGCTGTGCTGGGGCCGTCCACCCTGGGGAGCAGCCTAGATGAGGCAGACGGGAAACTCCAGGCAGAGGGAGAGATCGAACAGCGAGTGGCCACAGAGTCTTTGGAGGATGTTGAGGACAGCCTTGCTCGTGTGGGCCTGCAGTGCCAGACTGCTGTCATGCCTCCGGGCCTGCCCTGCTCGGGGCTGGAGGACGTGGCCCCAGGGGAGGAGGAGCTGGGGGACAGCAGCCCCAGCAGAGACGAGAACACAGTGCCCCTGAGGTCGGAAGTGTCCTCAAAACCTGACCAGGGAGCACCTGGCATTAAAAGGCAAAGAATCCGATTCTCCACGATCCAGTGTCAGAAGTACACCCACCCTGACGGGTGCGAGAAGACCGGAGCCAGCAGTGTGTCCTCAGACACCAGTCAGGAGCGCTCACCCTCGGAGGAAAGTATGTCATCGGAGGCTACCCCCAGCTCACTCCCCATGCCCAGTGACCCGGACGCTTACCTGTCCATCATCCACTCCCTGGAGACCAAGCTCTACGTCACCGAGGAGAAGCTCAAAGGCGTGACAGCAAGGCTGGAGAGCCAGCAGGGCCAGAGCCAGGAAGCGCTGCTTGTGCTACACCAGCAATGGGCTAGCACCGAGGCGCGGCTCTGCGAGCAGCTCCGAGCCAGCCTGCTCCAGGTCACCGCGCTGGCCGCCCAGCTGGAGCAGGAGAGACAGGCCAGGGCGGAGGCGGTCGAGAGCCATGTCGGGGAGCTCAGCGACTTCCAGGTGAAGAACAGCCAGGCCCTGGCTTGCCTGGAGAGCTGTCGAGAACAGCTGCGGTCCCTGCCAGGGGACGCAGGAGCGGGGTCCTTGGCTGGTCTGGAGAGCCTGCTCGTGGGTGCTGTCCAGGCCCTGCGTCCCCAGCCAGCTTCCACGGGGGAAACAGGCTTCTCGGAGGAGGAGAAGGCTCCATCCCAGCAGTTGCCACACATGCTGACACTGAGCGAGCAGGAGCAGCTGCAGCTTCTCTCTGAGCAGATAGCTCTGGAAGCCGCCCTCATAGACCAGATTGCAGACTCGCTACGGAACACAACGTCGGACGTGTCGCAAGTCTTCCTGGAGATCTCTCAGTCAGATCGGTGGCGGCTAGAGTCTGAAAGTGCTGTGGTCTGTCCGGGGGCCCCAGCAGATGCCTGGGCCAAGAAGGTGCTGGTGGATGGAGAGTTCTGGAGCCAGGTCGAGTCCCTGAGCCGGCACCTGGGCGGAGAGGCAGCCAGCGCCTTGGGAGGCAGGCAGCCGTGTGCCCGGCCAGCCCCAGCCCCTGCCCTGGCGGATGCCACATGGGTCAGGGCTGAGCTCAGTCTCGCCGCGTGCTCGATGAGGGAGTCCTTACACCGCAGGCTCCGGAGCGTCCAGGAGACCCTCCAGGGGACACAGGCGGCCCTGCAGCAGCACAAGTGCATGCTGCAGGAGGTCCTCGGGGCCTACCGGACCCCTGCCTTTGAGAGGGTGATGCAGCAGGTCTCGGAAGCCCTGCAGCTTCCACTGGGCACCAGAGACGGTGACCAGGTGTCCTGGGCCGGGCACCCGCCGGTAGAAGCACCAAGTCATCAGGGCCCAGCCGACTCCCTGGCTTGTCCCTTGTCCAGCCAGAGTTCTGGAGTCTTAGCTGCTATTCAGGAGGAGCTTGCCCTGCAGCTTAAAGATAAGGCCAGTCTCCTGGGGGAGATTTCTGCCTCCCTAACCTCGCTTCCCTCTGTGGAGGCACTTGGGGACTGTCGGAAGCTCCTGCAGGCATCCCAGCATCTCTCGCGCCGTGCTTGTCTGGGAGGCCTTGGCCAGTATTCTTCTTTATTAGTTCAGGATGCAGTTCTTCAGGCTCAGGTGTGTTATGCAGCCTGCAGGATCCGGCTTGAGTATGAGAATGAGCTCCGGGGCTACAAAGAGTCCTGGCTGGGCCAGGGGGCCCCCTACCAGGGGCATGAGCAGGCCTTGGGGGCCCTGCAGGGGGAGTCCGAGCTTCTCCGCAAGCAGAAGGGCGAGTACTTGGACGAGATCGCCTTCACCCAAAGGGAGAATGTGGAGCTCCAGACCAAGGTCACCCAGCTGGACCAGCAGCAGAGGCATCTGGAGTTGGTGCATGGCGAGCACTGCGCGAGCCTGGCTGCCCCACCAGAGCAGTCCAAGGAGGAGGTGGTCCCAGTGGAGGGCCTGCTGCGGGCCGCATGTGGCGGGGTCTGGGGCCAGCCTGAAGCTGGGGCCAGGGCTGAGCAGGACCTGGGGGGGCGGCCTGTGGAGCAGGTGCAGGCCCTGGAGGCCAGGTTCCAGCTCAAGGTCCGGGAGCTCCAGACCATCCATGAGGAGGAGCTGCGGGCCCTGCAGGAGCACTACTCGCAGACCTTGCGGTGCCTGCAGGAGACTCTTTGCCACTACCAGAGCCACCCCCCTTGCGGCTCACTGGCCGAGGGCGAGGGCGAGGCCGAGTCCGTGGCGCGGCTGAGGGAGCGCGTCCGGGAGCTGGAGGCACAAGTGGACGTCCTGCGGGAGGAGCTGGAGCATCAGGACCCGGCGGGCGGTGTAGCCTCCCTGCAGGAGGAGCGCCAGAGGGACTTGGAGAGCCTCAAGGTCTCAGCGCGGAGTGGTCGGGGTGCAGCTGGGACAGGGTTCTCAGCTCCAAAGGCGCTGTTCCCCCTCGACCGCCTGTGGGCGTAGGGGGTCGCAGCAGAGCCCAGTGGGGGCCCCCCTCACCTCCAGGCCATGCAGACCTAGACTTGGCAAGGTTCCTCTCCTTCTAACTGTCCTGGGAGCGGAAAGCCGGGCTTGTCAAAGGACAGGGGTGTTTGCCACACAGTGTCAAGGGCCACTTCCCACCTCCACCCTCCCCAGGGGCCGCATCCAGTGGGGAGCCTTGTCTGGAATGGTGGTTCTCTCAAGGAGATGCAGCCTTCTTTTCTCCACAAGGTTAACACATCCATCCTGTTTCACACCCCCATTGGTGGGCAGGACGCCATGGCCCTGGCCTGTCCAGGTGACGTTCCCGGCCCTGGAGCATTCAGCTGTGTGGAGCTGCCTGGGCTTTGGGCTGCCTGCTCTTGGGCTTCTTACCACACGAATGCAGTAAACGCCAGGTTCCTCACATGTTCCCCTTCCTCTAGCCGGCACCACGTCCAGTGCTGAGGTGGCTCTGTGCTGCTGTGATAAGCACTTGGGCATTAGCAGGCACTTTGGCACCTGCCAGGCTGTTTGCACTGCCTTTTCCCAACTCAGTCCAAACCTTTTGAAAGCCATTCTGAATCCCAGGAGGTTTCAAGGTTTGATGGAAAGTGCTGCACGGTCCCGTGCGGTCAGGGCACACCAGCCTGGGTTTGAAAGTAACATCCCAGCTGCTTCCCCTGACACTCAGGGTCTGCGCAGTCAGCCTGAAGTCAGGAGGGAAGAAGCCCCTGTGCTGATGTGGGTGCATGCTGGGCCCCTGAGGGGATGTAGGCCAGGCTGAGGATTTGGGTAGCATTCTCTGTCCTGAGTCTGTTCTCGTTGGGTCCTCTGAGACATAGAAATTACAACCAAACTGCTTTCCTGGGTGCCGGGCTGACAGCAGTCACTTGAGGGAGACTGGAGTCTCTCCTGATAGCTGCAAGCTGGTGCCTTTTCTGGCACCTCTGCACAGTAGTCATTGAGGAACCGATTGACCCCAGGGTTCACTGTCTAAAAAGTTAGAATTGTGTTTACAGATTAACATATGCTCTCCAAGGAAGTACCTGAGTGTTTCTGTAAGAAGAGTTCTGACTCTTATCTTGAAATACTCTAAAACATTCCCATCAAACTATGACTTAGACCCTCCCCCGTGTGTTGACCGAGAGGCCATGCTGAACCAAAGCATGTGGGAGGGCAGCTCTGGGAGTCTCCAGGTGTCCAGGGGTGTGAGAGCTGCAAAGAGGAGACAGGGGCTCCATCTGGAAGCCACTGTGAGGAGGAATGCCCAGTGAGTGGTGGACAGCAGGTCTGTCTGCTCCTGTGGGAGTCAGACAGGTGCCCAGACACAGACTGGGTTCCTGGTATCCTTCCTGAATCCGGGCACAAGAAGATCCCCCAGATTTACATCAGAGGTGACGTGGCCACATTCTCGCAGCTCTGAAAGAGAACCGAGCAGCATGGTTCCTGCGCCTTACTTAGCAAAGCCCTCTCTTTTAGAGAGGTCCCAATGTGCCTCCATCCACAAAAGAGCTGCACAGACCAGCCCTGACGGCCACAGGCACACTCACCCATCCCGTGCAGGAGACTAACCTGATACGCCAGGCCTGGGGGATACAGAGTGGGTGTGTGGGGTAGTCGGACCACTTCTTAGCTCCCCAAGCCCACATCCAGGTCATAAACCAAGCCAGGCTGGAGCAAGGCTCAGACCAGGCCGGTGAGCGGTTCCTCCGTGACCTCGATGCGATGAGCAGAGGCGCCTGGTGATTAGCACCCCTCTTTGTACTCCTTCACAAGGAAAAGGAAATGTCCCACACCCTAATCTGATTCTTTCAGCGCATGCCTGAGAAGTTCAGTGACCATCTCAGAGTGGCCAGCTGGGCAGTGGCAGGGCTGGGCCCCCAGCTCCATGTTCTGGGTCACTGTCATTCACAGGGTCTCTCATCTCCTGAGAGCTGACCAAGACTCATCTCTGTTCACAACTGTGCCCAACGCCCGGGGTATGGCGGTTCTGAGCACGTCAGTGGTTAACTCAGACCAGGCATGCCAGCCTCTGCCCATGCTCTCTGTCGTCGTCCTGTCAGGCCTACCTGCCAGTCACTCCATAAAGGGCCTGGCTGGGCCGTTTTTAATTCCACGGCAGCCTCCTCCTGCCCACAGTACCAGCTCTTTGCAGAGAAATGGAACTCAACCACAGGAATCAGGCAGGACTCACCGGGTGAACACCCTTTTCTAACTGGGAGTGAGTTGGTGCCGGGCTCTGCTCCAGAGAGCAGCTTCCCGCCCGGGGGCCAGGCAGGGTGGGGCTGTGGTCCTCTCGGTCACAGTTTGCTCAGGGAGCTGAAGGGAAGTGGGTAAAGCCCCTTGTGCACCTTTCAGGCCACGTGCGAGCGGGGGTTTGCAGCCATGGAAGAGACGCACCAGAAGAAGATCGAGGACCTGCAGAGGCAGCACCAGCGGGAGCTGGAGAAACTGCGGGAGGAGAAGGACCGCCTCCTGGCTGAGGAGACCGCAGCCACCATCTCAGGTGGGAGTCACTCTCCCCAAGCTGGGCACCAGCTCTAACACTTCTCCAGGGGGACGGCTGGCTTAAGGAGCCCTTCGGGAGCTCATCAGCCCCGAGCCAGTCACATCTGTGCACCGGAGGGGCTGTCTTCGTCTTGTCAGCCTCTGCTGGTGCTTCTCTGATAGCAGACACTTCTGCAGGGCCTTGGTCCATCAGAGCCTGGAGAGTCAGCACCAAGCACTGGGTCTCGGCGGGCGCTCCCTCCTTTGTGTTCCACAACAGCTTTGGGTCTTAGCACCGAGAGAGAAGACAGGCCAACCCGAAAGTCTGCTTGTTCTATATTGGACATTTACGGAATCAGTTTTTTTTTTTTATTTAATATTAAAACCAAACCCCACCTGATCCCTTTTGTCGGGGAGTTCCCGGGGAATCTTCCTGGCCCAACTGCCAACAGGCCAAGCCTCAGCAGTGCGGGATATCCCCTTCCTGTTGGTCTCGCCCCAAGCTGCTCAGTACTAAGGGCCACATCCTGTCCACAGCTATCGAAGCCATGAAGAACGCCCACCGCGAGGAGATGGAGCGGGAGCTGGAGAAGAGCCAGCGGTCCCAGATCAGCAGCGTCAACGCAGACGTTGAGGCCCTGCGGCGACAGTACCTGTGAGTTGGGCCAGCTGGCTGGGCGGGCTGTGCCTTCCGCCTGTCTCTGTACAAGCCTCTGAGACGTGGGTCCCGGCAGCGCGGGTGGAGGCCCAAGGCACTGAGCCCACTCGGAGCCTCCTGTTCAAGGCGCCCCACGCCACCCTGGCTGGCCCAGCACTGCTCTCACGGCCCAAGTGGTCCCATTACTGAGCTGAACAGAAGCCAATCAGTAAAACAGAGAGAGTAAGATGCAGCAGAAGAGGTCTTACACAGTCATATCTTAAGGACCCACCTGGGAGAGCCCTGGATCCCTTCTCTCCGTCAGCTGCCGCTGCTTCAAAAGCTGGGGGGTGGGAGTGCAGATGCGGCCACAACCCCCACGTCTTCAAACAGCACTCACTGCAGTGCTGTCTGCCGAGGCAGCAGGGGGAGGCGTGTCCACCCCACAGCTGCTGTTGAGCTCTGCCGTCAGGGGAACCAGCACCCCTGGGAGCTTTCCCCTCGGCCACCGCAGGCCATGCAGAGCCGCCTTCAGGGGGGCCGCATTCACGGCAGAGGTGGGTGGGCGGCGGCAGCAGCTCACCTCAGCTGGAGGGGGTCTGTAGCCTCTTGGCCTTGGTTTTCCACATCTGCGTAGAGCTGGTGTAGGCTGTCAGCCAGGGCCAGAAATGGCCCAGTTCTGACCTCTGCACCTCTGAAAGAGCGCGTTTTGGGTGTGAGGGTGAGGCTCTCCCAACCCCGAACCCCAGGAGAGTTCAGACTACTGCGGGATGGACGGAGCCACTAGGCTGGGCACACACCTGCAGCTGTGACGGGGCACGGGGCTCTCGTGGCTGCCTGGCCTGGTGGTGTCCCATTGTCCCTTGAGTTCGTGAAGGGGATACTGGGCCCAGGGCGTGGCCAGAGGAGTGAGCGGTGCCCTCTCCCCAGGGAGGAGCTGCAGTCCGTGCAGCGTGAGCTGGAGGTCCTCTCAGAGCAGTACTCGCAGAAGTGCCTGGAGAACGCCCACCTGGCCCAGGCTCTGGAGGCCGAGCGACAGGCCCTACGGCAGTGCCAGCGTGAGAACCAGGAGCTCAATGCCCACAACCAGGTGAGCCTCACGGGGCCCTGCTCTGCAGGCACCACCCGATGTCCGGCTTCACCAGGGTGTGGGCAGAAGTCACCGCTGCTGCTGGCTGCTAGCCTAGGGCTCTGTTTCTCGTCACTGTGTGGTTGGGGCCCAGGGCTTCATCCCCAAGGCTGGGACTGTGTTTAAACACCTCCCAGTCAAGACCATACAGTGCTCACATGGGATTTTGTCAGATTATTCTCTTAAAACATGCCTGCTGCTTAGAAAACTGGGGCACACTTAAAATATTTGCTGATGGAACAGCTCCAGGTAGGTCTAGTCTGAAGACAGCTGCTCTGTGTGCACTGGACCACTCATCCTCCCAAGGCACCGAGCAGACAGGCCTGTCAGCCTGGCCCCCGGCTCGAGACCCTGGGGCCCGCAGCTGTTCGCCTGGTCACTGCAGTCGCCCAAGGTGACCACCTGTCAGCTGGAGAGAAGGAACACGAAGTGAGGGCTGAGGGCAGCGAAAGGCCCCAATCCTGCAGAGACAGGGACACGGAGCTGCTCAGCGCCGGCTGCGGTGACGGGGCTGGGAGCGCAGCTCCTGCCGGGGCTGTGGAAACCTCTGGCCCGTGCACACGGCTTCCGCACAGGTGTCACAGCTCACGCGCTCGCTCCGACGCCCGGCTGCGCCGTGACCGCAGCCCTAGGCCGCTCTCAGAGCAGCCTGTGGTTGTGTCGCTGTCTCCAGGAGCTGAACAACCGCCTGGCTGCAGAAATCTCACGGCTACGGACACTGCTGACTGGGGACGCCGGTGGCGAGGCCGCTGGTTCGCCCCTCACACAGGGCAAGGACGCCTACGAGTTAGAGGTATGGCTCGGAGCCAGGCCCTTCACCAGCTTGCGGCACACGAGTCGCACGTGGGACCAGGGGTGGCCCCAGCTTACGGGAAAACCCAAGTCACGCCAGGACACAGAGAACAGTTAGCCGCCAGACAGCATGGGACCTCTCGAGGCCCCAGGGACCTTTACATTTAACCCACCCTCACTCCCTTGCCCCTCTCCCTGGTTTCCACCACATCACAAGTGCTGACCTCCAAAACGGAACACTGAGCAGCTGCGTGACACTGCAGCTCCCTCATTTCTCTCTCTAGGTCTTGTTAAGGGTCAAGGAATCAGAAATTCAGTACCTGAAACAGGAGATCAGCTCCCTCAAGGACGAGTTACAGACAGCTTTGCGGGTAATGCACGTCCCATGAGGGCCTGGAGGGTGGGGCCACGTGGGTCGAGATCACACACACAGGCTCAAGTGCGTTCACTGTCAGGAGTATTCTGGATGCTGGCCCTCGGGCGGGGCAGCGGACATGAGGGAGGGCAGTCCTGCCCCCGCCTGGCGGGGCCCAGGGCCCCAGCACACGGCCATTTCCTGCGGGTGCTCCTGGAGGCGGACTCACTTGGGGTGGCCAAGACCGGGGTTTCCAGCCTGAAGCACAGAGGTGCTCTCAGGGTCAAGGCAGCACCAGCCTGCCCAGAGCCGGGGCCCTGCCATGCCTGTTGTACTTTGTGTCTGGTTTCTGCCTCCGCAAGGTGTGGTCAACCTGCTTCCTCTGCTTCTGGAGGCATCCCTAGTCCAGCCTGTCTGTAACCACTCTCTGCTGTCCTTTTGTCCCCAAGGATAAGAAGTACGCCAGTGACAAGTACAAAGACATCTACACAGAGCTCAGCATCGTGAGGGCGAAGGCCGACTGCGACGTCAGCAGGTTGAAGGAGCAGCTGAAAGCCGCCACGGAAGCACTGGGTGAGAAGTCCCCAGAGAACCCACCTGTGTCCGGATATGGTGAGTCCTGCAGCTCTGGATTCTCTCTCTCGAAATTGGGTGGTCGGGCTGCTGGCCCTTGATCCAGCAGAGGAGCCCTCTCTGTGTCAGACTCTCTCCCTGGCTGCATGGGCAGGGCGTGGCGGGTGCCAGCTCACAAGGGACAGTCACTCTTCAGTACACATGTTCACGACAGCAGGCCATGTTTCTCGTTTTCCTGACGGACTCCCAAAGCAGGCAGGCCACAGGCAGCAAAGTTCAGCTCAGGTGTAACACCAGCTGCTTCAGAGGAGTCTGGGGGCCAGAGGACTTGGGTTACCCAGAAGCGCACGCATCCTGTGACCTGGCACTTCACACAGGAGCACAGAGCTGGCTCAGCTTCCACAGTCGCGGGGCTGGCCCACTAGTCACCACGCAGCTCTTCACAGGAGACGGGGAGCGAGCCTTCAGTACAGAAAGCTAGAGCCCGGGATCTTGGGAGGGCAGGCAGCAGGGGCCCAGCAGCAGCGGGGCCGCAGCCAGCCTGGGGCCGCAGTCATCCTCCATGCCTCCCTGTGCCTTGTTCTGAGGATCTTATGACTTACGGTTATGGGCTTGGCGTTCCCCTGGTTTGTGATGGAGATGTCACGTGGGTGACGATGCTAAGCTGGGAAGCCCTCAGACTTGTGTGTTCTGGGGGTTTTACAAAACTAGCACCGTGTGCCCTCTTCATCTTCTCAGACATCATGAAGTCCAAGAGCAACCCCGATTTCCTGAAGACAGACAGGTCATGTGTCGGCCGGCAGCTCAGAGGCCTCAGGTCCAAGGTGAGTCTGGGGGTCTTCCCTGGGTGTGCAGAGCCCACCAGGGGCTGCACGGAGGGTCCCCAGGGTGCCTCAAGTCATGCACATCCCACTGGGTCGGTGCTGGGGCTTCAGGCCAAGTGCCCCTTGCACAGCAGCAGGACTGTTTCCTCGGTGACGGCAGGGCTCCCGGGGGCCGTCCTGCCATCTGGACCGCGCCTCGCACGTCTGCAGTTCACACTGACGCCGTCCACTCAATTTCCTCCACATGGGCCCCTGCCCCCTGCGCACCCCTCGGGAAGGTGGGCGGAGGGTGGGGTGCCCAGCTTGTTGCACTTAGGATTTACTGTGTGTGTGTCTTGTTTTTGCTCTTCCCCTGACAGTCCGTAATTGAGCAGGTCTCATGGGATAACTGAAACGACCCGCTTCCTGGCCCCCCTGTCGTGTAGGTAAACCTCCTCTCACGCCACTCGCCTGCTGCCCGCGAGGAGCGCTGCCTGCATGCACTGCTCACTCCTCCACAGGAGCTCGTTTTCCCGTCATTCTTGTTCCTCCTGCTCAGCAGCACAGACAGGATCCATGTGAAGTTTCTTAACTTCTTCCGGGAAGTTAACTGTAACCTCTTAACAGAGGGGTGCTCCCCCAGCCTGGTGGGCTGCCCAGAGCCACATCCTGGGGGGCACAGGCATTGTCAGCCCTTCATCCCGCGTGTTGAATGGTGTGTGCTTACGTTCTCTTGGGACACCTCTTCCCTCTGTCAGGAGGCAAACTTGACAAGAACCTCCCATCGCTGAAGTAGTTCCCACTCCCCACCCCCAGGATTGACAGGCCAAGGGGGCTGATGCCTCATGCCTGTAGCTTGGCAGATGCTCAGCAGAGCACGGGGACCACAGGCGCTAGGGGCTGAGCGTTTTCCAGCCCGGAGGACCCAGGCACCTCAGAGGACAGGAGGCAGGGCTGAGCACTGGCTGCCTGACTCCCAACACTGTGCCTGTTCACTCCTGGCTCCCACAGGGCTGGGTGTCCAGGGCCCGAGTCACTCCTGAGTGGGTTCACCAGCTCAGCTGAGCTGAGCTTGTTGATGCCCCGGTGAGGAAGCTGAGGGCAGCGGGGATGCTGATGGGGCCTCGGGGCCAGACAGCAGGTGCCAGCTTGCCAGGCTGCAGGGGCCGCCTCGGGAGGAGCTGAGCCCAGCGGTCTGTCCTCAGCCCACTCTGTTCCTTATAGTCCTGAGCCGCTTCCCACCAGATGTGGTTCATGGTCAGAATCTTAGTTGGGGCTTTTTTTTTAAAATGTGGAAGCAGTTCTGTTCAGCAAACCCAGGCTGCTTCTTTGGTTTCTGGTTTTCTTATTGACGAGTCTTACTTCCTTGTCTGAGGCTGGCCTGTCTTTGCTACAGGTTCACCGTGGGTGCTGTGGGCCTTCTGCCGGTGCCTGTAAACAACAGGCCCCTCAGGGAAGCCTTGATCCAGTGAGCCCGCCTCCTCAGGTGGACTACATGCCAGGGGAAATAAAGTACTTTGCAGGACTTGCCCAGCAATCCAGTGGTTAGGACTTGGCACTCTCAGTGCCAGGACTCAGGTTCAGTCCCTGGTCGGGAACTAAGATCCTAAAAGTAGTACAGCAAGAAAAGGAGTTTGGGCTCTGGACAAAGGGCCAGATCTCTGTTCACAAGGCCTCTGCAGAGGTGTGCTGGGAAGGCCTTGCTCGCTGGTGAAGGCAACGGCAGGAAGCGAGGGCAGGTCTGTCTGGGGCTCTCGGCAAGGCTGGACCAAGTGAGTTGGGGGAAGCTCAGGGACAGGGTTCCCTAGAGTCACGTTGGAGTAGGTTTGGCTTGGCAAGTTTTCGACATAAGAACAGGGTTCTTGCTGGCCCAGGGACAAGCTGGGCCCTTGCTGTCTTCCTCAGGGACACCACTGGCCATGGCACTGGGCCTATGACGTGCTGTCAACAGCCAGCCAGCCAGCCACACAGGTCCCGTGTGGCCCTCTGTCCTGATGTGTTTGTAACACCCCCACCCCCGGCGGGGAGACAGGAATTAAGTCACCCAGAAGCTAACCGTGTCCCTGGGGCTTTCTGAACCAGGGTCTGCTCTGTGAATGTCTGCCTTTCCTGTGGGCGCTCTCTGTACCTGCCTCCCTCAGGGACGGGAGGGCTTGGCCCCGCTGGGTCAGCAGCTCCTCGTCTTAAGAACAGCCGGGCTTCTCTGGGACTGAAAGCAGACGGGACATGTCCAGGCTCCTTGGGGGGAGCCCCGTCTGGGCGGCTGCACGTGGAGTCACAGAGGTGCTGGGTGGGCAGCAACTGGCCCCTCCCAGCCTGTGACCGGGCTCGGAGGCCTCTGTCCTCGGGTCTGGGTAGTTGGCGGTCTGCTGCCACTTAGGGAAAAGGAAGGTCCCAGCTAAAACTGTGTGGGTGGCAGGTGCCAGGGCCAGCCCCTGGGTGAAACTGGGTGCTGTGGCACTGACCTGAAGCAGGCATGCTTGGGAGCAGAGTCTCGAGAGCACGTGAGGCCCTCGTGCACATTAAAGCGCGTGTCAGTGAGACGTGGGCTTATCCCCTTCCTGACTCGGTGGCGGCAGAATTAAAAAACAGGCGAGCAGCACTGTCCTGGGTGTAGCTGGGGCCCCAGGGAAAGCGGACCCAGACCTGCCTCATGCTCAGGGAAGCCTGCACGTGCCACGAGGGTCTGCACGTCCTTCACCTTTACCAAGGTGCACACGCACACGGGCAGGCTTCCGTCCTGAAAGGCTCAGGAATGGCCTCCATGTCCCCAAGCCCCAAGAGAAACCAGCAGGGCCCGTGAGGCCCGGGAGCAGGGAGGCTGTCCATCCTGGAGCATGCTCGGGGCCTCCCGGGGCCAGATATGGGCACAGAAGGTGCCTCCTTGTTCTCCGCAGGGTCTTCTCTGCAGCGCCACTGGTCTCATCCTTGCTTGTTGACAGAGCCCTAAGCTCAGCATCGGTCTTGTTTCTGACTTTTTCTTTCTCGTCCAGTAACACCACTTCCTCGGGGGCCGTGACCCTCCTCGCACACCCACTAACCCCCTGGGGCCCCGCGCCGTGCCTCACCACCGGCCGCCTGCGCCATGCAGGGCTGAGGCCAACAGCCTGTCTGTTTCTCCACCAGAGTCTGAAGGAAGGCCTGACGGTGCAAGATCGCCTGAAGCTCTTTGAGTCCCGGGACCTGGAGCGCGACTAGTTGCCCCCGTGCAGCTTGGACACACCTCCTGGCCACAGCCCCCGTGCCACTCCTGTCCACCTCTTTTTTTATTGTCGTCCTTGTTCTTGGTGTCGTCTGCGTTGACTGTGGTTGGATGCATGAGAGACTGGCCTGTGGGTGGCTCGCTCCACTCCCTGTGGTCTTCATCCAAGCTTTCCCTGGTTTCTGCAACCTGCCCCGCCTTGCCCTGGCTCTCTGTCAGTATTACGGCCCAGCAGCCTGGGATAAGCTAGCTTTGTCTCACCCCACGTGCAGGTGGGGCAGGAGGGGCCACAAGGCTGTGCTGTGGGTCCCGTGCTGACAGCTCGTAGCCCAGGGAGGCCCTGGAAGCCCAGGGTGGGGCTGAGCCTGCACCTGCCCCGTGGGCTTGGGGCGAGGGCAGCAGCTCTTACACATCCACTGACACCGCTTAGAGCCGCACCCCAGACCGCCATGGTAAACCCTTCACAGCCTGGGAAATGCTGAAAGCAGCCACTCCTATTTTTGTCTGTTTTTTATTAAATCTTGCACAAAACCCGGCCCCTCTCATTCCTTCCTATGCTCATTCTCTCTTGGTCACCAGGAACCCTACTTTTTTCACATGAGGTGGACACTGCCCTGCAGCCTGGGTTCCAGACTGGACTCACAGTGACAGCACGTTTCCTCAGTGTCACTGCAGGAGGAAGCTCGCTCACCCCTCAACCTTTCTGGAAAGAAGCCCCCTCTTGCTTTGGGGAAGGTTGACCGGAGACCCTGTTATGTCAAGAAGGCAGAGAGGATGTTGGAGCTAGATGGAAACCAGCCGTTGGCACGTGTGCTCACTTGAGCTGAGGCCCAGGGCACCGGGGCACCCATGCTGGGCTGCACCCGCGCTTCTGTGTTCTCAGTGGCTGCCACCAGGCATCGTCCAGCACTCCATAGGAACTAATCCTGTGTGGACGGGAGCAGGGACACAGCCCCAGGGGGAGCCTGTGCGGCATCTGGTCGGCACTTGGGTGAGGGCCACAGTCTTGGGGTACGCAGGTACTTTGGGGGTGAAAACGTACATATCGTTGTGCAGTTTCTAGATGAACCATGAGGCCACGTGGGGTGTCCCTGAAGGCAGGGCAGAGGCCCGGGGGTGTAGAGCACGCAGCCCTGCCCACCTTCTTGCTGCGACAGCTCAGAGCACCCGGCTGCAGGGCCTTCCCTGTTCCTAATCCTGTGCTGGCCACTGTATCGCTGCTGTTGGTCCATGCTTGCAAAAGTTCCTTAACCCTGCTCATCAGACACCCCCTACACCAGCACGTCTCAGAGCCGCCTGTGTGGGTGACAGCGCCGAGGGTCGGGCGGGGGCGGGGGCGGGGGCGGGGGCGGGGCCCGGGCCCTCTGGGCACTGAGACTGTGCCACCGCTGCCTCCTTCCAGGGTGCAGGGTCTGCACGGAGCTGCTCTGTCTGCCTGTGGGCCACATGCTGCCACTCATCCGGGCAAAGGAGCTTCTAGCCCCGTGTCTCCATCAGTCAACCTGGGGTCTGACCTAGCACTCCACAGGGGCCCCCGCACCCAAGGTGGCAGGGCTTGCCTCTCTGGAGGCGGCCAGGAGCCACACTGCAGAAGCTTGGGCCACAGGGGCTCCCCAAACACCCACCCTCTGCCCCGGGCAGTGCTGGCCATCGACTTAAGGTGAGGGCTGTGCATGGCTGGAGGAAGCAGGCTGGACACGGGTCCCTGCTCTGCAGTGTCCTTGGCACACCCCCTACAGGCACCCCAGCTCTTTGACGGGGGTCAGCAGACCCCAGCTCGACGGGGGCCCGCCACGACTGCAGAGGAGGAAAGAGCACAAGTGCGGGGCAGCCTTGGAGGTGGTCTCTGTGCTGGCAGAGAAAGGGTGCCTGGGGGGCTGTGGACAGGGAGGCACGGGTGACCCCAAGCCCAGGGAGCTCCAGCCCTGACCCCACAGGGAGAGCGTCCCCATGTCCCCAAGGATAGGAGGAGACCACTGCGTCTACTCTTCCTATAAACATTCACTCCTTCCCTGGGGATCTGCAGGCACCTGCATCTGAGCCGCCACACCTGCCTAGGGGACAGCCGGACAGTGTGGTGTCACCTGACCGCTGTGTGCCTGCACACCTTCAGCACAAGTGCCAGGTTCGTGCCTCCTCCGGTCGTGCATTCCGCCAGCCACCGGCAGGGCTGAAAGCCAGCGTTCTGGTGACCATGCTGGCTGCAGTGCGACACTCGGGCTTGTGCCATTGGGCGTCAGAACCAGTGTGGCTTTGTGGGGGGAAGCGATGGCCATGCTGGGGAGACCGGTGGAGGCCGAGCTGAGGCTCAGCAGGTGGGAGGAAGAGAACGCAGGAAGGCCCAGCCCCCAGCCAGAGACGTGGAGCCTGTCACTCGCAGCATCCAGACCCACGAAGAGCGGGAGCAGCAGTTTGTATGAACGCGCACTTGTGATCCTCAGGGTCTGCCTGAGCGAGCCAAGGCCAACACCCACAGGGCCACTGTCCTGCGAAGGGACCGCCGCCACCTCGCTGCGCCCACCCAGCGGCCCCGAGCGCAGGGCGCCTGGGACACTCCTGCAGCGGGCCTGCCGTCCTCTGGCGGCGCGGGGCTGCCCTTCTGTCTTCACACGTCCACACTGTCGCCAGGCTCTACCCTCCACAGCCCGAGGGGAGGCCTTGAAACCACGCGTTTCGATACCCTGATAGAAGACGGGACGGAAACCCAGGAGGGAAGCGAACTCTCAGTCTCTCGAGAGCACCAAGTTCCTCTGTAAAGGGAAGGCCTGCCCTTCCCTGAGCACACGGTGGCCCGGACACACAGTGCCCGCCCCTCCAGGCCCCTCAGGCGGCTCCCTGCTCCTCTGTGTGCAGAAGTGGGACGTGCAGAGCAAGCGGTGTCCACAGGGCTCGGGGTCACTGCAATGGATTTCTGTGTGGGTGGGTTTTTTCCTTATACAAGCACCGCTTTTTAAGACAAGAAGAAACAGCTTGGGTACGACACAGTTCCAACCAACATGACAAGGAAACATTTTTACTGACTGACCTACCTTTTATAAAGCCTGAGTCATTTAATAGGTGGTTCTGTTTCTTCCTGAAAGGTCTCAGTAATACCTGTTCCTCGTTCTTGGAAAGTCACTCAAAGTCTTGAGGGAAAACCAAGACTGCACCCAAGAGGGTGCAGGAGCGCCTCTCTGCCCAGGCTGTGCACGGCAGGCCGCGCCGGCAGCCGCTGCCTCAGGGTCTGTCGGCACTGCGGCTGCGTGGAGGCCACGCGCTCTGGGCCTCGCGTGGCGGCTTCACACTGCCGCCCCTCCACCACACGGACCCGCGGGCCCGGGGCTGAGCCTCCTGCCATGCTGCCTGTCCGCCAGATGTCCCTGCCGCCCACCCTTACCTCTCCACAGCGAGCCGCAACACACGTCTGCGTTTTATTTCATAGGAAGTTGGGAACAGAGTACAAAGAACACAAAACTCATTCTTGTTTATGTTTGTATCACAGCCAATTGATTTTAGGATTTAACCTTAGTAACAACGTTATCTACTGACTGTTAGGATTCAAAACCAGTTAAGTGATAAGAGTTTTCCTAAGTAGTATTTATAAAATATAAGGTTCCTCAAAGATTTTCCTCACAGACACAGTTCCATCAGGGTGACTGTCTCAACCCAGACTCGAGACAACACATGCTGTGCCTGACTGCTGGGCCCAGGCAGTCCCCAGACAGAATGGGGACACGGAGACAGTGGCTGCCGCTGCGACACGTCTGTGGATGATCCCTGGCGGCAACCATGCCTACCCCCACCGGCTGTTCATTCAGGGGGCACGTGCTCAGAGAACGAGCCTGCATCGCTCTGTGCTGATGCTAAAAGAGAATGCTCATCAGACAGGGCTGCACTCAGACCCCGAGAGCCCGCCCTTGGAAGGCCCAACCCTCGTGGGGGCAGCAGGGGCCCCAGGAAAAGAAGAGCCCGGTCAGCTTGCTGCTCTCTGACAATTCAAAACTTTTACCATTTAGTTTGAGGCTCCTTTTTAAAAACAAAATTTCTGATCAGGTGTTCGCTAAAACTTAAGTGTTACTTTGTCAAAATATTTATTCCTTTGTGTGACATGCTAGATTCCCATGGATGTAGCTGATCATTTCTACTGTAAATATTACCTAACTTTACATAAACGATGTCATAATAAACTATTTTTGCATCACCCTTTGTATGCTGTGAACAGAGGTTTTGTTTAACGGAAGGACACAAAGCAAAACAAGCATTTAGGCCAAAAGTCAGAATCTGGGTCAGGAACCTAGAGGTTTATAATGGAGTTTTGGTTTAACTTTTACAAAACCCATTTTTTTAAGTTTTGGGTGAGTTGTCAACATTTTAAAATCAGATTTCACATGTTCACACACAGTGAATAGTTAAAAATATTTTACACCCATAATCTAATTAAGACACACTGGCTCAGTTATAGGAACTTTCAAGGGGCCAAAAGGATGGAAAGAAATACCAACCAGAAGAAGGAACTAACTGCCCCACCCCTGCCCCCTTCTAGCAGCTTTATTTGCAGCAGCTTTCCTTTCCGTTTAAAAAAACACGCACCCTACATTATGAGCTAGGAGGCACGCACACCCAGCCACAACCTGCGTCACAAAAGAATGTGCCCTTCCTGGGACATACTCTCAAGTCTCTATCCCACTGCATTTTTAAAGTTCTGGCTGTGACCTGCTATATAAATTTAAAATAAGAAACTGCCTCCCCCACCCTGACTCCCAGCAATACTAGCGCTGTTGGAATAAAATGTGTGAAAATGTGGGGATCCAAACTTTCACTCAGCTAAACACTAACTAAAGTTTGAATATTAGAAATCAACTGTGGTATCTGTAAAAGGTAACCAAAGTAAACTTAAGATGCAAACATTTCCAGCACTGGTTCAACTGTTGACAAGATGTTTCAATAGTCTTTTTACCCATTTAAAAAATTATTCTGGTCAAACAAATGTACACATGGCTTTGGGACACTGATGTAATACAGCGATGTTCAGCTTTAACACACATTGTATTTTAAAGCAATATAAGTACAATTTTAAAAATCAGTTGGCAGTTGGGAAAGTGATAAAGACACTCAACAAATGAGGCACAGAAGAGCGCACCCTCAACATTTCAGGACAGCTAGGAAAAACCCAGTTGCCATCACACTCGACGGGAAGACTGAAAGCTCCCCTGTGCCCAGGAGCAAGACAAGGATGTGTGTTCTTGCCATCTCTGCCCACTGCGCTGGAGACCAGCCAGAGCTCAGGAGGAGGAGAGGTGGCCGTGCCGAAGGAGAGGAGTCTACCTCCACCTGCAGAGGGCAGGACCCACGTACAGGAAATCGAAGGAATCCACCAAAAAATCATTAAAAATGAGCTCAGCAAGCGTGCAGGATCCAAAGCTCATATACAAAAACCAACTGACTGCTCTACACTACTAAAAATCTGAAATGGATACATTTTTTCAAGTGTAAGACTTGTATACTGAAAACTATGAAACATTATTGAAAAAAATTTTAAAGACTTAAATAAATGGAAAGGTGTCCCTTGTTCATGAGTTGGAAGATGCAATATTGTTAGAAGAGCAGTACTCTCCAGTTTCACCTACAATTCAAGGCAACTCCTACAAATCGCAGCTGCCTTCATCAAGTTGATCAGCTGGCCCAAGGTTCCTGAGGAAATGCACAATGGCCCAGAGCGATGCTGGGGAAGACGAATGAAGCGGAGGATTCTCTCTACTGGGTCCCAGGACAACTGCAAGGCTTCCGGGATCAAGACGGTTGGTACCGGCATGAGGACTGACATACAGATAATGGGACAGAACCAAGGGTCCAGAAATAAGCCCCTACATTAACAGCAGATGGATTTCAACAAAGATGACAAGACCATTCAGTGGGGGGGAAACAGCCTCTTCAGCAAACAGTGCTGGGACATGCAGCTACCCACAGGCAAAAGAATGAAGTCAAACCCCCTAATTCAGGGTTCCCCAGTCCCTGGCTGCACAGCAGGAGGTGAGCGGCAGGAGAGCAAGCGAAGCTCCCCCTACTGCACCCCATGGCTCGAACCACCGCCTGGACCACACCTCACCGTGCCACGGAGAAACTGTCCTCCACGAAACCAGTCCTGGGTTCAAAAATGGTTGGGGACCGCTGCCCTATATTCCAGCACATACAAAAATTAACCCCAGTGCTTCACAGACCTGAATATAAGGCTTTCAGAGAAAAGAGCAAACCATTCGTGATCCCTGGCTGGGCAGTGATTTCTTAGTCAAGACACCAAAGCACAAACAGGAAAAGTAAAAATAGATAAACTGAACCATACCAAAATAAATAACACACACTGTGAACAATACCACCAAGAATGTGAACAGACTGCCCACAGGTGGGAGGGGACACCTGCAAGTCACACTTCTGGTAAGGGGCCAGCATACAGAATATGCAAAGACTCTCACAATGCCAACAATAAACAGGCAACACAACTTTTTTTTAATGGGTAAAGGATTTGAATAGACATTTCTCCAAAGACTATATAAAAGGTGAAAAAATTACATGAACAGAACTCAACGTTACCAGTCCTTCAGGAAATACAAGGTAAAACCCCAAGAAGGCAGCACGTCACGCCCAACAGGCTGGTGACGGTAAAGTCAGATGGTTGCTGGGAAATGGCAGCCTCATGCACAAGAAAGAAACCGGGACATTTCCTCACACCTCACACAACAATCAACTCAAAATGGAATAAGGGCCTATTGGAGATGGTGTGGAAAAAAGAGAACCTTCCTACATTGTCGGTGGGAACGTAAATTGGTGCAGCCGCCACTGAGGACAGCATGACAGATGTCATAGAGTCCTGCAGTCACGCTCCTGGGCATGCATCTGCAAAGACAAAAACGCTAATTCAGAAAGGTAACACACCCCGGTGTGCACAGCAGCGCGACTTAAGCTGCCAAGATATGGACGCAACCTAAATGCCCATCAACAGATGAATGGATAAAGAGGCGGCAATACATGTAAACAACAGAATATCATTCAGCCATAAAAACAATGAAATAATGCCATTTGCAGCAACATGGAAGGACCTAGAGTTTATCACGGGAAGTGAGATAAGTCAGAGAAAGACAAATACATTACTTTTATGTAGACTCTAAAAAAAATACAAATGAACTCATTTACAAAACAAAAACAGACTCAGAGACATAGAAAACAAACTTGGTTACCAAAGGGGGTATAAATTAGGAATTTGGGATTAACAAACACTGCTGTATGTAAAATAGATTTTTTTTAAATGACTTATAGTACGGGTAACTACATCCAGTATCTTTTAATAACCTCTTACGGAAAAGAATCTGAAAAGGTTAGCAACATATATGTATGGATATACACATATATATACACACACAACTGAATTACTTTGATGTACACTTGAAACTAACACAACACTGTAAATCAACTATCAGTTCAGTTCAGTCGCTCAGTCGTGTCCGACTCTGCGACCCCATGAATCGCAGCACGCCAGGCCTCCCTGTCCGTCACTAACTCCCAGAGTTCACCCAGACTCACGTCCATCGAGTCAGTGATGCCATCCAGCCATCTCATCCTCTGTCGTCCCCTTCTCCTCCTGCCCCCAATCCCTCCCAGCATCAGGGTCTTTTCCAATGAGTCAACTCTTCGCATGAGGTGGCCAAAGTACTGGAGTTTCAGCTTTAGCATCATTCCTTCCAAAGAAATCCCAGGGCTGATCTCCTTCACTTTCATTTTAAAATAATGGATTAAAGACCTAAATGTAAGACCAGAAACCATTAAACTAAACGAAAATATAGATAGAATATTCTTTAACCTAAATTGCAGCAATATTTTTTTATGTCTCTAAAGCAAAGGAAATAAAAGCAAACACAAACAAATAAGACCTAATTAAATTTAAAAATTGCAAAGCAAAGGATACCATCAACAAAAAGACAAGCTACTGAATAGGAGAAAATATCTGCAAATTATATGACTGATAAGGGGTTATTATGCAAAATGTATAAACAGTTCATACAACTTGACATCAAAAAAACAAACCACCCAATTTATTTAATTTTTTTTAATTTTAATTGGAGGCTAATTACTTTACAATATTGTACTGGTTTTGCCATACCAAACCACCCAATTTAAAAACGGGGAGAAGACCTGAATAGAAATTTTTTATAAATGAAACATACAGATGGTCAACTACACATTAGTAGATGTTCAGCATCGTTAATTATCAGTGAAACGCAGATTAAAATCGCAGTGAGACGCCCCTCACACCTGTCAGAATGGCCATCACCAAAAAGACTACAAACAGCACACGCTGGAGAGGATGCGGGACAAAGAGCACTGTCCCGCAGCACTGGTGGGGACGTGAACTGCTGCAGCCACTACGGAGAACTACGGATCTGAGAAACGGAGGCTTCTCAGATTAAAAACCACCACGTGACCCAGCGATTCTACTTGTGGGCATATATTCAAAGCAAATGAAAACACTGATTAGGAAAGATACATGCACCCCGATGTTCACAGCAGCACTATTTACAACAGCCAGAAACTGGAAGCAACCTAAATGCCCATCATAGATGGACGGATAAAGAAGTTCTGGTACACACGCACAAAGGAATACTTCTATTTAAAAAAAAAAAAAAAGAAATAATGCCATTTGCAGATAATCATGCCAACATGCATGGACTTGGAGGGTATCATGCCGAGCAAAGTCAGAGAAAGACAAATACTGTATGGTATCACACGTGGAATCTAAAAAATAAAGGAGACTAGTAAACAACAAAAAAGGAAGAGACTCAGATATAAAGAACAAACTCGTGGTTATCAGTGGGGAGACGGGAGGCGGAGGGGTGAGACCAGAGTAGTGAATTTAGAGGTACAAACTTCAGTATACAAAATAAGTTACAAACATATTTAATACAAATATAGTCAGTATCTTATAACAACTCTAAATGGACTATAACCTTCAAATATTATGAATCACTGTTGTATGCCTAAAACTTACATAATATTGTACCTCATTATACCTCCATTTTAAAAACTGACTTAAAAAGGTCAAATAATTGCTTTTTTGCTGGTGATGATGTGAAGAAAAAGGAATCCTTATACCTGCTGGTGGGAATATAAAATGGTTCAATTGCTTTGGAAAACCATCTGGCAGTTTATAAAATGGTTAGAGTTTTATGACCCAACAACTCCATTCCTAGATATATACTCAAGAGACTCAAGAACATGTCCACACAAACACCTGTGAGTGTTTACAGCATTATATTTACAACAGACAAAAGGTAGAGACAACCCCAGTGTCCATCAACTGCTAAACAGGTAGACACAATGCGATCTGTCCATACAGCGACTTACGATTCAGTGATAAAAAGAAGTAAAGACACACCGACACCTGGCACGACGCGGACGGCCCTCAGAAACACTGCACTAGGCCAAGGAGGGGCACGCCGAGACACAGCGAGACCGCAGGCTGCGGGACGCCACGCACGGAACAGCCGCCGCAGGTAAACCCGCACAAACAGGGCTCCTTTCTGGAGTGAAGAAAATGCTCTGAAAACTGATGGTGCTTATGGCTGCACAACCCCGTTACTACAGTAAATAACAACCAAATAACTGTTAACATACTGACAACTAATAATCTGTTAATATACCATCAATACACTCGGCTGCACACTTTTAAAACAGTGACTTTTATAGTATGTGAATCTCAATGAAGTGTTATTTTTAAAGTAGTCAGTTGCTTTAAAAACCAATTCAGGGGCTTCCCTGGTGGCCCAGTGGTAAAGAGGGGCAACTAAACCCGTGCCCCAAAACTCCTGAAGCCCGCACACCTGGAGCCCGTGCCCCGCGATGAGAAGCCCGCACCCGCACGAAGAGGAACCCCTGCTCCACACAATTAAGGGAAGCCCTCGCAGCAACGGAGTCCTAGCACAGCCAAAAATGAATTTAAAAACTATTTTAAAAAAGCAGTTCAGCACAAGCAACGTAGCCGCACGGTTTCATTCCAACGTTCTCCTGAATTTGACAGGTACAGGGAGACTGACAGAGTCACACTGTTACCACCAGGAGATTTCTTTTATCACTAAGTTCTCACAAGTTTAAAATACCTTACATGTAACGGTGCCAACACTCCACGTATACCGTTAGGCTGCGTCCCTGTCCCGTGGTTAAAATGACAAGCTTGAACCCAAACTACAGGCTGAACGACAGGCTGTGAGGCGGGGGTGGGAGGGCAGTAAGAGGGGCCACCTCTAGTCCTCTTAGGGAGTAACTGCCAAGCCTCCGGGGGTTGACTACTTCCTGTAAAGGTCCTGTTCATGCCAGAATCTGGTGGACAAAGCATGAAGCTTCGGACACACACTACACAAGTCCCCTCCGGTTCCTGCCCCGAGGCATGTCAGCTACACTTCCAGGGTCTCCTTAGTGCGCCTGCGCAGCTCTGGACGCGCTCCGGACAACTGCCATCCAGTACAAAGCCCCAGACTCGGCCTGAACTGCCTTCGGCACCAAGTGCACACCCACAGCTCAGCGCACCGACCTCACCAGCTGGAAGCCTGGGACCTCCCACGGCCTCAGCAGTGACCCCCACCAGCTCGTTGGGAGGACTGGACACGCTGGGCTTGGCCCAAGCCCTGCTGCGACCCAGCTGCCCCTCCTGACGCCTCTCCCGTCGTAGCAGGGCTCTGGTCACGTCATGCAGTCGCCCACCCTTAGCAGGGACAGACAGCCTCCACTCTGCAGGCTGATTTCAGTGCTCGCCTCCTCAGGCCCTCAGAACAGAATGCCTGTTACCTGAAATTTAGGTTAGGTTCAAACTCCCACCACAAATATAACTATAATGAAAACAATATAAATCAAATTAAATGAAATAAAACATTACATGGGATGAAACCATTTCACAACTTTGTCAACAGCAGCCTTGATGGTGGGGCTGGTCTTGGGTGGTTGGCACTTCTGGAAGCAAGCCCTGTGGACAGGGGGCTGCAGGCGCTGAGCCCCACGGGCCGGACAGCCACTGAGGAGCATGGCTGGGAGTCAGCTCAGCTGCTCAGAAGATGCCAGGGTCCCTCAAGTCTTCACTCCTCTGGGAGACAGTGGGGTTCCCCAAGAACACCCCCAGGTCTTCACTCCTCTCTGGGAGACTAGCTTGGTCAATGGGTTCTAAATGGCTGGATGCTGTCCCCACCCCGCAAAGCCACTATTTGCATGAAAAGGCAGACCACACGCAACTGGACAGGAACGGGAGCAAGTTTATTCAGGGGGACCCAGCTCAGGGGAGAAGCACTGTCTCCGTGAAGCCACATGACTTCCAACCCAAGAACCATGCTTTACAACTTCAGCTGAGTTCTGTCTGGGTTTACCTGCCCGACATCCTAAGTCCAAGGTAACTTTAAATCGAGAGAAACACACTACGTTGGCAGGGGCTGGGGGGAACGACACTTCAGAGATGTCACATCCGTGCCAGAAATCAAGACAGCGCGGTGAGGCCACCCCTACGACCCACCTTGCCTCAGGGGTACTGAGCACAGCCTCGGGTGTCGTGGTGAAGGTCAAGTCTACACAGACAACCAAACTCCCCTGAATGTAAGAACATCAAAAATTACAATCCTAACGTGCAAACAGGAGCAACTTCTGGACACTAGTCACCCAGGTTCCGAAGGCTGGATGTGGGGGAGGGCAAGGGAGCGTGGGGGGGGTGCAAGGGAGTGTTGGGGGACCCGGGAGGCCTCAGAATCAGGAAAGGGACTCAGATCTGCTGCTGATGGAGGCACCCAGTCCGAAGCGCCTCCCTTCCACTGCAGGGCAGTCTCTGTCCTTGCTAAGCCCGCACTCTCTCTAAGGAACATCACTACTCAATGCAAGAGAGCCACCCTTCCTCGCTGGAGCTCGGCAGGACTCCAGCCTGGGGGCCGTGGCCTGGAGCGCCTCAGCGAGCCCTCTCCTTCTGAGGGAAGAAGGAGAACCTGGTGGGGTTGAACTCCTCCCAGATGCGCTCGAACTCCTCCAGGAAGAGCCGCACATACTCCTCGTCCTCCACGATGAGCACGTTCTCCCGGTTGTTCTGAATGGCCTGCGTGGTCCAGTTGAGGGAGCCAGTGATCAGCACCTTCCTGTCCACGATGGCGAACTTGTGGTGCATGTAGCCCAGGTCTTGGTCGTGCCGGACCTGGATCCCTGCAAAGAGCGAGACGTCACTGCTGCCCATCCACCGACGGAGCTGCTGGCCAGGCAGGGGCTCTGGTCGCCCCCACATGGGAGCCCCTTGCTCCTTCCCTAGCCCCTCCTCTCGCTGTCCATTGCTTGAGTTCTGGCTCCTTCTCCAGCATGGATGTGTTCACAGGACTGACTGCTGCTTGTGCCCAGTGTCATGGGCACCGTCAGGTCTGGGTGGTTACAGCCGCTGAGCCAGGCAGGGGCCGGGCCCACTAGCCCCAGGAGGAGGGCCGGCCGGCAGCAGGGACAGGAGAGTTAGTTCCTCTGGAAACGCCTCCAGCCCTGACTGGGGGAGACTCCCCACCTCCTCCAGTGTATATGACATGCATTACCCTCCAGTTACTGGTTTCAAGATGAGCCAGCAGCGACTGAAGCAAAACCCATTTGATCTTGGGTTCACATGCCCCTGAGGTCTCACTCAGGCCCAGAATCAGATCCCTCCTGTAATCAGGACCTCGTGAAGTTGGGGGACCAGCCCGGGGGCGCCCACAGAGAAGACACCAGGCCCCAGACCTGAAGCCTCAGCTTTGGCCCCATAACCACCCAGCTGACGCGGCCTCCCCTCCTGCTGAGGCTCAGGGCCCCTCGTGTGCCCGCGTCAACATATGCACCTTGGCCACAGGGCTGCCTGCCGCTCCTCGCACCACAAAACAGGTCCTCACGCAGGTGACTCCTCACAGCAGTGCGCCCCCACCCATGACCCTCCCAGGCACCTCCAGGGCTCCTGCTCCGCCAGACCTCCCTGTCCTGTTCTGCACTTGAAGACCCGGAGCCTGGAACCTGTCCAGCCAAACACAAGGAGGCGGCTGAGTGGTGAGAGAAGAACAACCGCAGGGACATCCTCAGAAGAGAGTCAAGGTTTAGCTAGAATCTGGTCGTAGGGTCCCTTCAAGGTTCTTGCCAAATCTGAGGTCCTACGGTTCTCTACAAGAAAACCGCTGTGCTGAAACAGCCAAGCTTCCCTGACAACAGACCAACATAGGATCGAAAAGCTGCCAGAAAGAGCCGAAGTCAACGTCCTCAACACTGAAATCAAGTCTCCATCCCGCCCTGCACAGATGTGAAGACCAGGGGAGGATGCCCCTGTGTTCCCATCCCAGGTGAGCTGAGAGCAGCCAGGACAGTTTTCAAGGGCCCCACGCGCCTGTCACGGGGGCCACCAGAACGGGCAGGTCAAATGGTCGCCAATGCAAGAATGACCTTTGCAGGGGCCTCAGTGACAGAGAGAAGGGCAAGAGGTTCAGACTCCGAATCGCTGGCGCAGGACACAGCACCATGCCAGCGCAGGCGGAGGAGTTTCCAAGTAAGGCAGGTGTGAACTTAGAACATCCTCACAATTATCATACTCCCGGGTTCGCTGTTCCCACTCCAGCGAGGGGCAGGTCCGCCAGAGACCTGACTTCCCTGCCATTCGGCAGCTGAAGAAACAAATTACCTGCTCACTAACTAACCATTTCAGCTCCATGTCTTACCTTATTTTAAACATTCATTTCAGATGCCCCGAAAGAAGACTCACTGGTTAATTTAAGAGAAAACACCTTCTCCTCCGTTTGGTCCTTAAGCCAACACTGCATCTCCACGCACCTGTGCCCTGAACAGACTTCTGGGTCCCTGACAGGCTTTGCTGGCGGACCTGCTTCCAGCCTCGGCCCCTCAAGGGTTCACGCCCAGGTTTTGGGCTAAAGACTCTGCACAGAAGCTCCTCTGGACACCCCGGAGTTTCCCCAGACCCTGCAAGGCTGCCAAGGGACGCGAGTGTCTCCCCAGTCCTCCCACGCTGCCCCAAGCGCCCCCCCGTCCTGCCTCCACCTCCCGTGGCCCAGCACCCGGCCTACCTGCCTTGCGGAGCAGGCCAATCTGCGAGCCGTTGAGGGCCATGTAGTCGCAGTCGGTGACCACGCGGACGCGCACCCCGCGCTGGTGCAGCAGCTGCACGGCGCGGCCCAGCTGCGGGCTGGAGAAGGCGAACAGGCAGAGCTCCAGACTGACGCGGGCGGCCAGCAGGGCGCTCAGCAGCCGGCTAAGTGAGCTCTCGCCGTGAGGCAGGCTACACGGGCAGCCTGAGGGTGTGGCACCCGGGGACCGCAGCAGGGCTTCTGTGCAGGTCACTTGCGATGGGAAAAACAGCACCTCGCGCCGTGGCCGCCGCCGCCTGACCCACAGCCAGCGCAACACGGCGGGCAGCGTCTCCAAGGCCAGCGCGAGGCCAGCAGCCGCCACCACAGCCACCTGCCAGCGTAACGGCCTCATGGCGTCGGCAGGTACCTAGGCCCCACGTACCACGTACGCTGGCCGCACCCTGCGCCTGCGTGCCTGCCACGCACGTACGCCAGCCGCCCATTGCGTCTGCACGCCAGCAGGTCACGTGTACCCACCGCCAACTGCGCCTGCGTGCTCGTTCATCGCCAGCCTCCCACCGTAGCCTTGCGGTGGCTGCCCACGTGCTCCCGCCTGCTGCGCTATGAGCTCGCTGCCAACTGCGCCTGCCTGCGAGGTCACCGCCTGCCTCCCAGTGCGCCTGCGCCCCCACCGCCCACCACCCGCCTCCCACATGTGTCTGCATAGTCAGCGGCATCGCCCACTGCGCCTGCGCACCTCGCCCTGAGGGATGCAGGTGGCAGTGGCGAGGAGCCTACCAAGGTCCAAACTGGAACAATGCGAGGACTGCGTAAGTAACGCAGAACTGGCTTGTACCCGAGGTGTAAATGTGCATCCTCTGTGGTGGAGTGAATGAGCAAGGAAAGAGAGGAACTGCTCCGCCCGACAGAAGAATACCTAGTGATCCATGGATGTTTGTCCTGAGGGTGTTGCCCGCTGCTGGGGGTTGTGGGGGGCGCCCTCTGCAGAACAAGGACAGCGGCCCTCACACGCGGAAAATGGGCAGAAGGGTCACATCTGAGTGGCCCACCCTGACGCCAAGGGTTACTTGGCCGACTTTCCGAAGCCGTGACTGGGTCCAGTCAGAAGCAAAAACCCACGGGAAGCCCGGGTTAGAGGACTGCTTTCACTTCTCACGGGACACTTGGCCAATGTTGTTCAGGTCGGCCAAGGGCACGAAAGAAAGAGCCAGCTTGGACGCTGTCACGGGCCAGCGCAGACTGGGGAGACCTCACACCTGTGTGCCCTGCACTGGATCCGGACACAGAAACATGACATTGGTGAAAAAGCTGGTGAAATCCAAATAAAGTCTAGAGTTTAGTTAATAACAATGTACCGATGTCAGTTTCTTCACGTTGAGGAATCAAAGCAAAGGAAGAGGCTAGGAGGAAGGGAAACTGAGTTGGGTAAATGGAACTCTATGCGATCTTCGAAACTCTTGGGGAAATCTAAAGTTATTCTGAATTAAAAGTTTATTTAAAATGTGAAGCACACACGTTCCATCTGGTGCAGCCCTCCCGCTGCATCCCACACGAACACATCCAAAGACTTGGACACAAATGTTCACAGCAGGCTTGGCTTGTAATAACTCAAATCTGGAAACATAAATGTTCCTCAACAGATAAATGTTTGCATATCAATGCGACAGAATACTATTTAGCAATAAAAAGGAACCATTGATACACACTACTACAAAGAATGCTCAAACTACCACACAATTGCACTCATCTCACACGCTAGTAAAGTAATGCTCAAAATTCTCCAAGCCAGACTTCAGCAATATGTGAACCGTGAACTTCCAGATGTTCAAGCTGGTTTTAGAAAAGGCAGAAGAACCAGAGATCAAATTGCCAACATCCGCTGGATAATCGAAAAAGCAAGAGAGTTCCAGAAAAACATCTATTTCTGCTTTCTTGACTATGCCAAAGCCTTTGACTGTGTGGATCACAATAAACTGTGGAAAATTCTGAAAGAGATGGGAATACCAGACCACCTGACCTGCCTCTAGAGAAACCTGTATGCAGGTCAGGAAGCAACAGTTAGAACTGGACATGGAACAACAGACTGGTTCCAAATAGGAAAAGGAGTACGTCAAGACTGTATATTGTCACCCTGCTTATTTAATTTATATGCAGAGTACATCATGAGAAACGCTGGGCTGGAAGAAACACAAGCTAGAATCAAGATTACCGGGAGAAACATCAATAACCTCAGATATGCAGAGGACACCACCCTTATGGCAGAAAGTGAAGAGGAACTCAAAAGCCTCTTGATGAAAGTGAAAGAGGAGAATGAAAAAGTTGGCTTAAAGCTCAACATTCAGAAAATGAAGATCATGGCATCCAGTCCCAACACTTCATGGGAAATAGATGGGGAAACAGTGGAAACAGTGGCAGACTTTATTTTTGGGGGCTCCAAAATCACTGTAGATGGTGATTGCACCCATGAAATTAAAAGATGCTTACTCCTTGGAAGAAAAGTTATAACCAACCTAGATAGCATATTCAAAAGCAGAGACATTACTTTGCCAACAAAGTCCTTCTAGTCAAGGCTATGGTTTTTCCATTGGTCATGTATGGATGTGAGAGTTGGACTGTGAAGAAAGCTGAGCACCAAAGAATTGATGCTTTTGAACTGTGGTGTTGGAGAAGACTCTTGAGAGTCCCTTGGACTGCAAGGAGATACAGCCAGTCCATTCTGAAGGAGATCAGCCCTGGGATTTCTTTGGAGGGAATGATGCTAAAGCTGAAACTTCAGTACTTTGGCCACCTCATGTGAAGAGCTGACTCATTGGAAAAGACTGTGATGCTGGGAGGGATTGGGGGCAGGAGGAGAAGGGGACGAGAGAGGATGAGATGGCTGGATGGCATCACTGACTCGATGGACATGAGTTTGAGTGATCTCCAGGAGTTGGTGATGGACAGGGAGGCCTGGCGTGCTGCGATTCATGGGGTCACAAAGAGTCGGACACGACTGAGCGACTGAACTGACTGACTACAACATGGGTAGACTCAATTATGCTGGGATTGGCTGCAGAAACCTACAGTTCTGCTGGCAAAAAATGATGGACTCGGTTGTGAATGAACTATGAAAACACACAGCCTCACCAGCCCAAGGTTGCAGTCCATGTTGGGGCAGCAGCAGATGCATTAGAAGTCTGACAGACACCCGGAAAGTGAGAGGACCACGAAAGGGCCAAGTCATGGTCTCCGCACAGCCCTGGCTGACGGGAGCAGCGTACAAGGGGGAATGACCCACAAAAGCACAGGGAGAAGTGAAAGCAACAGAGGCTTGAGCGTGTCCCACATCCACAGACAGACCAGCAGGGTGTGAGGCCTGCAGCTCCAAGTGTTTGGGTTAAACCAAAATCACCAGTGACTCCCACATTCGAAAGACTCACAGGTGCCTGCTACAAACAGATGAAAATACAAAGCTGAACAGACACACCAGGGACTGCTCACGGCAGGGGGAGATGCTGGAGTTTAAGTCCAGCTAAGTTTCCAAAGGACAGCAACCTCAGAAAGACAAAATAAAATCGAGTTGCTGCACTCTTATTATCAAAAATGCCTAGTTTTCAACCAGAGCTTACCAACATGCAAAGAAAGAGGAAAGTGTGACCCACATGCAGGAAAACAGAAGCCAATGGGAACTGATTCGAGTGGACTCCAAAGTTGAATTTAGTAGGAAGGGACTTCAAAATGACTCTTATAAACATCCTCAAAGAATTAAAGAAAAAGGAAAAATACGACAATGAGTAAACGACTCCATAAATACAAAGTATTTACTAAAGTCTATGCAAACTGTCAGCGTAGGTTTTTAAATTGTAATAAATGCATGTCTTGGGTCAGGGGTATATGGAAACTCTGTACCTTCCCCTCAATTTTGCTGTGAACTGAAAACTGCTCTAAAGAACTGTATTTTTAAAAGTCTGTGCAAACCACATATCAGATGAGGGTAATTTCCATAGTATATAAGGAATTCCTACAACTCAATAGCGAAAAAATTAAAAGAATAATTCAATTTAAAACTGTGCTAAAGACTTGAACAGACATTTCTCCAAAGAAGACATGGCTGGCCAACAGGTATTTTAAAAGATGCCTGACATCATTAACCATCTGCTGCTGCTAAGTCACTTCAGTCGTGTCCGACTCTGTGCCACCCCATAGACGGCAGCCCACCAGGCTCCGCCGTCCCTGAGATTCTCCAGGCAAGAACACTGGAGTGGGTTGCCATTTCCTTCTCCAATGCATGAAAGTGAAAAGTGAAAGTGAAGTTGCTCAGTCGTGCCTGACTATTTGCGACCCCATGGACTGCAGCCTACCAGGCTCCTCCATCCATGGGATTTTCCAGGCAAGAGTACTGGAGTGGGGTGCCATTGCCTTCTCCACACTAACCATCAGGGAAATGTAAATCAAAACCACAATGAGGTATCATCTCACACGTGCTAGGATGGCTGTTATCACGGAAGTGAAGAAATAACCTGTGTACTCTGTTGGTGGGAGTCCAAATGGTGCGCCTGCTATGGGAAAACAGTATAGAGATTCCTCAAAAAATTAACATAGGACTACCTTATGATCCACCAGTCTCACTTCTGGGTATTTATCCGAAAGAACTGAATTTGGGATCTCAAAGAGAGATCAGCACTCCAGTGTTCGGTGTGGCACCATTCACAATAGCCAAGATGTGGAAACAGCTTCAACATCGATCCACAGATGGATAGAGAAAGCAGGGTGATATCCCAGTGCTCTGGCTAGCTCCCACCGCCACGTTGAATGAAAGTGGTGACAGTGTGCATCCCTGCCTTGTTCCTGATCTCGGAGGAAAGGCTTTCAGTCTTGCCCTGTCGAGTATTAAGTTTCCTGCAGGTTTTTCACATACCGCTTTTATGTAAAAGGGAGTTTCCTTCTATTTCTATTGGGTGGAACTTTTTAAGTCACAAAAAGGTGCTTAATTTTTCACGTGCTTCTTCTGCATCAATTGAGGTAACTGGGTTTCTTTTATTTTGTTGACAGGGCGTACTACATTGATTGGTTGTTGTATGTTGAACCATTCTTTCATTCCAGGAATAAATCCCACTTGGTCATCGTGTCCAGTTTCATGTGTTTTTTTTTTAAAAATATGCTGCTGAATTCTGTATTTTGTTGGGGACTTTTGCATCGATGTTTATAAGGGATATTGGTCTATAGTTTTCTTGTATCTTTTTTGGCTTAAGGCAATGGCACCCCACTCCAGTACTCTTGCCTGGAAAATCCCATAGATGGAGGAGCCTGGAAGGCTGCAGTTCATGGGGTCGCTGAGGGTCGGACACGACTGAACGCCTTCACTTTCACTTTTCACTTGCATGCATTGGAGAAGGAAATGGCAACCCACGCCAGTGTTCTTGCCTGGAGAATCCCAGGGATTGGGGAGCCTGGTGGGCTGCCATCAGTGGGGTCACACTGAGTTGGACACGACTGAAGTGACTTAGCAGCAGCATCATGGTTATGCTGGCCTCATAGACTGAGGTGTGAAATGTCCCCTCTCCTTCAATTTTGGTTAGTTTGAGAAGGACTGGTATTAATTCTTTAACTGTTTGGTAGAATTCACCAGTGATGCAATCAGCTCCAGAGCTTTTCTTTACTGGATTTTTGATTACTGATTCAATCTCCTTGCTAGTTATAGGTCTATTCTTGGCAAGTTTTCTGTTTCTCAGCATGTTTCAGGGTTATCTAATTTTTTAGCATATAATCACTCATATTACTCCTCTATCAGATCAGATCAGTCGCTCAGTCGTGTCCGACTCTTTGTGACCCCATGAATCGCAGCATGCCAGGCCTCCCTGTCCATCACCAACTCCTGGAGTTCACTCAGACTCACGTCCATCAAGTCAGTGATGCCATCCAGCCATCTCATCCTCTCTCGTCCCCTTCTCCTCCTGCCCCCAATCCCTCCCAGCATCACAGTCTTTTCCAATGAGTCAACTCTTTGCATGAGGTGGCCAAAGTACTGGAGTTTCAGCTTCAGCATCATTCCCTCCAAAGAAATCCCAGGGCTGATCTCCTTCAGAATGGACTGGCTGTATCTCCTTGCAGTCCAAGGGACTCTCAAGAGTCTTCTCCAACACCACAGTTCAAAAGCATCAATTCTTTGGTGCTCAGCTTTCTTCACAGTCCAACTCTCACATCCATACATGACCACTGGAAAAACCATAGCCTTGACTAGATGGACCTTTGTTGGCAAAGTAATGTCTCTGCTTTTCAATATGCCATCTAGGTTGGTCATAACTTTTCTTCCAAGGAGTTAAGCGTCTTTTAACTTCATGGCTGCAGTCACCGTCATTTTGTTGATCTTTTTGAAGAACCAAATTTTAGTTTTCTTGATTTTTCTGTTTTATTCTTAATTCCATGCATATATGTATGTATTTAAATCCATGAGCTAGAATAAAGGGGGAAAAGGCATAAGAAGGAAGGAAACAGATCGCTCTTATCATCCAGGTTTCACGTCTCCCTGCGGAGTGAGTGACCCTCCCTCACTCTGCACTGCAGTATTGCACTGCTGTCTCACTACTCTGTGTTGGCCTGTTCACAGTCAATATTTTCACTTGTTTAAGCTGTTTACTGTTCACTTTCCTCACAAGATGGACATTTCAAAAGAGCAGGGAACTGTATTTCTAGCCCCTAAAATAATGCCTGGCATATAGTAAGCAGTCAGTAACGAGTGGTTTTCTGTCCTTTTATCAATTTCCATTTGTTCACACATTCTTTTGACTTTCTCCACATCTTCCTTTAGTTCCTTGAGCATCTTTGTTTTGAGCAACTTTAACACAGGTGTTTTAAAGTCGTTGCCTAATATATCTGCCGTTTAATCTTTTTCATGGACAGATTCTGTTGAATTCATTGTTCCTTCCAACATGCTGTCCACACCTTCCTGTTCCTCCGTACGTCTTGGTTTTGTTGTTGAACACTGGGCGTTTAAATCCCCCTCCCCAGGGGTTTACTGTTTTGTTGTTGTTGTCATTTTTACTTTGTAGGCTCTTTGCCAAGGATCAGCTAAAGGTGTAAACTTCAATTTTTCTCAGACTTTTTTTCTGAACCCTTCCCTGGATGTGCACAGTCACTTTTTAATTTTCTCATTCATGTAAATTGTTAAAGAGTGTCCTACTCTTCAATGTCTCGCTCCTCAGAAGGGGAAAGAGGGCCCCAGCCCACTATCATTCCCTGACAGACACCTCATCCGGGGGTGGTGGGGTACAGCCACAGTGGCTGCCGCTCTTCATCTGCACTCTGATCAGATGCAGCGATCAGGCACAAAGGACACCCACCCTCATTCCCGCAAGCTATGTGCAAGTTGATCCAAGAACACGTGCATGGTCCTGCCACATGGCTAGGGGTAGGAGAAGGGAACCTGAAATTGTACAAAGAGCTGAAACTGACTGAAAATTAATCACAACTTATTAAGTCTTCCCCTGGAAATTGTAAGCCTCCAGCAGAGAGTTCCAAAACAGTTCTATTACTGGTCTTATTCTAACCATTTTATTTTCTGTGACTGATCCCAAGAAAATCTGAGGTATCAAACCAATAAAACCATGTAGTCAACAGTTTATAAAAATATATCTTTATTATTTTGATGTTCTTGCACAATACATATACCTAGTCATATAAACATGGTCTTCCTGTTAAATATAAATTAAACACAAAAAACTATAAACAAATCAGCAAAATTACTGGAAAACCCTTCCAAACCACAAATCCTTATTAAAAATGTACACAGGGACAATGAACCTGTCTTAAGACACCAAAATTAACTGCAGACAAATGTAGACGTTTAAAGAAGCAATCAAGGGCAGAGTGATATGGAATAAAAGCTAAGACACGGGTGTCTTAGCTGCGTATAGTGAGCCAGGCCAGTCAAAGGACTCCAGTTGGCATTTCAGCAGAGTGTCATCTCTGTGCAAAAAGATCAGGGCTTGTCCTCAAGCTTAGGGTACTCTCAAAGCAACCACAGCAGAGAATGGCCACAAGAGTGGTGGTCAGATAACTTAAACACACGAATTCCAGACACTCCAACTATGAGCGTGGACCATCCACTCCACCCAGAGCCATTCCCAGAGCCCTGACTTGAAGCCAGGTTATTAGCAGTGACTCCAGATTAGCACATACTCTGAAAACCCATAACTACAGGGAAACTCACAA
Source organism: Bos indicus (assembly GCF_029378745.1). Taxonomy (NCBI): domain Eukaryota; kingdom Metazoa; phylum Chordata; class Mammalia; order Artiodactyla; family Bovidae; genus Bos; species Bos indicus. The sequence goes on along the minus strand of NC_091778.1, from coordinate 36,152,566 downwards.
CACATACAAAACCTGGAAAACCCTTGCTGAATTTCAGAATAGAACGGTTCAACCGCTAACCTTGACAGGATCTAACAGTGAGGCTGAGGTACCTCAGGCGAGGCTGAACAGACAGGAGATACATACTTTCCATCCGTTCTTCTCTCCCAGCAGGGCGCAAACGCAGGGGACAAACTGTCACAAGTCTCCAACTGCCCTCTTCAGGGCTGGAGCAGCTCAAAGTCTGTGGGATGATGCCAAGAACCACACCAGGTACGAACCCCACACAGAGAGCAGAGTTCAGGTCCAACAGCTTCCACTTCTGAGCAAACAGGGTCGGGTCAGCATTCGGATACAGGAGGACCCCCTGTGACCGCCATCAGAGACCTGTGTCTGAGCGTCACGGCGAGTTGGCCATCGCCACTTCCCAGCAGGCCACCTGGACGCTCATTCCCATGGTGGGGTCAGTTGCGAGGCTCCAAGGCTGTGGGGCTGCGGACCGTGGACATGAGGTGTGACTTGTAGGTTTTGCTCAGGCCTGTCATCCAGAACTTGAGCAGCTTGACGTTGTCCTCCTCAGATGCTCCAAGGATACTCAGGAGCTTCTGCGTGTCCTCTTTGGGCCGACTATCCACCTTGGTGAATTTAAAAAGGACCTTCACTTTGCTGTAGGAAATCAAAACCAAACACTCAGTTACCGTAGCGCCATCAGCAGAGTTCTGGTCCTGGGGCCTAAGAGGCTTCAAGACCAGCAACAGCTTGATAAGCAGAGCAGAACAGAAACAGGGGAGTCAGCACAGAGCAGAGCAGCAGCTCACACCTGCCCCACCATTTCCCACTTTCCCAGTTCTAATGCTGCTGCATCCAGACAGGGAGGTTAAAAAAACAAACATTCCTTCCTGTCATGAAAGGAACTGCCTGCTCTGAAGCTTCACTGCACTATTTAAAGTCAGAACGATGTTTGGCTAATTAACTGACAAAAAATTACTAAGAAGGCAGGAGGGAATAGTTATCTGCTGTAATAGAATGGGAACTATCCAATCTTTCAACTTTTTAAGTTAATTAACCATCAAGAACAACTGCTTCCTTGGAGAGCACAGAGCAGCTTGAGGCCCAGGTGCGGAGTCACCTGCTCAAGGTCACCCAGCTGGCTGCACAGTGGCGGACTCGTAAGCCTTCCCCTGCTGTGCCACCCGCAGCGCCACGGCCTCAGCTCTTTCTCTGGTTTGCCTCAGCAGAACGCCGTGCTGTTGGCACCCTAGCCCTCCCCAGAAAGCAAGACTCCAGGAGCCGCGACAGCGCCTGCTTACTTCATCCACTCTTCCTTGAGGCACACGAGGCACTGGTCCACCACGTCCACGGACAGGTTTTGGTTGGTCAGAGCAGCCTCCATCTTATTCAGGATGGTGGGGCCGACTGGGAGCGGGGCAGAGAGGGTCAGCACCAGGAGAGCCTGAGCGCTGCCCCCCAACACCCCCCAGCTCATTCTGGGATGAGGCAGATCCCAGAGGCAGCCCGCTCAGCGGCACTCACCTCGGTCTGCGGCTACAGGACTCCCACTGGTCACTACAAACTCGTACTTGCTGAGAGGCTGCTCACTCTCACACCCAACCGCATGGAGGCTGGAGCGAGTGGCCGTGTGGACCTCCACGACCACAGCAAACTCTGGGGCAACACAGACACACTGCTCTGTCAACTGTGCCCCTTCACCCCACGACAAGCCCACCCGACTCTGCGGCTCCGAATCATCTCAGACCATCTTGGGAAACACTCTAGTCACCCGAGGTTAATACCTGGGCCTTTAAAATCTGTCATTTGTGAACACAGTTAAGAGTTCACTTTTGACTCAAACTAACAATGCATCAAGTGACAATAACTACCGATTATATCATATACCTCAGTTGGCTGAATACTACTCTGTGAGGGGGGTCCTGCTATAACCCCTACTTCATAGGCAGGGAAACAGAGAATCTAAGTGACTTGCACGAGGTCACATGGCTATGGTGGTAATAACATCAAGCCCGTCTCTGAGACTAGAGCCTGTGCTCTGCAAACTGCCTCCTGGACTCATGGCCCAGCCTGAGTGCTGAAGGACGGCAGCTCTGTGAGCAACCGTCTGACCATCTCACAGAATCACCGGAGGAGCCTGGACACACCAGGAGGTGGGGATGGGTGCCCAGGCTGATTCCCAAATGCCCCCAGCTGAAGAGGGACGCCAATGAGCTTCTTGGCCATTTTTCTAGAGCCGTTTTCTTTTCGTGAGCTTGTCTGTCCCAAAGGTGGAGCTGAGCGGAGCAAAGGCCACTGTGCTGATGGGCAGCAGGGACGGATTTAAGGCAGATAAAACAGGAGACCAGAAAGAGGAAGGAAGTCCATAGGGCAGAGGGGTCAGTCCAGCAGGACTCCTGAACCATCCCCAGGATGGGACATGCCCCCACGGAGAGCCACACCCCAGCAAGCTACCCTAACCATGAGCTTGTCCAGCCCAACCCACACCTGTCTTAAAGACAGAAAACAGAGGCCAATGCCACTGGGAAAGTGGGTCCTTCAACATGGGAACCTCCTGCCTCTGAGGCCAGCAGGCGTGGTCCTCAAACACACAGCTGACACCCAGTCGTATGGTCTCACTCTGAGTCCCGAGGCACATACCTGAGGCCAGCACATGGGGAGGGATCTGCACGTGGGGGCTGAGGCCCAGGAAGTTGCAGCGGTAGGCCTCCTCGTACTGGCTGCTGTAGGGGATGACACGGACACAGCCCACGGGCAGCATGGTCTGCAGGGACACAACAGCCCAGAGTTGAGCACTGCCCCGGCTGACTCCATCCCCACACCCCAGTGCACTCAGCACTTGTGCAGAGCCCCTTCCTCTCAAGGCATCCCTGGTCTCCTGGCCCCAGGCCATCTCCCACACAACCCAACCGTGGCCTGCTCAGCAGGGTTAGCTCCTCCTTCATTCTCCAGCTGCTCCGCTGTGTGTCTCTTCCCTCATCCCCAAAGCTTTTTGAGAGCCTGACCTCGCGCCCTCAGGGCCTAGACAGAGGGCGGTATGCACGCACCCTCAGAGCCAGACCCCGGCCGTGGCACCACTACACCTGTGGGGTGCACCACGGTGGGCCCATTGAGAACGCGCTGTGCAGAGGCCCGGGAGGCTGAGCCCACCCCCGGTGGAGGTGGCTTCTCAGAGGGGTGGGGATGGGGAAGCAGACAGGATGTGATCAGTCTATGAGGACAGCAGATTCCTCACGGGAAACAAAGCCACAAATCACTACCTTTTGTTTTTCTAAATATCTTGGGGCCAAGCTGTGTGTGTGTCTCGCAGAATCAGTTCCAACCAGGGATGGGACCCAGGCCCTCGTCAGTGAAAGGGCAGACGACCCCCATATTAATAGTGGAGAAAAACACAGATCTTAGATTCAGGCAATGAGTCTCTGACATGTCCTAACACGCACACCTTAAGTCCACAGTTCATAAAACCCACCAGGCCAGTACTGTCTCCCCACCACCATGACAGAAAAAAACACTCTCTCACCCGAAGGACTTCGAAGGCTGAATGGACGAGGTCTGAATCTCTGCTCTTCCAGATCACCTGGTTCCCCATGAGGACGTGCCAGGCCAGTGTGCGGAAAGACGGGGCACCCAGGACCTGAAAAACATAGTGTACAGCTTTCCATCCAGAAACTTTGCCTGTGGAGCAAAGGAGGCGGGCCAGGAGAGAGGAAGTCATCTACCTCCAGAGGGGGAAGGTGGAGTTGGGTGACATGCCCCAGGACAGCAAGGGGCAGGGGGACCTCTCTACATTCACAACTGGAAGCCTGAGCCCAAAGCTTCAACACTTCAACATCTGTCCTTCAATTTTACTCTTAAAAACTTAAAGCTATTCATTCTAAGCTTTCTACAACATACCTTCTCTCTCTACACACTTAACTATGGCTCAACCACTCAAAAGCAAACCAGGGCTGTGACTCTTCAGCACCAAGGAAGAGCAGGGTCTCCACACCGGCTCACCCAGGCTGCCCTGTTCAGTGTGGATCCACGTCCAGAGCACACCTCCACCCCTCCTCCTGGGAGTAAGACTCCCTGATTTATCCTGTCTCTGTTGTCATTCAGTTTCTCAGTTGTGTCTAACTCTGCGACTCTGTGGACCATAGCCCGCCAAGCTCCTCTGTCCATGGGATCCTCCAGGCAAGAATACTGGAGTGGGTTGCCATTTTCTTCTCCAGGGGATCTTCCCGACCCAGGGATTGAACCCCATATACTGTGTCTCCTGCTGCTGAGCCACCTGAGAAGCCAGTCTTGTTTTTTTCCTGCTTTAACCAACTGATTAACCATGTGGCACTGACAATTTGCCACCAAAGGGCCGCCAAAGAATTGATGCTTTTGAACTGTGGTATTGGAGAAGACCCTTGAGAGTCCCTTGGACAGCAAGGAGAACAAACCAGTCAATCCTAAAGGAAATCAATCCTGAATATTCATTGGAAGGACTAATGTTGAGAAAGACTGAAGGCAGGAGGAGAAGAGGACGAAAGAGGACAAAATGGTAGGATGGGATCACAAACTCAATGGACATGAGTTTGAGCAAACTCCAGGAGATAGTGAAGGAAAGGGAAGCCTGGCATGCTGAAGTCCATGGAGTCGCAAAGAGCCGGACACGGCGGAGTGACTGAACAACAACTCACAGATTTGAAGACCTCATCCTGTTATCCAACACCAGCCACCCCTGAGGACCTGCCTCCAGGACCCACCCTGGCAGAACCCCAGACCCCTCCCAACTGTCATCCACAGAAACAATCAGCACGGCCTGCAGCCTAGTCCAGGACGAGCTGAGTGAATGGTTTTCACCCTGAAGTCCCACAGAGAACTGCTGTTAACCAGGCTTTAATTTTCCAAAAAACAAATCACTGTCTTCTGACAGAATTCATTCTCAACATAAAAAGAGAGAGTCTAAGAAAGAACTGTCGGCCTCTGTGACCCAGTAGTCCCTCCCCCAGCACCCCCAGTGGTCATGCCCCACCCCTACCCCCACTGCCGCGCAGGCTCCCTCTCATACTGAATGACAAGCCCTTGTTTGAATGCAATTACTAGAGTTGGACACTCAGATCTCTTGATTCTTTGTAAGACTGCCCACTGTTTTCAATCTACAAAGCATCCATGCTGCATGCAAACCAACAATGTTGTTCAACTCCTTTAGAAGGTTCCAGAACCACAAGATACGAGACTCATGAAAAGCTGACTGCTGGGCCTTTCTTTAAAGACACCCCCTCCATCCTTACTGAGCCTGGGGCTCAGACACCCCAGATGCCCACTGTCATCTACAGTCACCCACTGAGAAGGTTCCTGGTCACTCCTGAGCATGGCAGGCCTGAAGGACAAGGTGTACAGGGTGGAGATGAGCCGGAAGCAGAGGCGGGGGCTCCTGGCCCAGTGTTTGACCCGTCTATCGCTGCCCCCTCCCCCGCTACCACCTACCTGCCTCATGTGCCGAAGCGATTTGAACACGGAGAGCTTCCGTGGCTGCCAGGCTCCACAGTCTGAGAGCAAGGAAGACTCTGCTGGACACTTGGTCAGCTCCCGCCCCTCTGCCCCCTCTGGCAGGGCAGGGCCTTTCTCCTCCTCTTCAGCCTCAGAATTGTCCCAGCTTTCTGATTCCTCTTCCAACTCTGCAAGATGGACAACTCAGTTTCGCAGCATGCAGCCCTGGGTTCCTTCACTCTCTGGACGCCACACAACCACTTCAGCCTAAGGCACCTTGTGGTTAAACCGACCAGAAGACTACTGACTTCCGGTTCAGGCCAGCTGGCTATACTACTTGCTGCCTCTGGAGCCCCGGGGGGCCAGGAGCGGTCAGTCTGTGTTCTGTCCACGGGTGGTGGAAGAAGTCAAACTAAGGCTGAGCAGAGCACGCGAGCGCTACCCTGAGGGCTCCACATGTCCTGCCCTGAAGTCAGCGCCGTTCTCCTCACCTTACAGAAAGGAGGTGCTTGTCATCTCAGTTCACCTCACAGCAGCCCCACGAATGGAGTATCCTCACTCCCTGTCACGCATGAGGGGCAGTGCCTGGGCAACACAGAACATACACGTGTCCCAGAGCCGGATCTGAAGGCACATCTGACTCCAGCCTGTGCTCTGAACCCCTATGCTCACCTTTTTGACAAAAATACAACCCAAGATGTGACAGTGAGCCCTGCACACCTGCACCTCTCTCAACATTCTCGACTGTGTAAACACATCTCACCAACAGACTGCCCTTGCCCTCTTCACCAGCAAAGAAACGCGCAATCACTACGATCAATGGTCCACGGTCGACTGCACCGTGAGAGCACCACGGTGGACCTCGATCCAGCGCCTCGCCCTTGCAGGGAAGCCTGTTCAGATGCAAGTCACCTGACGACAGAAACAACCTTGAAACAGCTCCACCCTGCTAAGGTCAAGCATTTGCAAGCAGCAGCTTGTCAAGCACATCACAAGTCTTGTTCACCCCACATCGCTACATCACTGAAAATCCAATCATCTCCAAAAGAAACGTGGACTCTCAGACCCCCAGGTGGTTACCCAGATGTGGAGAGCTGACCACAGACCTGAGGAAGGTGGCCCAGACACCAGGCTTGGGAGCCACTGCCCTGATGAAACCCCTGGGTCCTGTGAAGCACAGCACTCTACTGCTACCGAACAGAGCAGAGAGCAGGCCCGTCCAGAGAGGCGAGCAGGTTGAGAGCCTCACTCACCTGCCCCCCAGCCCTGACCCTCCCTACCTGAGCAACAGCCCCAGGGTCAAAGGAGGCTTTTCCAACCTGCCTGGACAGATTCTCACGGGACCATAAAGGAAGATGAGACAGGAAACCCCAATAAAACCAAGAAGAGCCAAAAAGGCCAGTTTCTGCTCCCAGGGTGCCCTCCATCAGCTCTCTGCCAGGACAGAGGGGTGGGCTGAGCACAGGGCAACCCTATAGCCACCCCCAGGCTCCCAGCATGAGCACCTCCCTGCTTACCCGCAAGTTGCTCCATCTGGACCAAGGTGTCCTCGGTTGGTGCGCCTTCCAGGAGCTTCTCAGTCAGCCGGCTGCCACATGCTTTCAGGAGCCTGAGAACAGAGCATCAGCTATGAAGTGTTCTTGCTAAAAGGAAAACAGGACTTGAAACCAATGGACCCTGCTGATCTGACTACCAGATAACAGAACACTCGGGCATAAGGACGCAGCTGAGCACCGTCCAGTGGTTGCTATCAGCCAGGAGTCCAGCAAAGCCGGGAGCAGGGGTGCAGGAGGAGCTGCCCCTGACAGAGACCCAGCAGCACCTGCGCCCGTGGCGATACAGCCCCCACACCAGGTCAAGCCTGAGGCAGCATAGGACAGCGAGCGTGGATGGGGCCGGAGGAAGCTATAGAAGGAGTCTACTTTGTGGCATGTGATGATTTAATGGCTGAGGCATACAACTAAGATTTGCCTTAAAAAACATTCTAGAATAAAAAAGTGAGAGAACATATGAAAACGCATTAAAACACTGATAACTGCTAAAGTAAGACAGCAAGGGTGTGTAGTACTTATTACACATTGGGTCTGTCTGAAAATTTCTGTAATTAAAATGATTTTTTAAAATATAAATTTATTTATTTTAATTGGAGGCTAATTACTTTACAATATTGTATTGCTTTTGCCATACATCATAAAATGATTTTTAAAAGACAGAACACTTGGGTGGGGAGACATGTTTCTCCCTTAGTCTGCAGGTTCTCAGGAGCTGCACTCAAGGATTTCCATGTGAGCACGTGGCTTAGGCGACGCTGCACAGGAGAACCTGGGGTGTCTGGAAGGAAATGTACCCTGCAGGGGAGGGACAGAAACAGTCTGTGGCAGGCAGGCAGACTGCAGCGGTTTCCAGGTTGTCCACAAGTTTGTCCAAACTCTTCCCTCCACACGGTGGAGACTGAGCCTCCCACCTGCCTCAGGTGGGCCCCTCTAACAACAGCAGGTGAAGGCAGGTCTGAGGCCACTGAGGCCTGGGCATGAAAGCACCGAGCCCACCTCGCTCCCCCAGGTCACTGGCACAACCACAGTGAAGGGCTGAGGCTGCCACCCATGGCTGGGCCAATCTGCTAGCCCCGAGAGGGAGCCAGCTTCAGAGAGCAGAAGATCCTCCTGAGACCAGAGCAGCCCAGGTCAGCCCCCTTCAAATCCTGACCCCTAAGAGCCGAGTGGTGTAAGCATTCACTGCTGTCCCAGGAGAGGAGAGACCATCGGCCTTGGCCTGGGACCAGCACCCGAAAACTAGCACCTTCTCAGCAACCTCTGCGTGCTCAGGGCCAAGGACGACTGGGCCAAGCTCAGACTTACGAGCCACACACAGGTGCGCCCAGTGACGGTCCCCCTAACCTGGGCACAGTCCGGCCAACACCCTAGTAGCCGTGAGAAGACCGAGTCTGGTTACCAGGCGAAGGAGGTGTGAAGGCAGGCCCACAGGCTGTCATCGTTGGTCAAGGACGTCAGTGAGCGGGCGGCGTTGCCATTCCTCTGGTGCAGGAAAGGGGTGAATGCTGTGTTCATCCTCTGGGCGCGCTGCGGGCACCCGAACTGCTCCGCTTCAAACACCTGAGCCACGGAGGGAGAGGACAGCCCTTCAGGACAATCCCAGCTGGCAGCCCAGGGCCCTCTGCTCTCTGGACCCAGAGGAAAGATGGGGCCACCATTCCCACCCAGCAGGACACTCTATCCCCACGCGGTCAGAAGCCGCCTGAAAAGAACGTCAGTTAAGAACTTCTCCTGCAGCCTCTCCGCTCAAGGTGGCCATGGGGCTGCTCTCCAAGTGCTCTTGGCTCCCCCTCCAGGTATGGGGGCTTCCACTGCTCAGACCCTGTCTAGGGGTGACATGCAACCCCCACAAGGACAGGAGCCAGGCCTCCAGGCCCAAGTGCCCCCCGAGCAGGCATCTGTGAGCAGCAGGCCCCCACAGCTGCCACCCCACCCACCAGGCTGACACGGTGAACAGACCCCTCTCGCCTGAACTGGACACAGAGCATCAACAAGCCGCTGGGGTTTAGGGACTGTCTGCTACCAGAGCACCACTAGCCTGTTCCCCCCAGGTGGCCCTGGATGTCCACATGGCATGTGGGTCTGCCACACTGTTAGTGGACAGGCTTCTGAAACAATGGTGAGAGGAAGCAAAGATCAGCAGGGATCATGCCAGAGCATTTGACTGCAGTTAAGCCAGAGCCAAACAAGAACCAGGGCAGCGAGACTCGAGAGAGACAGGCTGGCCTCCAGCTTGTGGCCACAACTCCGACTCTGCAGTGGTCAGGACCCCGAGGCAGGCACACTGCCCCCGTCCTGTTCCCTCCACGCAAAGCCCTGTTACCCTGCCCCCACCGCCCGGCCTCCTGGCCACCTTGAGCGCCTTGCCCTGGAGCTCGTCGATGATCCCACGGATCTTGCCCAGCAGGAAGGGCCAGGAGTTGATGAGGTAGATGCGGTCCATCATGATGGCAATGATGCTGTACCAGCGCTGGAAGCCCCGGGCCAGGCTGTCTTTGATGAAGAACGTGTGGCTGAACACGAAGCCATGCTGCTCGTCCCCAAAGAAGATGGGGCCCTCGCGGCCAGGGCAGACCTGGGACACAAGGACAGTGCTCCAGGACACCCCCTCTATACACAGGTGACTCCTGCTCAGACAGTTCTTCCTGCACTAACGAACCAACACCGATTACAGGGAGAGTGGGAAAGGAGGAGGAGAAAGGAAACAACCGCTTTCATCTCTCCTGTGATCAAACTCCCCAAAGAGAAGGTTCGTTACTGTGGAACACAAGGGCCAGTGGATTCCTTAATTTCTTTCTGCCTTGAGCCATATGTAACTCCGTATAAATATGTGATCTACCCCAGGCTCAGATTTGCCAACATCACTCATCTGGAACATACTGGAGGAAGGACAAGCCTCGAAGGTCTGAAAGTGGGTACAGTGACAGGAAGCATAAGCGATTAAACTACAAATTCTCCATCACAGAGACATACAAGCTAAGATGGAACGCAACAGCAGCAGTCACATGTCTTAGAAACACCCTGACTCACTCCCTGGTCAACTCAGAGAGCATGTGATGGGCACTGAGGCTGTGACATGGCAGTGACATCTGATGGGAGCAACATGGCCTACACACACTCTACATATTAGCAGTACATCCAAGAAGAACAAAGAATGCAGGTCCAGCGCTTACAAGGATGAGCTAGCAACCAGCCAGGGTGCCCCGCAGCTCACTCTGGAGGCCTGCCTGCCTGCGCTCTTCATGACAGGACTGCCAGCTGCCTGCCTGCCCATGACCAACACTGATGCTGCCCAGGCTGGAGTGTATGGGAACAGCTCCTCAGAGGGCCCAGGTCTTAGGCGCTCACCTCACAGCTCAGGCTCCGCACGCAGGCCTGACGGACGATGCTGAAGAGCTGGGGGTGGTTGGGGTGCTGATGACTGACATACTTGATCGAGGTCTCCTTGTCATGGCTGATGTAGCCGGGGTGTCCTGCAGCAAGTGACCGGCAGCCCTGCTCACGAGAAACAAAAGAAAACCAGTTAGTCAGGAAGCAAGCAACACACATTCTTTCCCTTGTGCGAATCTCAAACAAAAGAATCTATTTTTGTAAAAAACAAATGGCTCCCAGAGTTACACCTGGCTGAGGAGCTCCCTGTTTCCTGAACAGGAAAACCCGGATGAGGGCCTCACAGAGGTCACTGGGTCTAGTCTACCACACGCCCACAGCAGGAGTCCCGGGGAGCTTCATACCTACCACTCATCTAACTTGAGGCACAAACCCAAGATAGTCACCACAAGCACCCCCACCTTCGAGGCAGCAAAACAGGCTCAGAGCCGAGCAGCAGCTCACACAGCCTGTGCTGGCCTCCACTCTGATCTGGGCACAACACTGGGCAGGGCCTCAGGAGGTAGCCACACTCTGAAAACACACACTCAGACCCTCTGCCATGGAAGTGGGCTGGACCAGTGGCCCTGTCTGCTGCCCCTCTGAAGCCACCGCCACGTTGGTGCCAAGGCTGTGCGTCCCCAAGGCGACCCCTCCTTGTGCGATGCAGGACCCTCCCAAGGCCATTCTAGCTCAAGGACCCTCCCCCAAGATCCCACTGTCCAGGCCCCCCTCCTGCCTGCCTCCCTGTCACAGGTGTCACCTGCTCACAGCAGAGGCTCCTCCCCACCTTTGCTCCCTCCCTCTAGACCTCTCACAGTCAAATCAACCTCAAGTTCGCTGACTGCTTCTCAACAAACCCAAACTAACGTGGCTGGATTTCTGTCCACCCTGCATGGCAGGTCCAACACCACTCGATTTCTAGTCCCAACGCAGGGCCCGCACGTGAAGAATCAGCCTGGTTTGGGGACCTGATCTCCATCGCTCAGAGCTCAGGAAGCAGGCAGGGTGCTTGAGAGGAGGACACCTGGCTGAGGGGACAGGACAGGAGGTCGGCAGCATGTGAGCACTGTGCAGAGGGGAGGCCGGAAAGGCAGACTCTGTGATGGTGGCAAGCGCCTGCTGGCCCAGAGGGGCTGGAAAGAGCAAGAGCTGGCATGAGGGGAAATAGCCAGAGGGAAGAGAGGCAGCAAGTGCATCCCAAGGGCCCAGAGCTATGAGGTCACATCCATGACCAGGAGGTCAAGCCCAAGCCCCTGCAGAGAAGAAACGCACCCCCCTGGGGCCCCAAGAGACACTGGCCTCACACATGTCCGACTTCTTGGGCCCCGGGCTGCTGGACTCTGCACTGGCACCTTCTGCTGGGCTGTGCGCACGGATACGACTGCTCATCTGGATGCCGCCCTCCTCCTCGTCCGCTGGCTCGCCTCGGCCGGCGCCATCTCCACTACCAGCCCCCTGCGGCAGCGGGGCATGCAGGACCTCTGTGCAGAAGAGCGTGCGGGGGCCGTGCAGCTCACAGAAGTGACAGAGCGCGACGATGGCGTTCATGGTGCCCTAGAGATGGCGCTGGGCTGTGGGGAGAGGAGAGAAATGCCCGAGACAGCCCCATAACCCGCCCACTCCAGGGCCCGGCAACCGGAGGGCTGTCCCTGCCCTGTGGGTGCAGGTCATCTGGCCGGCGGCACTGCTAAGCACCCAGTCTGGACCAGCATGGCACTGCATGCAAGGACACAAAACAGACACCGCCCCTGGCACGTGGAGTGAGGACCAACAAGACACACAGAACGCAGGGTCACACAGAAACCCTTCAGGCAGGACCACGATGGCAGGGCTCGTGGGCACGAGGGACAGTGCCCTGGGGCGTCTGTTCCATGATCAGCCATGGGGCAGCTCCAGTGCCAGGCAGCGTTCCAGGTGCCATGATGCTGCCTCACAGAGCTCACCTCCCAGGAGGGGAGGGAAGCAGGGCTACTGCTTCCTCTAATGTGGCGACAGCATCAGGGAGACAAGGACAGGGGTCAAGGGCAGAGAAGACCTGGAGGAGGCGAGATGTTGTTTCAGACAAAAGGGCTCCTGACTGAGAGCTGAAGGAGCAGAGGGCACCACAAGGGCTGAGGAGGGGGCGTGAAGGGGTGTGAATGTTTGCAGAGCTGGGGGTGAGGGCAGAAGTCAAGCAGGGGGTGGGTTTTAGGGCCATGAGAAGACCCCAAAACTATCTTTCAGAGATTAGAGAACCTGTGGGAATTCTGATGAAAAATACAATAAATCTGAATGTTACTTTAAAAGATCATTTTGGCTGCTGTCCCCGGTAGACACAGGGAAGCCAGCTGGCCTGGGCCAGGCTGGGCAACGGAAGGTGGTGAGGACAGTCCATGTGTGACTGTACCCCAAGGATAAAAGCAGACACTGCTCATGGGCGGGTTGTGGAGCACGAGGAAGGAAGCAGGGCCATGGGAGCTGGGAGCAGAGAGCAGTGCTGAGGTGAGCCCCCAGTGGAGAAGATGACAGCAGGCTGGCGTGGGGCGGGGGGTGGCACTGAGTGGGGCAGTCAGGGCTGGGGGTCCCTGGGCCTCTAGAGCTTAGATGTGGGAGGAAGGAAGAGCTGGTCAAGGTGACAGAGGATGACCGGCAGCGAGGCAAAGTGCACTGTCACTCCAGGGACCATGGAGCAAAATCCAAGTCATGAGGGAAGCAGAGTCCTGGAAGGGCTGGGGGCAGGGTGGTTTGGGCACCAAGAAGGCGGAAGTGGCGTGCAGACACAAGTGTCCTCTGCTTGGGAAAACCATAAAGGTGGGGGGTATCCACTGGGCTGCAGTACTGGAGGCACAGAGGTGAGATGCTGACAGCCCGGCGGACCTGACACGCGTCACACAGCAGGGCCTGGGAGGCAGGCTAAAATGGGGACAGTCTGTGTTTACCACAGCAGTAAAGTGTGGTCAAGCACTCAGCCGCCACTGCACTGGAGCATGAGGCTCACAGCAGAAGCGGCAGAGTCAACCCAAAGGAGACGCCTGACGACCAGACAGGAGGAGGGGTGGCTGGAAGGCACAGTGAGCCACAGTATGGGGCAGGGGGGCGTCCTAGAGGAAGGTGGGCAGTGGGAGAGAAGATAGTTTAAGACAAGAGGACACTTAGCTGGAAGACCTTGAGTTCCATGGAGATTCTGGAGAGCAGGACCAAGAGGCAGGGCTGGGGAGAAGGGTCCAGAAAGCCACACCCACCTTGCCCCAAGACCTCCAATGGCTCATTGCCCCTCCTAAGTGCTCACGCCCATCCATCACCCTCTCCCCTCTCCCTGCTTTATTTTACTGGATCATATACTTTGTCTCATCTTTAGCAGTTCCTTGCACATAGCGGGCACCAAGTTAACACGTGTTAAATAAGTGAATTTAGGAGCTGTCTGGAGAGAGTACAGTTGTCGCCACAGAAAGTGGAACACTTGTGGAGGGTGTCCACATGAATTCTATACTTATCAGAACCATATGGCTACCATCCCACCTAGGCGACAGCCAGCAGGGCCATTTGCACATGAATTGGGCAGGGCAACACAGTCATACCTCAGCTTCAAGACCTGCCATTTTATAGGCAAGGAAAAGTATCAGAGCCAATTCTAAGAGCAGCGGGCACGGGGGAAAAAAAAATTAAGCCGCTTACAGCCAACCTCAAGACTTCCCTGGTGGCTCAGACGGTAAAGCGTCTGCCTACAGTGCGGGAGACCTGGGTTTGATCCCTGGGTCGGAAAGATCCCCTGGAGAAGGAAATGGCAACCCACTCCAGTATTCTTGCCTGGAAAATGCCATGGATGGAGGAGCCTGGTGGGCTACAGTCCATGGGGTCACAAAGAGTCGGACATGACTGACTTCACTTTCACAGCCAACCTCAAATGACAACATGAAAGAGGACGTGGGGACCCCACAGTTCTCAGTGCTTCAGCAGGGGCTCGCCCTGTAAGCTGCGGCCCACAGAAAGTTGATGATGCGATCAGAGAGTCCAATGTCTGATACCTTGTGACACAAGTATTTATATTTAAAAGTCCTTGTAAAGTTTAAGATATTTAAGTAGATAAAGTCATCATCCTTCCTACTCTTGGTTACACTTCATGCCCATTTAACCCTTCAGGCCACAGCCCAGCCTGTGGGCAGAGGTGATGCTGCTAAGCTTCTTCTGAGCATCCAGGATCAAACTGTCAGGCTACTCTTTTTCTGAGTTACACTCACTCCTGTCTGACAGGACTTCTGACTCCTCGGATCACAGCCGAAATAAAACTTAGCTCGTCAGCCGCTCACCTACAGACTCAAGAAAACCCCTCTTCAGCCCCGAGTAGCCAGGTGATGTCCAATGGATCCAAATACCTCTCTCAGCATCAGCCTAAAGCTGAGCGCCACCGGCCTGGGAGGGAACCACGGCCCGAGGCACCCTACCTCGGGCAGCGTGAGGCCGGGTCTCCGACTCCAATCTCTACCGAATGCCCGCCCAGCAGTCATTCCTCCCCAACCAGCTTTCCAGAAGCCAAGGAAGAAGCAGAAACCCTCCTTCGCCGGACACGCTCCTCAACAGGACATCTCGTCGGGCAGGGTCCTGTCCACGCCCTCTCCCACCGCGACAGGAACGTGAGCACCCCCACCCCCCCGCAGGGCACCGCGGCCGGGTCCCCCCGCCCCTGCAATCCGGCCGGAGGACCCAGTAGGGTTAAGGACTGTCTGGGCACGAACACTCGACAGACAAGCCCAGTTCACGGCGGCTCTCGCCCCACATCGGACGCGCTGCTGCTCCCCGACTGCGGCCTGGCCTCCGGTACCAGAGACGGGCGTGTGACCCTCGAGGGCACTTAACCACTAGTGACTTGGCGCCTGAGCACGTCCACCCCGAGGGTCCCCGTGCTGGGGACCCAGTGCCGCCGGCCGCCGCCACCCATCCCTTCCGCGACGAGGCCGCGCCCGACCTCACCCGCCAAGCTGGGGGCCTCCTCAGCTCCAGGCCGCCGCACCCCGCCCCCGGCCCGACCTCCCCGCCAGCGGGATCACCCCCCTCGACCGGAACAGCGTCCCTACTAACCCGACAAGCTGCGGCGCCGCCCTGCTCCGAGCCCTCCGCCGCGCCGCCCCTCTCGGATCTCCGCCTCCCCCCCCGCACCCCGGCTGCCCTCACTAAGTCCCCTCACAAGGGGCCGCGCCCGCCTCAGGGCGCGTGACTCTATCGGGCCGTACCACCGCCCGGAGCCGCGGAGGGGGAGCCGGCCGGCCGACGCCCCCGTACCCGAGGCGCCCGGAGATCCGCCAGACCCGCATCCCGGGAAGACCGCACGGGTCCGGGAGCTCCGGAGTCCGGTGGGACCCTAGAACGGTTGCCAGACCCGTTCTCTCCACTGCCCAGCCCGCGCCCCCACCGAGAAGCCCGGAGTGGTTGCGCCCGCGCGGGCCGGTAGGGGAGGCGGGGAGGGAGGTGGAGGAAACCATTCCAGGAGAGGGGAGGATGAGTTAATTTAAAGAGCACTTTTTAAAGAGAATTGAGGAAAAGTAGATCCATTCTAGGACTCCTGGCACATACCAGAAGGAAAAGAGAAAAAGGACGTCGCGGATATATAGGATGCTGTAATTTCTTTTGGTTTCACCGTTTTTATTAAATTTCCAATGGAACCAGTGTTCGGTGGAGCGCGCGGGCCGGGGGCGGGGCAGGAGGCGGCCGCTGGGTATCTTAAGAACAGCGCGACGCGGGGGCCGGGGCCTGGGAGCGCGCAAGCGCGATTCACCCTCCTCCCCTCGTCCGCTGTAGCACGTCGTTTTAAATATATGTAACTATGGAGTGATGATCCCTGGTGGCTCAGTGGTAAAGGATTCGCCTGCCAGTGCCATGAGACGCGGGTTCGATCCCTGGGTCGGAAACATTCCCTGGAGGAGGAAATGGCTACCCACGCCAGTATTCTAACCTTAAGAATCCCATGGACAGAGGTGTCTAGTGGGCTATCAGATAGAGTCCATGTGCTGCAAAGATTCAGGCATGACAGCGAGTGATCAAGTCTTCTGTGTACTTATGAGATTGGTCCAAAAGTCTTCAGCTTATAATGTGTTTGGCCGAGGTGAGTGGGCGCACAGCTGCCAGGAGCCGAGGGCCTGTGACGCATTGTTTTCTGTCTCCTTTTACCTTGTGGTAAGATGGGAGTACCAGACGACCTTACATGTCTCCTGAGAAACCTGTTTGCAAGTCAGGAAGTAACAATTAGAACTGGACTTGGCACTGCTGAAAGAAAGTGAAAGTGTGAGTCGCCCAGTCATGTCCGACTCTTTGCAACTCCATGGCCTGTACTCTTTACGACCCCATGGCCTGTAGCCCTCCAGACTCCCCTGTCCATGGAATTCTCCAGGCAAGAATACTGGAGTGGGTAGCCGTTCCCTTCTCCAGGGGATCTTACCAAGGATCGAATCCGGATCTCATGCATTGAAGGCAATTTGTTTACCCTTGGAGCCACATTAGATGGTACTCTGGTTCAAAATTGGCAAAGGAGTGTATTTCCCAAGGGTGACAAGGCTGTATATTGTCACCCTCCTTATTTAGCTTATATGCAAAGTACATCATGCAAAATGCCAGGCTGGATGACTCACAAGCTCGAATCATGATTGCTGGGAGAAATATCAACCTCAGATAAGCAGATGATACCAATTTATGGCAGGAAGTGAAGAGGAACTAAAGAGTCTCTTGATGAGGGCCAAAGAGGAGAGTGAAAATGCTGGCTTAAAACTCGAGGTTCAAAAAACTAAGATCATGTCATCTGGTCCCATTATTTCATGGCAAATAGAAGGGGGAAAAGTGAAAACAGTGACAGATTTTCTTGGGCTCCACTGTAGACAGTGACTGCAGCCATGAAAGTAAATATGCTTGCTCCTTGGAAAGAAAGCTATGACATACCTAGACAGTGTATTAAAAAGCAGAGACATTACTTTGCCAATAAAGATCCGTCTAGTCAAAGCTATAGTTTTTCCAGTGATCATGTATGGATGTGAGAGTTGGACCATAAAGAAGGCTGAGCGCCAAAGAGCTGATGCTTTTGAATTGTGCTGGAGAGGATTCTTGAGAATCCCTTGTACAGCTAGGAGATCAAACCAGTCAATCATAAAGGAAATCAACCCTGAATATTCATTGGAAGGACTGATGCTGAAGCTCCAATACTTTGGCCACCTGATGCAAAAAGCCAACTCATTGGAAAAGACCCCGATGCTGGGAAAGATTGAAGGCAAAAGGAGAAGGGGATGGCAGAGGATGAGATGGTTAGATAGCATCAGAGACTCAATGGACATGAATTTGAGCAGACTCCAGGAGATGTGGAGGACAACGGAGCTTGGCATGCTGCAGTCTCTAGGGTGAACAGACTCAGACACAACTTAGCTACTGAAAAACAACAAAGTATAGCTGTGCCTTTCCCATTTCTAAAAGAAAATATTTCCAACATCTGTCAAGGTGAACAGGATTCACCCTAGAAAATGGCTACAGCAGCAATTCTGAATACAAATCTGATCAACTGACTTCCACACTAATAAAGAACAAAACTTTCTAAAGCTTTGTTGCCATGGCTGTTTTTATTTAACAAGGAGATTAATAACTTAAAAAATCCATGAGTCTTCCCTGGTGGCTCAGTGGTAAAGAATTCACCTGATCCAGGAAGATCCCACATGCCTCGGAGCAACAAAAGCCCACCAGCCACAACTACTGAGCCCATGAACCACAACTAAAGCCTGCATGCCTAGAGACTGTGCCCCAAAACAAGAGAAGCCGCCGCAAAGAGAAGCTTGTGTACCACAACTAAAGAGTAGTCCTGACTCGCTGCAACTAGGGAAAAGCAATGAAGACCCAGCACAGCCAAAAATAAATAAATAAATAAATCCAATTGCATATTCTGTTGCTTTAATCAGGAAGACAGATCTTTAAAAAAATTTTTTTTAATTTTTAGTAATCCTTTTTCCCATTTTTTCTTAGTGGTAGGTTGTCAGGAAGCATTTAACAGGAGGCTTCCTGTGTGCTGTTTTGAATCTGTCAGGAATTCTCTGTTGCTTATTAATTCCTGAATATTCAGGAATTAAGAGGAGAGGAAAGCCTCTTCCGGGGCTGAGGAATCTAGGCATTTCCTTCCGTTAGTTTTCAATACAGTGATAAGGACCCTCTTCCTTTTTATGTACCGTAAGGTAAAAGGGATTGTTTACACCTCTTTCTCTTTAATATGGATCACCTATGTTTTGTAAATCTGGAATTTTAATCTTTATCTTTGCTGAGAATAACTACCTTGTAAGGCAACCCATTCCAGTGTTCTTGCCTGGAGAATCCCAGGGACCGGGGAGCCTGGTGGGCTGCTGTCTAAGGGGTCGCACAGAGTCGGACATGACTGAAGCAACTTAGCAGCAGCAGCAGCAGCAGTAGCAAGACAGTATATATGCCCACACCATGTTGATTAAACACCTTTGCTCCATCAGAGCTTTGGTCCCAGTGTCTTCTCTCTCTCCCCCACCCCCCTCTCTTTCTCTCTCTTTTTCAGGCTAATTCTCTGGAGCGCAGAGGCCCTCTGGGTTCACTTTCCTGCCCAGGCTTCTAAGACCCTCTCGAGAAAGCGCTCTGCACCTTCACCCCATCGAGAGGGCATCTGAGGCCTTCGTGAACAGAGCAAGCCCCTGTCAGGGACTTTATTGGTTTTCTGCGTAAACCAAGGAATATCAGCCTCTTTCTCTCTCCTTTAATTTCTTATCGTTGACTCCAGACCACCAGGTTCCGGTCCATTAAAGGACCTCAACAGTAGGTGTTCTTGAAACTAACATTGGTCAGTCAGGTTTTAAACCAAGAAAAAAAAGTTGCTTTCTCATCTTGTAACTAATTCCAGGAATTCCTCATTTTGTGTGGAGGACACCACCTTGCTCAGATTATCCTTATTTCCATGGTGATAGGCTAGTAAAGGTCCCAAGTGAAGGAAGGTTTATTCAACCACTGTCATTTTCAATAAAAATGTGCATTCAACTACAGATGGATTCCATTTATGCCACTAATATCTTTCCCAGAATTGCTTTTGGAGGTGCTTTCTCAAATCTATAAATCTGTTTAACTACATGTCAATTCCTTGAGTTAGTGAATTATACCAAGGTTTAATTAAACTGGACTCTCAGGATAAACCTTTAAGGACATTCAACAAAAGAGACATCTTAAAGGTGAGAAAATGTAATCCATATTATCAGTGGGAAAGGCAATCAAAACCCAGCAGCAATGTTCAGAAAGCATAGCTGGCAATAATGCCCAATTTTGCCCAACCAAATGAAATACCATGCTAGACCTACGAGCTTCATCGTAGGAGTCTCAAGAAATGTTACCAAAAGTACTGTACTCTTGCCCAGCATTCACCATCCAGAACATGTTATTCCACCACTGAAATGGGCTTAATCAGAATTAAAGATTTCTTGCTGCTTCTCTGCCTTCCTACTCCTAATCATGAGGATTTTCGGGGGAGTACTGACAGCTGAGCATCGGACTGAGGGGTGTCTCACCGATGCCAGCTGCCAAGATCACAGAGCCAAGAGAGAAAAGTAAAATTCTCACTGAGATGTCCTTTGATGTTTCCGAGTGCACGCTCCCTAACGCAGGCCCTTGTGTAGCTATAGAATACAGCTGAGCTTTGAGTCAGAACCACCATGTCCCTCCCTGAATTAGTTTTCAGTTTCAGAAAAAAGAGGTATGTTTCATTTGTAAGCAAGCTGGATGTAACATTGTTAATCACATCATTATTTCAAGGATACTATAACAGTTTCCCTGTTATAAAAATTAATAATGCAAGCTTTCATTTCTTGCAGTAAAATCAAGGTTTTCATATACGTGTAACAGTTTGGGAGTCTGACCAGCCGCTGAAAGGCAGCAAAGCAAGTGATGGGTAATATTTCAGAAGGGGCACTCAAGCATGGCTTGTATATCACATTGAGGAGTTATTAGACACGTTAGTGTTATTAGAAAATAAACTCTGCATATAAGGTGTCTAGCTAGTTGCAAGGCAAGAAAACTAGTAGTCGTCAAATAGTATCTCCTAAAAAAAAACCCCTAGTGTTTATTTTTGCTTTTTTATCACAGCACTTTCAAGGAACTTATTAACTCTCCTCTCCAATTAGAATTCAATTGATAGCTCATTCGTATTTTAATCTAACACTAGCTGCTTGCTAAACCCTGAACTTTTTAGTCTAATCATAAATTTAAGAGTCCATTATGGACCCAGGCTTATTAAATTCCTTCGACTAGCAAAAGTTCCCTGGTTTCAGCTTTTGATTTTAGGAAAGGATAAGGTGGAATTTTGTCTTTGTGCACCACCATCAGGTTGCTTAACTGCCTAAGAAGAGGAGTCATCATATTTCCCTTTTCACAAGTATCTGATTTACCCAGTCATTCAGTTTCTCTGGGCCCTTTGCAACTGCTCAGATTTACATGCAATTAAGTGGCTCAGAAAAGGTGGCAAGAATACATAGAAGAACTATACAGAAAAGATCTTAATGACCCAGATAACCACAATGGTGTGATCATTCACCTAGAGCCAGACATCCTGGAGTCCAAAATGAAGTGGGCCTCTTAGGAAGCATTACTATGAACAAAGCTAGTGGAGGTGATGGAATTCCAGCTGAGCCATTTTAACACCTAAAAGATGATGCTGTGAAAGTGCTTCACTCAATATGCCAGCAAATTTGGAAAACTGAGCAATGGCCATAGGACTGGAAAAAGTCAGTTTTCATTCCAATCCCAAAGAAAGCAATGCCAAAGAATGTTCAAACTACTGTACAATTGCACTCATCTCATATGCTAGCAAAGTAATGCTCAAAATTCTCCAAGCGAGGTTTCAACAACACGTGAACCGAGAATTTCCAGATGTTCAGGCTGGATTTAGAAAAGGCAGAGGAACCAGAGATCAAATTGCCAACATCTGTTGGATCATGGAATAAGCAAGAGAGTTTCAGAAAAACATCTACGTCTGTTTTATTGACTATGCCAAAGCCTTTGACTGTGTGGATCACAACAAACTGGAAAATTCTTAAAGAGATGGGAATATCAGACCACCTTACCTGTCTCCTGAGAAATCTGTGTGCAGGCCAAGAAGCAACAGTTAGAACCGGACGTGGAACAACGGAATGGTTCCAAACTGGGAAAGGAGTATGTCAAGGCTGTATATTGTCAACCTGCTTATTTAACTTATAGGCAGAGCACATCATGGTGAAATGCCGAGCTGGATGAAGCACAAGCTGCAATGAAGAC
The DNA here is from genome assembly GCF_029378745.1 of Bos indicus. Classification (NCBI taxonomy): domain Eukaryota; kingdom Metazoa; phylum Chordata; class Mammalia; order Artiodactyla; family Bovidae; genus Bos; species Bos indicus. The sequence continues at coordinate 36,130,937 of NC_091778.1, read as the reverse complement.
TGCTGGGAGAAATATCAATAACCTCAGATACCCAGATGACACCACCCTTATGGCAGAAAGTGAAGAAGAACTAAGAGCCTCTTGATGAAAGTGAAAGGGGAGAGTGAAAAGCTGGTTTAAAACACATCATTCAAAAAATGAAGATCATGGCATCCAGTCCCATCTCTTCATGGCAAATAAATGCGGAAACAATGGAAACAGTGAGAGACTTTATTTTCTTGGGCTCCAAAATCACTGCAGATGGTGGCTGCAGCCATGAAATTAAAAGATGCTTGCTCCAAACATTCTCTGATGTAAATCATAGCAGGATCCTCTATGATTCACCTCCCAGAGTAAGGGAAATAAAAGCAAAAATAAACAAATGGGACCTAATTAAACTTAAAAGCTTTTGCACAACTAAGGAAACTATAAGCAAGGTGGAAAGACAGCCTTCAGAATGGGAGAAAATAATAGCAAATGAAGCAACTGACAAAGAATTAATCTCAGAAATATACAAGCAACTCCTGCAGCTCAATTCCAGAAAAATAAGTGACCCAATCAAAAAATGGGCTCAAGAACTAACGACATTTCTCCAAAGACATACAGATGGCTGACAAACACATGAAAAGATGCTCAACATCACTCATTATCAGAGAAATGCAAATCAAAACCACTATGAGGTACCATCTCATGACGGTCAGAATGGCTGCTATCAAAAAGTCTACAAACAATAAATGCTGGAGAGGGTGCGGAGAAAAAGGAACCATCTTACACTGTTGGTGGGAATGCAAACTAGTACAGCCACTATGGAGAACAGTGTGGAGATTCCTTAAAAAACTGGAAATAGAACTGCCATAGGACCCAGCAATCCTACTGCTGGGCATACACACTGAGGAAACCAGAATCAAAAGAGACACGTGTACCTCAATGTTCATTGCCGCACTGTTTACAATCAACAGGACATGGAAGCAACCTAGATGTCCATCGGCAGATGAATGGATAAGAAAGCTATGGTACATATACACAATGAAATATTACACAACTATTAGAATGCATTTGAATCAGTTCTAATGAAGTAGATGAAATTGGAGCCTATTATACAGAGCGAATTAAGTCAGAAAGAAAAACACCAATACAGGATATTAACGCATATATATGGAATTTAGAACGATGGTAAGGATGACCCTATATGTGAGACAGCAAAAGAGACACAGATGTAAAGAACAGACTTTTGGACTCTGTGGGAGAAGGCAAGGGTGGGATGATTTGAGAGAGTAGCATTGAAAGATGTATATTATCATATGTGAAATCGCCAGTACAGGTTCGGTGCATGAGACAGGGTGCTCAGGGCTGGTGCACTGGGATGACCCTGAAGGATGGGATGGGGAGGGTCAGGATGGGGCACACATGTACACCCATGGCTGATTCATGTGAATGTATGGCAAAAACCACCACAATGTTGTAATTAGCCTCCAATTAAAATAAACTAAGAAAAAAAAAAAAGATGCTTGCTCCTTGAAAGAAAAGCTATGACAAACCTAGACAGCGTATTAAAAAGCAAAGACATTACCTTGCTGACAAAGGTCTAGTCAAAACTATAGTTTTTCTAGTAGTCATGTATGAATGTTCGAGTTTGACCATAAGGAAAGCTGAGCACTGAAGAATTCATGCTTTTGAACTGTGGCGTTGGAGAAGACTCTTGAGAGTCACTTGGACTGCACAGAGATCAAACCAGTCAATCCTAAAGGAAATCTGTCCTGAATATTCATTGGAAGGACTGATGCTGAAGTTGAAGCTCCAATACTCTGGCCACCTGATGTGAAGAGCTGACTCATTGGAAAAGACCCTGATGCTGGGAAAGATTGAAGGCAGGAGGACAAGTGGACAACAGAGGACGAGATGGTTGGATGGCATCACTGACTTGATGGACACGAGTTTGAGCAAGCTCCGAGAGTTGGTGAAGGACAGGAAAGTCTAGCGTGCTACAATCCATGGGGTCACAAAGAGTCAGACACGACTGTGGGACTAAACTGACACTGAAGTGGCTCAGACCATAAAGAATCTGCCTGCAATGCAGGAGACCCAGGTTCAATCCCTGGGTTGGGAAGATCCCCTGGAGAAGAGAATGGGTACCCACTCTAGTGTTCTTGTTGAGAAAACCCCATGGACAGAGAAGCTTGGTGGGCTACAGTCCATGGGGTCTCAAAGAGTCAGACGTTACTGAGCAACTAACTCTTAACTTTAAAGTTTTCTTCTAAAAATTGGCTAGTGTTTCAAGTTGAAACCCAGAAACGTAGAATTTACAAATCAAAAACTGCATTTTTGAAAAGCAAGTAATGGGAGAGAACTAGAATATAAGCTGACCAGAGAAGGGAATGTGATCAAGGGTAGAGCACCTATGAGTGCCACGCTTAAAAAGCTGACAGCTTTTTGAGACCCTCCACCAAATTACGTGGGGCTTCCCAGGTGGCTGTGGTAAAGAATGCCTGCCAATGCAGGAGACTCAGGAGACATGAGTTGGATTCCTGGGTCGGGAAGATCCCCTGGAGAAGGAAATGGCAACCCACTCCAATATTCTTGCCTGGAGAATTCCATGCACAGAGGAGCCTGGCGGGCTACAATCCATGGGGTCGCCAGAGTCGGACATGACTGAGCAACTGAGCACACAGGCATGCCAAATACATGCTGGAAAAGGGAAAGCATTTGTCCCTGGTTAGATTGCATGTGTGCATGCTGTCACGTCTGACTCTTTGCAACCCCATGGACTGTAGCCTGCTAGGCTCCTCTGTACATGGAATTTTTCAGGCAGGTCTTCTGTGTCTCCTGCATATCAGGCAGATTCTTTACCACTGAGCCTATTGAATTATATCTCAAGTTAACCAAATTAATCTAGAAGTAACTTTGAGAAACACCTTAAGTATTTGTGGCTTATGTTGGCATATCACAGGACATGTTGAGATTTTAAAAAATCTAAGAAACTTTGTCCAACTCATTATTTACCAAAAATGTGTGTCTAGGCAGCCCTTTTCCCTAAAATTGTTTTAGCAAAAGCTCAGGTCTCCAGTGGGTTGAGGAGCATGCTGTGAGTAATGTCTATTAAAACCTTCCTAACTCAAAACATTGGCTTAATTTTTCAATGTTTTATGTCTTGCAAAATATAATCAAATCACATCTTTATCATTGCATCAACTCGTTAAGATTCTACGGACACTATCCTGTTACTAAGGCTAGTTCACAGTAATGTGCTGTTAGCCTTATTTGGGACTCCAATATACTCAACAGTCAAGAAGGTGACTTCCATGTAGGGCAGAACAATTCTGTAACTTTATTGCTTGCCCATTTAGTGACATTCTTTGGCTCAGAAAACACCTTCTGCATTTAAAATACATGCAACTAGAAGTTTTTTAAAGAATACTTTAAACTGATATATCCCAAACCAGAGGCCTTGTAGACCAAGCATAATTACCTAAGGAAGTCTAGACTAAAAGCTGAATACTGTCACTTGGGCAAAGTGTGTGTGTGTGTGTGTGTGTGTGTGTGGCAGGTGGTGGTGGTGTGGGGGAGTGGGCACTCACTGGGCACCAGTACAAATAGAAACACACATTATTTAAGCACTGAACTCTGAGGGCCATTAGTTACTAATTCAGAGTACTTCCTAACATTGGAGAGTGCCACAAAAAGACACACCTGAAAAGTCCTAAGGAAATGAGTAGGTCCACTACGTGAGGCGTGTCAGATTCTTTGTAACCCCATGGACTATGTAGCCTGCCAGGCTCCTCTATCCATAGGATTCTCCAGTCAAGAATACTGGAGTGGGTAGCCATGCCCTCTTCCAGAGGATCCTCCTGACCCAGGAATCGAACCCACGTTTCTTAGGTCTCCTGTACCGGCAGGCAGGTTTGTATTTTTTTTACCACTAGCACCACCTGGGAAGCCCAATAGAGTCATTAACCACGTGTCAGAAAAGGAAACAAGTCTCACCAAAATTTGTAGAGCTTAGGAGGTTGAGGGGGTCCCCAGTGGACTGGGGCCCCGGACGTGTGCGCGGGGGAGGCCTGCCTCCTGGGCTGGAATCACTGCCCGGGCACAGGCGCTGCAGTGAGGTGGACACCCTTCCAGGGCCCAGAGCCAATGTAGGGGGCCTGGGCCTTTCCTCCCCAAAGCCAGAGAACACGCGAGGTGGGTGCAATGTGGAGGGCTGAGAGTACCCAGCCCCTCTTCCCTGACAGATAGCAGGGGCCCCTGCAAACACAGCAACAGGCCCTCAACACCGGGCCCCTCTGGAGATCAAAGTTTCAAAAATGAAGTGGTGTTTTAGTGAACCACTATCTTGGGGGGAAATCAACAGTGTCCACGTCAGAACCCATGAGTTACCCTTGCCTTAAATAGCCATGACTGCCACCTACTAGACTTCTCAAACATGTTTTAGGTGATTTTAATTCAGATCCGGGTAAATCAGAAGTTGTCCAGTGGTTTTTAACAAAACAAAACTATGTATAATTCGCCACATTGACAGAAGGGAAATTTCCATTCAGTATTTCCTAAGTACAAGCCTGTGTAAGTATGCATGGAAACGAAGCAGCTCACCTGAGTTGGGGAGCAGTCTGGACAGGGGGGTGGGGGGGGCGGGTCACAGCCAGCCCAGGGTCACTGGGACCCAGCCTCATCCATGCACTTATGGATCAGATGCTCTGTGGCCACCTTCCTGCAGCACAGCAGGGGGTGGCATGATGGACCACACAGCCTCAAAGCCTTTCTACTGGGGTGATTCCTTAGGCATGAGATTTCAGAGTTCCTTTGGCATGATATTTCAGAGTTTCCTTTTGTAAACAATGAAAATGTGGTGATCACACAACTTGACGCATCATAAACAGTGAATGTTACTCACAAGGGAGACGCTCTTTAGGGACCTAATTCCACTGTATCTGACCGCACTTTTCAGAGTCTCCACACCATCTTGGGACCAACTCAGGGGACCTGAGTCAGATGCATCCCAGAGTCCTGAAGAGGGGGGACCCTGAGCAGAATCCAAACGCAGCTGTGCAGGTGAACAGGAAATGCTTGTAGATAAAGCCCAGGCAGGTCTGCCCTTCACCTCACAAACAGAAGAGCTCCACACACACACGAAGGTTCCCAAGACTAAAAGGGTCTCTTTAATTCAGAATGCATCCTATGGCTCACATGCATGGTAATTTAATTCTGAAACACTGGATTCTACCTGAGAGATTCTCCCAGATGTTTTTTCTCCTCTTAGCTTTTTTTTTTAAGGCAATTGATATCAATTGTAGATTCAAATCTTCCAACAACTCTTAAAATCTACATCTGTTCAGAATGAACATGTTCTTTAAAAGCTTTTCAGAGGGAAAAGGTGATACAGAAGATGAACCAATGTTCAAATAATTTAAAACAAAAAGGCAGATTTAATGCAACAATAACATTAATCTGAGGATAAATAAACCCACAACAGGCTTTAAAGTTTGAAAATGTTTTCCTTTCTTCACAGAGAGAATGGTTTACTGAAAGCACACAGGACTGAAGACATCAAAACAAAATGCAGTCTCTACGTCCAGGTGAGATGGGCCTGATCCTCTAGCCGCCTCCCAACACCTGTCCGGCCACAGGGATAGGCGATGGCTTCTCTAACTCAGGATGGGTGTCGGCTTCAGGAGTAACTGGATGGCTTGTTTCCTGAGTCATCTTCCTGTGACCCCATGCTCTGGGAGGGAGGCAGGAGACAATGCACTTGTCTGCCTGGGCAAGAGCTTCCCACCAGCAGCCCCAGAGGATATCACCCCTTGTAACAGGGAGGCAGTTATAGGACCCCCAGCCCCACCCCTAAACACACTTCCAGCCTGGAGTGTGGAAATGCTCTCCACGAGCACGTCTCCGTGAACTTCACTATTACAGGGACACCACCCAGCTCCCTCCAGCATACTTCTGTTAACAAGGGGACCCCAATCACCTTCTGCACGAACTGGGGGTTCACTGTGATCTCCTGGTCCATGGCCTTCAGCCGCTCGTCCAGCTCTATACACTTCAGCATCTGTGTGGAAGCAGGTCGACAGGCTGAGCAGGTGGGTTCAGGGCAAGTTTATCCTTTTGAGCCTAGACTATTCGGGTGCTACAAGGTCACAGCCCTGAGCCAGATAGGTTCTGGAGTCAGAATTTGGGGTCAGACAGTTAACACAGCACAAATAGCGCACCTTGCCTGCCACACCATAATTAAACTACACACGTGAAACCTAAAACCGTTCACGAGTGTCATTTCAGGTGGCACCTGACACCAAACGAGTTACAAAAAATACTTCCAGCTTCCAGGGGTTTAAAAAATTTGGAATTGCCAAAAAGAGACTCTGGTGACTTACTGCTTTTCATATTCTGAAGCTACTGTTTGGCTGAATCCATTTGCCTATCAGAGGTAAGAAGCCTGTTGGCCCCCGTGAGCCCAGCTCACGCCCGGAGGCCCTGAGTAGCATGGGCCTCGGTGTACAGGCAGCAGCTCCCTGGTCCTTGGTCCGTGGCTGCTGCCCAGCGGGAACCGCCGCTGGCCTTCCTCCCCGCTGCCCGCTTACCCCTGACCTTCTGACCCGGGACTCCAGAGTCAAGTTACTGAAGGCTCCACCGTATAAGTGGCTACTGGGTACACATGAAACTGTACTGAAACGCTGTACTCTCCCAAGCATTTCAGGAGTTGAGGGAGGCTCTGATAAACTGGACAAGGATGCTAACCTACCGTTTATTTATAACCAGACAATCGGGAAGAGTCCATTTTGAAATTAACTTTCTAGGAAATTAGATGTTCTTACAAACTAGTTGGGAACTACCCATATTTAAAACTAAAATTATCCTGGAACACAGAAGCAGTACTTCAAGTGTAAAATCACAGACATCAGCCCAGAGCACTGGCGTCTGTTACCTCCTGGTCAATGTTGTGAAGCATGGCAGGATTGTTGTATTTTTCAGGGTTATCGTGGAAACTGACCATCCCATCCTTCTGATTAATACTTGCAAAAATCTCACCATCTTCTATCTATAAAAGAGAAATCAGGAAAATAGTTTAACCCCAAACATTATGTGAATAAGTGTTATTTCAACGCAGTTAGGGGAAATCACAGAGAGCAACAAGTAAATCAATCGGTAAGTGTTTTAGGCTCCACCGGTTTCTCTAACTCTCTTCCCTCTCTTAAATAGTATGTGCAGGGCACCATGAGAGACTAAGGAGTAAAGTCCACATAAAGTGAGTTAACCTTTACTTCGACTGTGCCACGCGGCCTGCAGGATCCTAGTTTTCCCCGGCCAAGGACTGAAAGGCCACAGACTTGGCCACTGGACCACCAGGGTCATCTCCTAGTCAGCCAGTTTAAAGGGAACAATTCAGTAGATTCAACTATACCTGTGATGCACAGGCACCACCTCTAGCCAGCGGGCCCCCGCCCGTCTGCGTAGTCACTGCCCAGCCCCCTCCTCTCAAGCCCCACCTCCACCCGTGTACTCTGCACACTGTGCACATGCCTGTTCTGGAGGTTTCGTGGAAGTGGAATCAGACAGTGCGTGATCCTATGTGTCTGGCTTCTCTGGCAGATATTCTGAAGCACCCTTGCATCTTTAGACAACTTCTATGAGATATAATTGAAATTGTCTTTGTGTTTCATGAAAGTGAAGCCCTAACAAATTTTTGGTTCACTTCAGTAGCAATTATCCTCTGGTCCTTTAAGAAAATTTTCCTGCCAATGCTGATTCCAAGGCAGCTTCAAGGTGTACATTTTTTATTTGCATCAACAACCGGGGATTAAGTTGACTGATCCTCATAGCCAAATCCTGTCCATGCAGCTTAAAAGGGAGCAGCCGATAGAAAATCCCAAAAGGGTGCTATCATTCCTGACACACCATGCCCCAGCAGCAGCAACGCTCCATCTGGGATGGTGGAGCTGAGCTGCCTGGGCTGGTTGCTATCTCCAGCCTCGGGGGATGTGGTCCTAGTTAATGAAGTGCTCACAGCCCAACACAACCGAACACAAGGCGTGACTCCCTGACTCTGTGAGTACACGGGGGATCTCACAGTGGACAGAACACACCTAGTGGAAATACACACCAGGTTCACCAGCAGCGTGCTCTGTAAAAACCACAACAGGAAACCACCCCCATGTCTACCTGATGGTTCCACTCATGCCGTGGACGCTGCAACCCTGAACATGAGCCGGCTGCAACAACGTGCAACACAGTGCATGGGGCTCGTGATGCTGAGCAGCAACAGCCAGACCTCTGAGCACACACGCTGTACATCCCCTTCCGTAAGAAGCTCAAAAATGGGACACCGCTAAAAATGGGACATTACAAGTCAGGATTAAAAATAACCTTTCCAGGCAGATGCAGGGCTGGAACCTGGTTTGAGACGGCTACACACTGTATGATTCCAACCATATGACATTGTGAAAAAAGCAAAACTGGAGAAAATGAAAAGGTCAGTAGAGGGAGGGGTGGTAAGGACCAGGCAGAGCACAGGGCATCTGCAGGGCAGAGTGGACGCTCCATGCGATGCGGTCATGACAGATTCATGTACATGCACATTTATCCAAACCCACAGAGTGTCCAACACATGAACAAACCTGATGTAAACTAAGGACTTTGGATGAAGAGCTGTCAGTGGAGGAGCATCAGCTATGACAACAGCCCAGTCTGGTGGGGACACTGATCAGGGGAGGCTTTGATTGTGTGTGGGGACTGGGAACTCTGTACTTTGCCCTCAATTTGGCAGTGAACCTCAAATCACTATAAAAAAAATTAAATCTTATTTAAAAACAAAAATCCCTGCCTTCATAAATTTTACACAGTAGGACAGGATTTTTCAGGCTTGGCAGTACTGACGTTTTGAGCCAGAGAATTCTCTGTGGTGGGCGCGCCCCCTGCGTGCAGGACCTGGCTCCGCTTGCTATGAGCAGCACTCCCTGGCTGTGATGACCAAGAACGTCCTCAGGACACGACCGTGCGGGACACACGTGCACACGTCCCAGGAAAACCGCAACTGTGAGGAGGCTGACGGAGCACCCACAGTGGTGCCACTGGATGCCCTGCCTCCTCCTCTATGTCTCCCATGGCGAACACCAGTAACCTTTACAAGGACAAAACTCCACTTAGTAACTTCTGAAGACAGAAACACACTTACCATGTGCAGGACATACTTTTCTGCCTCCTGAGGCCCGGACAGCTGCACGCGACTCGCCATATCTTGTAACGACAGTGTTAAAAATGTCTGAAATTCAGAAGTTAATCAATTACAGGCAGAAACAGACTGAAGAGAGAAATTCTAGTAAATGTGTAGACTCCAACTGAGTCACTGATCGCTTGCTTCTCAAGAGTGTACAAGCTTTCTGTTGCAAAGATGACTTAAACTGCGTGCGCTAAGGCTTCAGCATCACTTTTCTAGAGCAACGACTTCTAGGAAACACCCTCCACATGGGGTCTAGAATGACGTGTGTGCCAGGCTGCTCGCTGCAGCTCTACCTGTGATGGCAAGGTCAGAACTGCCCAGATGTCTGTCAGCAGAGGACTGGCTGAGTGCAGGGAAACCACACAAATGGACTCCTACACAGCTATAAAAAACCTTACAAAGTGAGGATGCTTTTTATGAGCTGAAATTGAAGACATGCACATCATTAAACGTAAAAAGGGACACAGAACAGGGTCTATATCTGGCTCACATCTCTGAACAAGGAAACTGCATACGTGTGACAGCACACGTGTGTGTGAATGCACATGCTTATACACTCTCTGCGGGGAGGCCCGAGAAGCAGTGATGCTGGGCTGCCTCTGGGAAAGAAAAGGCCAGCTGCAGTATAGGAACTGGGTGGAGATTTTTGTGTCTTTGCATTTTGTATTGTAAATATATTAACTTGTAAATAATATGAAATTAAAAAAAAAAAAAAAGATTCATCCTTCAAAATTCAAAGTCAGCACGCGTAAACACATTGAGGGTTAAAAGGAAACCAGTGGGGGGTGGGGGGGGGAAGGAAACCCGTGTTTACCATGGTCTGCCTGGGACCTGATGAAAACGCCTTTCAGGAACAAATTAAAAGAGCCCCCTTTTTTAGAGCAGCTGGCAATATTTACAACTGCCAGCTGTAAATACAATGCATTTTCAAAGCAGGCCTTGTTAAGATTCTGATGTTGAAAATTCTTGATAAGCCAATCACCAAAAAAACTCTCTATACATTTTAGTTCAGAGTAGCACCTCCTTCCCAAATGAAACTCCTGTGAATTCTAAGCAGTATCTAGGCAGTTTAGCACCAGTGAGGACTAGAAAAGTGAACATTTCGAAATATACAGAACTGTCATTTTTCCTTTCAAAGTAAGAAACTTCCACTTGACTGTCCATCAGAAGAGAACTGGCTGAGAAAGTTATGATTGTCTGTACAACAAAGCACAACGCACAGTCACTGTGATACAGGCTTACGTTGCCATGGAAACCAGAAGAAAGGATATAGAACAGCACATAGCATGTGACCCTGGTTATAGTCAGTGGGAGTGTTCGCACACATGGAGCAGACGGATCCAGAGAAACGTCCCCAGAACATGATTGTGGAGCAGGTCTGAGCCCCCGTGACAATCCCGTGTCCCCGCCTGCCCGGCAGCCAGCCATCTTGTCCACTGCGTCCTCGCAGGGCTGTGTCTCGAGGGAAGAGCTGTCCCCTCCCTGCTCACTGCAGCTGTTCTTTGCCGGTTTCCCATTACCTGCAGTGAACACCTCCATCTCCCTGGCTAACATAAGGCTTCGTTTTCTTTTTACACTTTCCTGGACAGTCTTAACACTTGATAACAAGCATATTTTCCAGCATCAAAAGCCACTGGGTCTATTTTCATCTTAAAAAATAAAAACTACACAGTTGGCTTACCTTCCCCAGCGCAAGTGCACCAGTCAAGCGCCCACAGGTGGGTTAGCCTGCTGTGAGGTCCCGGGCCGC